>NC_059082.1:44667365-44993417 GCF_020497125.1 Mauremys mutica | reverse complement strand
TAGAGAGACCAATTAATGAGGGTCTATTTACCAGAACTGAACCTAGCCTGCACTCATTCCACCTAGCACTTTCCCACCCCCCAGTCGACATGAGGGGATTCTGCTGTCTCTTTGAGTCGTTCTTCCACTCCAGCCCAGGGCATCCTGAGCAGAATCCAGACAAGGCTGTCAGGGTGGCCTAATCGGAAAAAAACCCTTGTCACTTGCAGATAAACTCCCCCCTACCCTCCCCGTCCCTCTTCATTCTGCTCTCACAAAGCAAGGCTGGGGGGTGTGGGGGCAAAAGCATCAAAGAGCGAAAGGCATTGAAGTGTGGTTCTAATCTGCAGGGCCTAGCAGAGCCCGCTGGGTCTCACCAGCCAGTGCGGGGAATGCAGGCAAAGCAGCCTGTGTCTTTGTAACAGAAGAGGAAATTGAAGGTTTCGTGTGGAAGGGACTCAGCACTCGAGGGGAGGAAGGAGATGCTTTATGTGCTCTTGTTTATTCCTCACTCCCTGCCATCTCTCAGCATGTACCTGTTCCGTGGTGAAATGACAGCTCCAGCCAGGCAGAGGCAGGTGTACCAGGCTCCAGGCCTCTTCTCACTGGGGACGTCTTGAATCATTTCTCTGATCCAGCCACTGATATGTGTCCCCAGGGCAGAAAGAGACAAAATGTTGGTGCCGTCTTTAAAAGCTTCTGTTTTATAACCACAAAAATTGGTGCAGTGCAGAAAAAATAAAAGTAGTTGAGAAATAACAGGAGTTGAGGGCAGTGCAGTTACCTGCACCATGGGGAGCAGAGATGCCAGAAGTGCAGGGGCAGTGCCACTACCTGCACCAGGGGAGCTGAGGCACCAGCAGTGCAGGGGCAGTTCAGCTACCACACCAGGGGGAGCCGAGACGCCAGCAGTGCAGGAGCAGTGCATCTACCTGCACCAGGGGGTTGAGACATAACGCGTCGCCCTTCAACTCCAAAGGGGGAGCCGAGACACCAGCAATGCAGGGGCAGTGCAGCTACCTGTACCAGGGGGAGCCAAGACACCAGCAATGCAGGGGCAGTGCAGCTACCTGTACCAGGGGGAGCTGAGACGCCAGCAGTGCGCCTCTGAAATGGGGTCACATTCCTCTGGCTGTCCATAGATCAGTGAGTTTGCTCTAGCAACTGAGCTCTGAAAGCCATGAGTGCCCCATAGCGTCGCCCCTCCATTTCTAGGAGCCTTCCTCAAGGGGCAAGGGAATCTGCCAGGCATTGCAGAGGACCAGGGTTGATGATGGTGGGAAGGAGGGGGTAGGGTATAACAAGAGAACTCCATGTCCAAACCCCTTGATGGCTTGAGACTGCCACATGCCAAGCGACCTAACCGTGCTTCACTCCTGCAGCTAGAGGCCACACCCCAGGCTGCTGGCTGGCGATCCCCACCCCAAGCCAGCACTCACTGTGGTTTGTGCCCAGTCCAGCTTGGCTGAAGATGGGGAGGAAGTGTGCCAGACCTTGCCCAAGAGTTGGGGCAGGGAGTACCCTCTTTTGAGGGTGGGATATGCCATGGAATGTGTTTGTAGAGCCTAGGGATTGGGAGGTGTCCTTTTATATAGCTTGGGAGCCCTCTCCTGAGCCTGCCTGTCTTGTATGATAGAAGCCACCAGACCCAAACCCAGCAGCACTGTACATCTCTACCCAGGCCTTGTGTGTTTGTGGTCAGATAGTGACCACAGTCATTCAGAGGGGGGCTGTTTCCCCATGCTGAGAATGCTGTGAAAAGAGCAAAGCCACACCAGGTCCTCAGAGAAAATCAGCACAAGAAAGCCATTTTGTCAAAACATTCTTGCAGAATTCTAAGGGTTTTCATTGAAAACCAATTTTGGGGGTTCTGACCAGCCACTGTCATGTTTTGACAACTGACCGGCTTTTGGTTTTTCAATGAAACCCCTCAAAATGTTAACCAAAAAAGGGACATTTTTCAGAAAAATGAGAAAAAATATATTCTGCCAGCCACAATGTCAAGAATAAAAATGGCTCTGACTAAAAGACCTTGAAAGAGTCACCAGAGGCCAGAACCCTGCAGGGGAATATCACAATGTCTCTCCAGGCAGTACTTTTATCCCAGTTACAAATGGGTCTTTTTTCTGTTAGACCATCGGGGCAACCCTAGCAAATCCAGGCAAATGGTGCATCCAGTCCAGTATCTCTAATGGTCACCAGTCCTGGATCCTTCCATCATTCGCTGATGCCTCAGGCACTAAACACACTGACAAAAATTAAAGAGAAATTTCAAGAGTTTGAGAAGAACTCCACCCACCCACATTGCCGGCTCACATCCCCCCCCCCCCCGCATTATCACCACAGTACAGAGATGCACGCTCTGCTCTGGCGCAGACATTCAAAAACAAATGTCCCCTTTTTTTACAGCTGTTCCTTTCTTTCATTTACCATTTTTAAAAACATATTTATTAGAAATGAGGCAGCAGTTCAAAGCCCGGGGTTTGATTGAATTAGGTTACTCATCTCACTCCTTTGAAAAGCCGACAGCTGATGAAATATTTATTCTGTTTCCGGCATTGTCAGACTTTTTATCCCCTCCACAACATTTCAGAAACTGCAATCTAGCAAAGAAGTGGCTTTTTTCTCTTTAAAGAGTCATAAAAGTGGGAGGGGGAATATTCGCTCCTACATTTGATTCCCCCACCTCACCCCACCCTGTAGCTGAAGCCCAGAGCCCCTAGCCCCAGCACCCGCCATGGGGCTAAAGCCCGGCGCTCCAGCATCGCAGCTGTCAGAAGCCAGGAGTGGAGCCACAGGGCTGAAGCCCAAAACCCAGAGCCCCGGCACCCCCACAGGTCTAAAGCCCAGAGCCCCTGTGCCCTCATGCCCCCATGGGACTAAACCCCCAAGCTACCCCCCAAGCCCCAGCACCCCACAGGGCAGAAGCCCCAAGCCCTCCTCCCTGGCCCAGAGCCCTGAGCACCCCGACAGCCAGTGGCTGAAGTCCAGAGCCCCAACCCCCCTTCCTCCCAGACCCAGAGTTTTTATAGCATGTTGGTGGGGGCTCAGAAAGAAAAAGGTTGAGAACCCTTCTCTAGGCTACCTATTGAAACACTGTTCACACATGGCACAAGGCAGAGGGAGCCGCTGGCTGTGGTAGGAGCTCGTGTATCTCCTCTGGGGTGGAGGCGGGCGGATGTTCCTTGTTGAAGTGAAGCCCCTTTTACTTGCGAACCAGTTCCGTGAACTCGCGGACTCAGAGCCCTCGCTGGAAGGTGGAGCTGCTTGTGGGTCTAGCACTGGAGAGCATCGCAGCCTGATCGGTCCCACCCCTACATTATTGCCCTACCCAGAATCCTGAGCTTGTCTAGTGATGAAGACCAAATAGTCCTGTCCGGGGAATGGAGAGCCACAGCCATGTACCCCAGCTCCACCCTCGGGTGGGAATGCATAAGGGGCCTTCTATATAACTGTGAAAGTGGAGGTTACAGTCCGGCTGTACATTGGACGTAGCAGGTCTGAAGCTGAACTCACACCAGTGTACAGTCAGGAGCAATGGCACTGAAGCCAATGGGCCTGATCCTGGTCCCCACTGTGGCTCCTTTGCTCTGTCTGAGAGGCACAAATCTACCCCTCTCAACCTAGCACCAGGGGCTGGAAGGGGAATGCTAAGGGTGGGACAGTGCATGACAAACACGCACTGTGCTCCAGCAATCCCTACCAGTGTGGTGGCCACAAGGGCCTGTCACAAGCCAGTCCAGGCTAAAGTAGCTCTAGCTTAAGTCAGGAAACAAACTGGACCCTCTCCACTCCAAGATCCAGGAATTGCTAAAGTGTCTACTGGCTTCACCACCACCACCACCCACCTCCAGAACATAGATCTGGGGTAGCTAAGGGTCTGAGCCAATGGGGTAACGTGGGGTGAGAGCTGACACAGGCCCCGGGGCTGAAATACTTCAATGGGGACACAATTCCTCTGCTCAGGGCAATAGAAAGGAACCCCAGTCAATCCCCAGAGCACAAGTCTCCTCATACCTGCCCCTTCCTGCACAGCAACAGCTCAGGTGGCTGCACAGCAAGCCGCCCTTCAGCCGTCCTTCCTCGGAGCATTGCCGAGGCACCAGCCCTCCGTCGTCCAGCCCAATAACGCTCGCTGTTGACACAGCTGATGTTGAGGAGTTGGGCTGTGCATTCACTTTCGCATAACATTACTGCAGCTCCACAGGCTCCAGTTCATTTCCGATTCCACTGCAGTGGAGCAGTATTTACTATGCCAGCTCTCTCACACACATGCACAAACGCCCCCACCCACATTGGCAATGGGACTATGACACTCTGTACCTTGGGGGAACACTCTGCACCCCCATGTTCATCCTTATAATATGATTGTGTGGTATCCAATGCAAAGTTTGTCATATTGGGTGTCTACGGAAGGCTCATGATCATAGAATCATAGAATCTCAGGGTTGGAAGGGACCTCAGGAGGTCATCTAGTCCAACCCCCTGCTCAAAGCAGGACCAAACCCAACTAAATCATCCCAGCCAGGGCCTTGTCAAGCCTGACCTTAAAAACCTCTAAGGAAGGAGATTCCACCACCTCCCTAGGTAACCCATTCCAGTGCTTCACCACCCTACTAGTGAAAATAAGTTTTTCCTAATGTCCAACCTAAACCTCCCCCTCTGCAACTTGAGACCATTACTCCTTGTTCTGTCATCTTCTACCACTGAGAACAGTCTAGATCCATCCTCTTTGGAACCCCCTTTCAGGTAGTTGAAAGCAGCTATCAAATCCCCCCTCATTCTTCTCTTCTGCAGGCTAAACAATCTCAGTTCCCTCAGCCTCTCCTCATAAGTCATGTGCTCCAGCCCCCTAATCATTTTTGTTACCCTCCGCTGGACTCTCTCCAATTTGTCCACATCCTTCTTGTAGTGTGGGGCCCAAAACTGGACACAGTACTCCAAATGAGGCCTCACCAGTGCTGAATAGAGGGGAATGATCACATCCCTCGATCTGCTGGAAATGCCCCTACTTATACAACCCAAAATGCCATTAGCCTTCTTGGCAACAAGGGCACACTGTTGACTCATATTCAGCTTTTCGTCCACCGTAACCCCTAGGTCCTTTTCTGCAGAACTGCTGCCCAGCCATTCGGTCCCTAGTCTGTAGCAGTGCATGGGATTCTTCCGTCCTAAGTGCAGGACTCTGCACTTGTCCTTGTTGAACCTCATCATATTTCTTTTGGCCCAATCCTCTAATTTGTCTAGGTCCCTCTGTATCCTATCCCTATCCTCCAGCACATCAACCACTCCTCTCAGTTTAGTGTCATCTGCAAACTTGCTAAGGGTGCAGTCCACACCATCCTCCAGATCGTTAATGAAGATATTGAACAAAACCAGCCCCAGCACCGACCCTTAGGGCACTCCACTCGATACCGGCTGCCAACTAGACATGGAACCATTGATCACTACCCGTTGAGCCCGACCATCTAGCCAGTTTTCTATCCACCTTACCGTCCATTCATCCAGCCCATACTTCTTTAACTTGCTGGCAAGAATACTGTGGGAGACTGTATCAAAAGCTTTGCTAAAGTCCAGAAATAGCACATCCACTGCTTTCCCCTCATCCACAGAGCCGGTTATCTCATCATAGAAGGCAATTAGGTTAGTCAGGCATGACTTGCCCTTGGTGAATCCATGCTGACTGTTCCTGATCACTTTCCCCTCCTTTAAGTGGTTCAGAATTGATTCCTTGAGGACCTGTTCCATGATTTTTCCAGGGACTGAGGTGAGACTGACTGGCCTGCAGTTCCCTGGATCTTCCTTCTTCCCTTTTTTAAAGATGGGCACTACATTAGCTTTTTTCCAGTCATCCGGGACCTCCTCCGATCACCATGATTTTTCAAAGATAATGGCCAATGGCTCTGCAATCTCATCGGCCAACTCCTTTAGCACCCTTGGATGCAGCGCATCCGGCCCGATGGACTTGTGCTCGTCCAGCTTTTCTAAATAGTCCCGAACTACTACTTTCTCCACAGAGAGCTGGTCACCCCATACCGTGCTGCAGAGTGCAGCTGTCTGGGAGCTGACCTTGTCTGTGAAGACAGAGGCAAAAAAAGCATTGAGTACACTAGCTTTCTCCACATCCTCTGTCACTAGGTTCCCTCCCTCATTCAGCCCACACTTTCCTTGACTTTCTTCTTGTTGCTAACATACCTGAAGAAACCCTTCTTGTTACTCCTAACATCTCCGGCTAGCTGCAACTCCAAGTGTGATTTGGCCTTCCTAATTTCACTCCTGCATGCCTGAGCAATACTTTTATACTCCTCCCTGGTTATTTGTCCAATCTTCCACTTCTTGTAAGCTGTTTTTTTGTGCTTAAGACGAGCAAGGATTTCACTGTTAAGACAAGCTGGTTGCCTGCCATATTTACTTTTCTTCCTACACATTGGGATGGTTTGTTCCTGCAACCTCTATAAGGATTCTTTAAAATACAGCCAGCTTTCCTCGACTCCTTTCCCCGTCATGTTATTCTCCCAGGGGACCTTGCCCATCAGTTCCCTGAGGGAGTCGAAATCTGCTTTTCTGAAGTCCAGGGTCTCTGTTCTACTGCTTTCCTTTCTTCCTTGTGTCAGGATCCTGAACTCGACCATCTCATGGTCACTGCCTCCCAGGTTCCCATCCACTATTGCTTCCTCTACTATTTCTTCCCTGTTTGTGAGCAGCAGGTCAAGAAGAGCTTTTCCCCTAGTTGGTTCCTCCAGCACTGAGCATTGTTGTTATAGTAATGTTATAGGTTGTAATTTCATATATATAGTTATGAGGCTGAAAATGTGTCCTTGTGGCTTAAAACAAGCCCAGGAAAAACTCTCCAGGAGCACAGGGGCAGTTCACATCTCATCAGGGCATGTATGGGACAAACCCAGCTCAGCCTCAGAGGAACAAAGGATGCTGGCCTAGGCAGCAACAAAGGATCTATTCGACTCTTGAGTGAGTCACCCCTCTTCCCTTGGTCAGTTTGGGACTATGATGAGGTAATGCTCACCTGACTCTGAAGGGCGGGGGGGGGGGGGCAAAGCCAAGAGGGAAGAAAGAACATGATAAAAGGGAGAGACATTTGCCATGCTCTCTCTCTTCTACCTCCGTCTACAGACACCACACCAAGCGACTGAAGCATTGATCAAAGGAGAGAGCCTGGCTGAAGAGCAACCAGCCAGCCTGTGGTGAGAAGCATTTAAGTTTGTAAGGGCATTGAAAGTGCTAAGATCAGCTTAGAATGCATTTTGCTTTTATTTCATTTGACCAAATCTGACGTGCTGTGCTTTGCTTATAATCACTTAAAATCTATCTTTATAGTTAATAAATTTGTTTGTTTATTCTACCTGAAGCAGTGCATTTGTTTTGAAGCGTGTCAGAGACACCCCTTGGGATAACAAGCCTGGTACATATCAATTTCTTTGTTAAATTGATGAACTCATATAAGCTTGCAGCGTTCAGTGGGCATAACTGGACACTGAAAGTTGGAGGTTCTTAGGGTTGTGTCTGGGACCAGAGATATTGACTAGTGTCATTCGGTTGCACAATCCAAGCAGCAGCTGGCCAAAAGTGCTCACTCACCTACCTGGGAGCAGCTTACATGCTAGAGGCTGTGCATGAACAGCCCAGGAGCAGGGGCGGCTCTAGGCACCAGCAAAACAAGCTGCTGCCTAGGGCGGCAAAATATAGGGGGCGGCAAAAGGCTGGGGCCCCAGCTCATCCTGCCGCTGCGAGCCGAGGAGCGGCCCGTCCCCTGCAGCCGGGCAGGGCCGCGCTACCAGCTCCGCTTGGGGGAGAGGGATAGCCCCTTACCGGTAGCGCGGCCCCGCCTGGCTGCAGGGGACGGGCCGCTCCTCCTCCGCTTGTTCCCCGGGTCCTAAACAGCCCGGCAGCCGCTTGGCTGGGGGGGGGGGGGGGCTGAGCCCCCCCCCCCACAGAGCTGCGTGGTCAGGGGGCGGGGCTACAAGCTCCGGGCCGAGTGGAGGCAGCTGAGCTGAGCCTGGAGCTTGTGGCCCCGCCCCCTCCCCACGCGGCTCTGAGCGGGGAAGAGCTCAGCCCCCTCCGGAGCCATGCGGCTGCCGCGCAGTGAGCCGGGGGTAAGCTGCCTGGGGTAAGCAGCCGGGGCGGGGGTGGAAGTGGCTAAGGGGCGGGGCGGGGGTGGGGGTGGCTAAGGGGCAGGGAGGGGGCACAGGTTCTGTGGGGGGGGCGGTCAGGGGCCAGGGAAGGGGGGTTGGATTGGGGGGGTCTCAGGGAGGTGTTTGTCAGGCACCCCCCGACCCCATTACCCCCCAGGCCCAGCCCTGACCCCCAGCTCCAAGCCCAGCCCCTCTGAGGTGGGCACCCCCCCCAAACCCATCCTCCTCACCCAGCCCTGACCCCCAGCTCCAAGCCCAGCCCCTAGGACCTGGGCACCCCCCCGGCCCCATCCCCCTCACAGCCCTGACCCCCAGCTCTGAGTCCAGCCCCTCTGATCCAGACACCCCCCTCACCCCATTCCCCCCACAGCCCTGACCCCCAGCTCCAAGCCCAGCCCCTCTGATCCAGACACCCCCCTCACCCCATTCCCCCCACAGCCCTGACCCCCAGCTCCGAGCCCAGCCCCTCTGATCTGGACACCCCCCTCACCCCATTCCCCCCACAGCCCTGACCCCCAGCTCTGAGCCCAGCTGCTCTGAGGTGGGCACCCTCCGACCCCATCCCCCCACCCCAGACCCCCAGCTCTGAGGCGAGCCCCTCTGAGCCAGACAACCTCTGACCCCATCTCCGCACAGTCCTGAGCCCAGCCCCTGTGAGCCGGGCACCCCCCAGAGCCCAGCTCCCCACCCAGCCCTGGGCAACAGCAGCACCACCTCCAGGCAGTGACAGCCCATTGGCACCAACCATCACCCAGCAACAGCCCATTTTGTAATTGCAAATGTATACAGACCAGTAAAGCATTTAATGTTTTTAAATAATGTATTTGGTGTATTTTCAAATTATTACAAATTAATTTTCACTAGTTATTTTTTACATTTCCAAATACATGTTACTATAGTATTGCAACTTTTTTTTATGGAAGGGGCCCCCAAAATTGCTTTGCCCTGAATCCTCTGGGCGGCCCTACCCAGTGTGTGTGAGGAGCCGGGGAGGGAGGGAGGGAAACGGGGTCCCCTGGAGCCGAGCCCGGGCTGCGATGGTGGCGAGGGGCTCCTGGAGTGTGTGAGGAGGTGAGCGGCCGACTGGGTTCGTTGGTGCTGAGCAGGTAGCCCCGCAGCCAGAGATCCTCGCCTTCCCTCCTGCCAGGGCTGGGCCAGGGCACCGTGAGGCTGAAGAGCAGCAGGTCCAGGGGGCTCTCCAGGTCTTTGGCCGCCAGCATGTCGAGGGTGAGGGCGGTGAGCGCGAACTGATCCACTTTGGCCACCAGCAGTGCTGCGAAGCCCAGGGAGGGGGCCGTGTTCTTTGCGCCACCCCGTAGCCACGCCGCCACCTGGAAGTACTCCCGCTCCGTGCTGCCCAGCAGCTCCACCCGCATGGGGACGGAGTCGCAGCTGGGCCAGGGCTCGGCTGCAGTGTGCTGGTAGCGGATCCCACATTTGGGGGGGAGGCCAGTGCTGGGGCAACAGGGGGTGTGAGTGGGGGGTACTGGTGGGCGGGGGGGGCTCATGTCTGGGGGCAGGGAGGGGCAGCCAAAAAATTTTTTGCTTGGGGCGGCAAAAAACCTAGAGCCGGCCCTGCCCAGGAGTGGGGGTTCTCGCAGCAGTGCAGGGTAAGGCTGGCTCCCAGAGTCGAGGATTGGAGTGACCTAGCAGATTGCCGGTCCAGATAAACCAGGGGAACGTCACAGGGATGTGCGAAACAACAGGGACAAGGGAAAGGGGATGGGCTGGGTTTCCACTGGGTTCAGCAAAAGCATTGCGTGTTTCCAGGAACGTTGGATTCCTGACCTTCAGACCTCGGCCCTGAATGAGTTTTTCATGGTTTCCCCTGAAAGAAAAGCTCTCTGCGTTTTACCCCACAATGTCCCGAAGGCCAGGGGAGTGTAAGACGTGCGCTGAGCTGAGCCAAGTTGGTTATCAGTGGTCTGATGTAGCACTAACCCAGACCAGGCCCCCATTGTCCTAGACACCGTTCATTGTAAGAGACAGTCCCTGCCCTCAAGAGCATACGAGATGTGGGAGACAAAGTGTCATTATTTGTATTTTATAGATGGGAACTGAGGCCCAGAGTGATCAAGTAACTCAGAAGAAACCCAGAGCAGATATAGGACTAGAACCCAAGACTCCAGGATACCAGCTTTAGACACACAACCCTCCATCATCCTCTGAGAGGATCAGTCATGCTGGCCATCATGCCTCCATGCTTGTACCTGTTTCCTCTCACAGGGCAATGCTGTTACATCCACCCTCACATCCTGCCCTTGCTTCCTTTGCCCAATGACAGGCAAAATCTATTCTGATACAATGCAAAGTTACCTGAAACTCAGGCACAAATGCAAAGCAAACTGCCTGGGGTTTTGGTAACAGATTAACCCTGGGGGACATCATAGGAGAACATGAAGTCACCAGACACATTGCCTGTCACAAAACAGAAGCACTCAGTGAGGTGGGGCAGAAGCCAGAAGAGTGAGGTACATGGGACTCCAGAGAAGAGGGCCACACAACTGAGGCCTAGCACTGATGTGGAAGGAAACAGAATGGATGAGAGAAGATCAGGCTCGTACAGAGCTGATCAAGAGATGGATTTTTGTTCCCACCAAAAATTTCAACAAAAACAACATTTTTCTTTTCATCAAAAATTTCCTCCCCATTTTGGGAGTTTGCCAGCAAAACAAATGCCTCATTCACAGGGAGATGGCCAGATTTATTCCCTTTAGGCAACCAAACCATTTTCTGAGTTTGGGATTTTTGCTGCAAATCCCCCAAACTGTCCAAAATTAGCATTTCCTGCAGAAATTTCATTTTCACCAGAAGTTTAGGCCAGCTCTGCTCTTGTATAAGGGCAGATAGAGTGTTGTGAGAGGGCTGCACTCATGGTGACTGGCAGTGATATGGTTGGATACACAGAGTAAGGTGGGAAAAAGCCACAGAGTCATAGAACTTAAGGCCAGAAGGGACCCCTGCATTATCCAGTCTGACCGTTTGTGTATTAGAGGCCACTAACCCCACCCAGCACCATCCCGAAACACAACAGCGGAAACGAGACCAAAGTATCACAGCCTCCAGGAGACTAAACTGTTGTGCCACAGGCAGAGAAGAAGAGAACGAAAGTGTGCCAGTGCCTGTGGCTCCAGTAGTGGCAAGGAATTGACTAAGTGATATGTCCCCAGCAGGAGTGGTGCCAGGGTTTTTGGCGCCCTAGGCGGGGGTCCTTCCATGCTCCCGGTCTTCAGGGCACTTTGGCGGCGGGTCCCGGAGCGAGTGAAGGACCTACCGCAGAATTGCCGCCAAAGACCTGGAGCGTGGAAGGACCCCCCCCCCCGCCGCCGAGGCCAGCAAAATGCCGCCCCCCCAAATCCTGGTGCCCTAGGCGACCACCTAGGTCGCCTAAATGGAAGCGCCGGCCCTGGTCCCCAGATGCTCCTGGCACGTGCCCCATACCTGGCACTGCAGAGGAAGGTGACTTTGCTAGTGTTGGGGAGTCGCTGGCAAGGGTGCTAGGATGGGATGTTGGAGAAGGGAGAATACCAGGAAGAAGGGTCCAACAATGTTCCCTCTGGTGCTACAATCTCAAAGATTATTGACCCAGCTCTGTATGACCCTAATGGTGACCCGGCTCAGTGCTCCAGAAGAAGAGGAGACACTGCAAAGGTCCTTCTAAGGCAGCCCAGGAGAAAAACCTCCCCCACTCCGAGTTTACCCTTGTGGAGTCTCTCTCCCTTTATACCCCAACATTCTGTGAGGTCCTGAGCTGAAGCCCATTGAGGTCAATGGAGCGACTCCCTCCCACTTCCCTCGGCTTTGGGTCCAGCCCTTGGGTCCATGTTTAATTCCCTCTGGGTGAGGTGGAGTCCACCAGCTCCTTCTGCGTGAAGACCCCTGCCCCAGCTGCCATGACAACAAGAGGCTTTTACCTTGCTCCTCCGCGCCCCCCTTCTGCTAAAGCACCAAAGCATCTCTGAACAGGAAGCTATTGCCCCATCCACTCCATTTAACCCATGGCCTGATTGCTGAGCCCATGCAGGGCCAACGCCGCCAACACCACTTGAAAAATCAGGCCATTGCTCACGGAGCAGAAAGCCAAGCCTTACTTCTAGGAAACTTCTCCGCAGGACTGCACTCCGCTGGAGGGAGGATGCACACTGGAGAGCAGGATCCAGCTAGAATCTTTCAGGTTAGCAATAAAACTTGTGTCATGATTATTTTTATTATTACCCCTGACTTGCCTCTGCTGGGGTTTTCTATTTGTTTTTTTAGCCACGCCATTAAAATCTCTTTAGGAAAGTGGCCGAGGCCTGCTGCTGGAGTGCTTTCTGGGCAAGTGCTTCAACAAATCAAGAGAAGCAGCCCTAATGGCCCAACACAATTTGTTCCATGCATACAAATGCTGCCCTTGGCTTCCTGCTTCCTGTGCAGTGGCAGGAGCTTTCTCTACTCATTATTCACTCCCTGGCCGGCAACTGCAGAATGGAGAGGTGTTAAAAGGATTGTGCCCACCCAGCACTAAACTGAACCAGAGAGGAGCTCTCTGCACAGACTGTGAGGAGCTCCTGGACTCCTTTGTGAGCAGAGCGGACTGAACTGAGCCTGGTCGGACACCAGCACAGGGTCCATTGGAGCCAGAGGGGCTCCAGACAAGGGCTTGGATCTAATGACAGGACTGGGGTCCTAGCCCCCACTCTTTTTGTAAATTGTCCATGAACCTGATTTTCATCAAGCTGTTCTTCAGAGTTCCTTCAATGGGTTTGGAGAGATACTTTTCAGCCTATGGATTATTTGTTCTCTTTGACTCCTGTTGTTATCATTAGCTATTATTCCTGTTATGGTCCCTCCCCAGGGGCCCAGTCCTGGCTCACGACCCCATGGTGTGAGGCGCTGTACAAAGACAGGGCAAAAGGACATTTTCCTGACATGCTTACAACCTTACTAACTCTTCCCTATTCAGTATGTGTGATTGGCTGCCTACATCCCATGAGATTGCTTCTGCTCCCTGACTGAATGGCTGAAACATTTTCATCAGGAGAATAACAACAGAGAAATAATGACAAGTGACATCACACACTTTCAACCTGCCTACAGTTACTACGCTGGCTTGGTGCCTGGATCATGTCTCCCTCTAGGCCAGGGGTGGCCATCAGGCTTTTCAGAAGACAATATGTGGCTCCTGCTAGAAGCCAACTCTGGGGGGGAAATGGTGGGTGCTCAGCACCCATCGGCAGCCTTATCAGCCCCCGCTCCCTCTCCCTTGCCTCCTGCCCACTGCAATCAGCTGTTTCGCAGCATTCAGGAGGCTCTGCGGGGGGAAGGGCGGAGGAGTGAGGATGTGGTGTGCAGCCCTCCTCCCTCCCCTAGTGCCTCCTGCCTGCCATGATCAGCTGTTTTGAGGCATTGAGGAGGCTCTTGGGGGGAGGGGGAAGGAGAGAGAACACGGTGCACAGCCTCACCCCTCCCTCCCCCAGTGCCTCCTCCTCCCGCCCTGTGCCTCCCGCCCCCCGCGATCAGCTGTTTTGCAATGTGCAGGAGGCTCGGGGGGGGGGGAAGGAGTGAGGACTCGGCTCACTCGGGGGAGGGGGCGGGAAGTGGCGGGACGGAGATGTGGGTGGGGACATGGGGAAAGGGGTTGAGTGGGGTTCAGGGACTGGGACAGAGCCAGTGGTCCAGCACCCCCTGGCCAGCACCAGTGTCTCCTTGAATAAAGCACACGGTGACTAGCTGGTGTGGAAATTTTTAATCAAAATTTTTCTTACACCATCTAAGAATGGAAGGCAAATGCAAACAGAAAAAAGAATACACAGATGAAAATTGAGGCTTCTGACAGGAGTGGGAGAATAAGTACTTTTTCGCTGAATGTAAATGGTAAGGCCATGTGTCTTCTTTGCCAGACGTGTATCTCTCAGGTCAAATCTTCAAACTTGCAGTGTCATTTTGCTTCTAGCCATGCACATATGGATCAAGAATTCCCACAAGGTTCTAAAATCTGCACTTTAAAACTGAAAACTTTGAAAAAACAAACAGATGTAGAAGCCCAGTTCTTCACCATATTTGCCAGCCGATCGCAGACTGTAATGTTAGCCTCCTGTTATGTGGCCTGGCACATAGCCCACATGAAAAAGCCCTACTCTGAAGGAGAGCCTATAAAAACATGCTTCACTGATGTGATTTTAATCCTGTCACCAGAGAATGAGAATCTACAGAAGAAAATTTCTGGCCTGCAGCTTTCATGCCACACAATAGAACACAGAATCTCCGACCCGAACAGTGACATTGAATCACAACTGCACTCGCAACTTCAGCAGTGTGAGTATTTGAGCATCACTTTGAATGAGTCGTGCCATGCACAGGATAAACCTTATTATCGGTATTTGTCCACACTGTGTCTAACGTCTGTGTTGTAAGGGAAGAACTCCTCAATATCGTGTCACTAAAGGACAGAACTCATGGATGAGATCTAAATGTTGGTAGTTGTGAAAAGCCACTTGCCTTTACAGAAGCTCACTGCCATTGCAATGGACAGGGCTTCGTCTATGTAAGGATCTGCAAATGGATTAGTAGGGCTTTGTAAGTCTGATGAGAACTTTCCTGAATTTTGGACATTTCATTATATTATTCATTGGAGCAACTGGTATTGAAAAATCTCAAATTTGATCACGTCATGAAACCTGTCTTGCACATTATGAAATTCATTCTCTCAAATGCACTCAATTACAGACAATTTCAAAATCTAATTGAAGAACTATATGAAGACGACTCCCCTGACGATTTGCCATTTCGCTGTGCAGTTCGATGGCTCTCGAAAGGTAAAGTTATTTCCCATTTTTTTGAGCTTCTAGAACCGGTAAAATTGTTTATGGAGGAGAAGCACAGAATACACCCCGAGTTTACAGATTCTGGATAGGTTCTAGACTTGGCATTTCTTGCAGACATGCTGCTGCATTTGGATAAACTATATGTGGACTTACATGGAAAATTCCGGTTGCTGATCTAGTGCAAGGCGTATTTGAGTTCATGAACAAATTGCAGTTGTTCCACAGACAAATGCTTGAGGGAGAGCTGACACACTTTCCCTCAATATCACAACTTTAAGCCAGATCAAAAGACGATGCAGCAGAACCCCTAAAACGGAGCACAACTAGGTATGTGAGCATGATTAATGATCTTAAGGACAATTTTAAGGAAAGATTCCAAGATTTTCAGCAGAAAAGACCTCAAATCAGATTTCTGATTGACCCTTTTAGTGCTGAAGCCGATTGTCTGAAGTCCCCTTTAGTCACTGATGAAGCAACATCCCAGATCGAAATAATAGAACTTTTGGAAGATGACAGATTGAAATCTGTTCAGAAGACAGAGCAGACCCTTACTTTCTGGAAAGCTATACCAAAGGATAAATACCCCAACATCAGAAGTGCAGCCCTAAAATTAATCTTGATGTTTGCCTGACCTATCTTTGTGAGTCTGTTTTCTTGACACTCAAACATGTGAAATCCAAAAACCGCTCTGTTTTGACAGACACCCACTTAAGAGAACTGCTGCGTGTGAGCACAACTGAACACAAACCAACTTCAAGGGAATTGTTGAAAGCAAAGATTGCCAGAAGTCCCACTAAGTAAAAGATTAAGTTATCATTAACTATACATTATAAATTTATAATAAATATACATTATCAACTTATATAATGATTGTGTGTGTGTGTGTGTGTGTATATAGATAGATAGATAGATAGACAGACCCAGGCCAGTTGGGAACAGCAGAGTAGCAGAAGGCAGATATACTGGCCACTGGATTAACAGTTTACTGTTCCATGACTAACCAGAGCAGGGGCTGCTCCAGACTAATGAAAACACCTGACTCCAATTAACCTGCAAAGAGTCAAGTGAGGCCATTAAGCTAATGTGACCACCTGACTCTAATTAAGGCCCCTCAGATACTATAAAAGGACTCACTCCAGTCAGGCAGAGGAGAGCCGGGGAGCCAGAGGAGAGGAAGTGCAGCTGAAGGGCTGGTTAATGAAAACACCCTCAAACCATCGTTAAGGGAGCCCTAAGGTAAGGAAGAAGCAGGAGAGCTGTGGGGAAGTGGCCCAGGGAAATGTAGCAACTCTAGCAGTGAAAGGGTTGGCTGCCAACAGCTGCTCCCCTTAGGGTCCCTGGACCGGAACCCAGAGTAGAGGGCAGGCCCGGGTTCCCCCCAACCCACCACTACAGAAACACCTCCTAGGAGGGGAAGTCAAGCCCCTGTCGGGACAGGAGGCTAAACTATTCTGAAACAAGCCCCTAGGGACAACAGAGACTATGCGAGTTCTCTCAACAACCTCCTTGCTGGCTGATGATTAAAAGGGCTCAGTAGACTGTAACCCTGGCCCTAGAGAGAGAAGGAATACATGAAGGGTTGCAGTGAGCCACTGAGGCTAGCATATACCACAAGGACAAGGTCGGAGCTCTGCCACAATATATAATCATTACATATTACTGTGGCACTTTGGCAATGTACACTGGTAAATTCTGGCTCCTTCTCAGGCTCAGGTTGGCCACCCCTGATATAATGGATTATATTTTCTGTCTTATTATCTATCCCCTTCCTAATGGTTCCTAACATTCTGCTAGCTTTATTGACAGCCACTGCACACTTAGTGAATGATTTCAGAGACCTATCCACAATGACTCCAAGATCTTGTTCTTGAGTGGTAACAGCTAATTTCATTTTGATTATATAGTTGGGAATATGTTTTTCCAATGTGCATTACTTCACATTTATCAACACTGAATTTCATCTGCCATTTTGTTGCCCAGTCACCGAGTTGTGTGAGATTCGTTTGTAACTCTTCGCAGTCTGCTTTGGACTTAACTATTTTGAGTAATTTTATATCATCTGCATTCTTTGTCACCTCCCTGTAATACCCTTTTTCCAGTACAGACCCCTGGAGGACTCAGCTATTTACCTCTCTCCATTCTGAAAACTGGCCATTTATTCCTACCCTTTATTTCTTGCCTTTTAACTGGTTACTGATCTGTGAGAGGACCTTGCCTCTTATCCCATGACAGCTTACTTTGCTTAAGAGCCTTTGGTGATGAACTTTGTCAAAGGCTTTCTGAAAGTCCAAATACACAATATGCCCTGGATCACCTTTGTCCACATGTTTGTTGATCCCATCAAAGAATTCCAATAGATTGGAGAGGCATGATTTACCTTTTAAAAAGCCATGTTGACACTTCCCCCCAACAAATCATGTTCATCTATGTGTCTGATAATTCTGTTCTTTACTATAGTTTCAGCCAGTTTGCCTGGTACTGAAGCATATATATTAAATACCTATAATTGCCAAAATCTGGAGCCTTTTTTAAAAATTGGTGTCACATTAGCTACCCTCCAGTCATCTGGTACTCACCAGTGATTGCAGTGGTTGCAGATGCTTGGCTGCATTTGTTATGGATATTGGAGCAGCTAATCTACTGTTATGGTGGACATT
This sequence comes from Mauremys mutica, assembly GCF_020497125.1. Taxonomy (NCBI): domain Eukaryota; kingdom Metazoa; phylum Chordata; order Testudines; family Geoemydidae; genus Mauremys; species Mauremys mutica. The sequence continues at coordinate 44,975,825 of NC_059082.1, read as the reverse complement.
AGCAGGTGACGCTGTTGCATATGATCCTGCAGGTTCTTTTTCTTAGTGTGCAAGTATGGTTCCATCCTTGAGGAAATACCCTGCGGCTGTTAGGTTCTTTTATGGAGTTTCTTTTTGGGGGAAGCTGTTGGGCAGCAGGGGAGTTTGTTCTCTGCCTTAATTTCACTAATAAGAATCAGTTCCAGGGTAGAGCTGCTGCCTGGGATCTGGACACTGGTTCTTGGGCTGCAAGCCCTGAAATATGGGTTTTCAACAAAAATGATATTTTTCTTCAAAAACAAGTTTTGATGAAAAATTTCCAAGTAGCTCTAATGCTAATTGTCTGTCTCTTTGGCCTGATCCTTGGATCTGACTGCATTGCACTCAGTGCAAGCCCAAGGGCGGGGGCAGAGATAGGGAAGAAATGCTAAAGCGCCTTTTGCATTCCCCTCATAGTAGGTCTTGGCAGAAGGCCAGTTTGGCCACTGGCACAACCTAGAGCAACCCCAAGGGAGCTGTTCTGGTTGTGGGCAATAGCTGGAATACACTGGTGCTCTGACCATGCCCCCTGCACTCAAACCTGAGATGGGGGTTGCAAAGAGTTGACTATGCTGACTCAATGTGGGCTGAGGAGTCCCCCAGGGCTAGGGAAATTAAGGAAATTAATGCCAGTTAAGCTGACGTTCTGGTCCTTTGTGCCATGAAGGCAGCACAAACGAGCTATAGATCCGCTCCATCCTCTCCCTGTCTCTGTCCATTACAAACACCAACCCCATCATTTAAAGCCAGGGAAGTTTCCCCTCCCTCCCCTCCTTCCACCAATCCAGCTAACAAGATTGGCCAATTTCAAACCTAGGAAGCCAGTGGTCCCTCTTGCTTAAGTGAACCCAGGTCCTTCAACTTCACAAGCACAACCCTCTCCCCTGACTTCATGTGCTGTACTGAACCGCAGGCTGTTCGAGTGACTGGAGCAAGCCAGGCACTAAGCCCTAGACCCCTGCCGAAGTGCCTATATCCCATGAATTTCAGTGGGGTTCATTAGCTATCTAAATATCTGTGACGAACCAGGCTCAAGCCAGCATGGTACATGTGGAGCATCCAGCACAGCCGCACCTACACAGACGCTCTGTAAAATCAAGCTCTGCATGATTCAGATACCAAGTAATTTTGATTATTATTAAAGACATATTTATTTAGGCTCAAACCCAGTCAGGGGCACATGCTAATATATCCCCAAAGGCAGCAGACAAGCCCCAATTCAGCAGTACATCCCTGTCGAGCAAACCATTTAAGCACATGCTTAATCTTCCTTGATATAAAATTAAGCACGTGCGCAAGCGCTTTGCTGAACTGGGGCTGAGAGTAGGATACAAGCCGCCCTGCCCGTCTGATGAGTGTGCAGAAGAGCAGAATTCAGATCCCCCAGTGATATTTTCAACATTCTCTAAATCTGCCAGGCTAGGTGGGTCATAGTTGGGACCTAGTTTGAAAACGAGTGCTGTGAAAGCACCACCTTCTAGCTCATCCTCTGTGGCCTCATTTTGTCCCCACGCTGCAGTTATGTAAAGGAGAAGAAAACATCTCCCTTCCTGACCCTGCCAGCAAAGGAAAGAAAAAATGAAGAGATGGATTGCCTTGTATGCTAATAGCGATAAATATCATTGCCCCTCTGTTTTGCTTGGCAATAATCCGATTCCCTTGTTGTGATAAACTACTCTGCCTTCAGCCTTGCAATTTATCCACTCAAGAATTGGATTATAGCCTCATAAAACAGAGGGCCAATGATATTATCGCTTAATTAAACCTCATGCTTCAGGCAGGCGTTTGTTGCGGGTAGGGATCAGGAATGGATGTTTCCCCCACATACACCAGGGCATAATTGGCTGGAGGCTTCATGGGGTTTTCTGATGAAATGTAATAACCACACTGAGTGCTTGGGATGTGCTTGCATGAGGTGAGGGAAGCATGGCCTGGTCATTGAGTGCACAAGTTGTTTCAATGTCTCACTTGATCCCTGCATGCTTTGAGCACATCTGGAGAAGACGTCAGAGTGGTGGGATGGGCCCATGGTTAAGTCACAAGCTGGGGGCTTTGGAGACCTGTGTTCCAGGCTCTGCTTGGCCACAAATTTCCTCAGACCAGTCACTGAGGCTCTGTCTATGCTGCAATCACAGGGTGTGAGTGCAGCTTGAGCAGATGTGCCCAAGCAAGGGATGCCACCTCTGAGGTGCCAGATAAAAGGCTGTGTGGGATGAGCCAAAGCCTGTCAAACTGGCCAGCTGCCAGTGTTTCCTGACAGGTTTCAGAGTAGCAGCCATGTTAGTCTGTATCCGCAAAAAGAACAGGAGTACTTGTGGCACCTTAGAGACTAACAAATGTATTTGAGCATAAGCTTTCATGGGCTACAGCCCGCTTCATCAGATTCATGCAGTGGAAAATACAGTAGGAAGATAGATATATACACACACAGAGAACATGAAACAATGGGTGTTACCATACACACTCTAAGGAGAGTGATCAGTTAAGGTGAGCTATTATCAGCAGGAGAGAAAAAAAATTTTGTAGTGGTAATGAAAATGGCCATTTCCAGCAACTGACAAGAAGTTGAGAGGAACAGTGCGGGGGGGGGGGGAATAAACATGGGGAAATAGTTTTACTTTGTGTAATGACCCATCCACTCCCAGTCTTTATTCAAGCCTAATTTAATGGTGTCCATTTTGCAAATTAATTCCAATTCAGCAGTATCTCATTGGAGTCTGTTTTTGAAGTTTTTTTGTTGTAATATTGTGACTTTTAGGTCTGTAATCGAGTGACCAGGGAGATTGATGTCCCCTGACCATCATGGGACCTAATCACATCAGCCACACTATCAGAGGCTCGTTCACCTGCACATCTACCAATGTGATATATGCCATCATGTGCCAGCAATGCCCCTCTGCCATGTACATTGGCCAAACCAGACAGTCTCTACGCAAAAGAATAAACGGACACAAATCAGACATCAAGATTTATAACATTCAAAAACCAGTCGGAGAGCACTTCAATCTCCCTGGTCATCTGCATCTGATGAAGTGGGCTGTAGCCCACAAAAGCTTATGCTCAAATAAATTTGTTAGTCTCTAAGGTGCCACAAGTACTCCTGTTCTTTTAGTATTTCCTGAGCCTCTTTCATATTCCTCGGACAGCTACCTCAAAACAGAGCCAATCCTGAGAATACCTGCCCAGGGGGCAACCCTACCCTGAGCTAGCTGGATGCCAGCCGCAGCAAGCTTGGTGTATGCACTGGAGCTAGACATCAGCTGAGTGTTTCTATTTCTCTACTCCCTGCCTGTACAATGGGGAGGATGACACTGCCCTGTATCCTGGGGGAGGGAAGAATAAACACATTAAAGATGGTGAGGTGCTCCAGCATTATGGTGATGGGGCAGACATGGTTCATAGCTAGATCTGCACAGTGGTGCTTGTCGTATGGGGATGTTTTTAGTATTTCCACACATGCCAACATCTTCAGGAGCTGCTATCCCGCAGCACTCAGCAACGCTGCAGCTTGCATGGGCTTGGGGGTCATTTTACCATGCCTGAGCACTGCTTTGTGAGAGGGCCTGAGGACTGGCTCATCTGCAAAGCTTATGGCTTCCTGCTCATAGAATCAAAGAAATGTCAGACTGGAAGGGACCTCAATAAGTCAGGCAGGCTGAGGCAGGACTAAGTATTATCTAGACCAGCCCTGACAGGTGTTTGTCTAACTGGCTCTTAAAAATCTCCAGTGATGGAGAGTCCATGAGCTCCCCAGGTAATTTGTTCCAGTGCTTCACTGCCCATACCTTACAAAGTTTTTCCTAATGGCCAACCTAACTCTCTCTTGTTGTAATTTAAGCCCATTACTCCTTGTCCTGTCCTCACTGGCTACAGCTACACTGGCAAGTTTACATCTCTCACAAGCACCAGGGTAGCAGCCACCATCAGACCCAGGGACCTCCAGAACAAAAAGCCCACACTACTACAATGCAGGAGAAAGCGCCCTGCCCAGAGCTGTGACAGACTCATAGCCATGGTGGATTGGCTTCAGAAGAGAACCTGTAATATACAGTCACCAGTGGGTCACACTAGCACTAATGGAGCTGCCCCACTGGGGAGTACGGGTCTTAACATTGCCAGTGTAGATGCATCTTTGAAGGACTTGGAAAAGCCATTGTAGACAATGCCAGTCCAGCTGGACTTGAGCTGAAGACCTGCTCCCATGTGCTACAACCAGCAGCAATAACCAACACCCTGAAATACCTGAGAACAAAACAAACCCCAAACAACAGCCAGTCCTGGGCTGGGACTCAGTAGACCAGCGTTCTAGTCCTGGCTTGGCCACTGGCCTGTTAAGTGATCTTAGGAAAATCACAGCCCCCTCTATGCCTCAGTTTCCCTATCTGTAAAATGAGGGTTATGACATTAATCTTCTTTGTAAAGTGCTCTGAGATGGATTGATGACAGGCACTATGTAACAGCTGGGATTAGATCTAAGGCCCATGGATGCGATCCGAGGGGGGCAAAAGGGTCTTAGTATAAATGAGAAGCAGGCCCCTAGTCCACAGAACGACACTGACGTTAATCCTCAGCAGTGAAGAGACTGAAAGGGGACTCCCCCTAGAGGACAGGGTGGAGGCACATGGGCTGACTGCACCCTGCCCTGGCATTGCCCATGCTGTCTCACTCCACAGCTAGAGAGAGAGAGACCTCAGTCCTCTAGCACTCCATCTGTCCAGCACCTTCATAGAGAGCTGGATTCAGAGCGGGGGGGGGGGTGTTTTAAAAAATGTACTTGTCTGTATTATTAACTGACCCCCATGCAACCATCACAAACCATCAACATCCTGTGGAGGGACAGCATCGTCCCACCAAGAGCTCAGCAGAGATGCCAACCAAAGCTCGCTGAGAATGAAGGGCTTCACCAAAGCTGGATTTATTACATTAATATTTGCTGGTAATGAAGTTAGATAGCACTTCGAGTTCCAATCAAATTAGGAAAGCTATAATGAACAAGAAGTGGTGCATTAATTCATTAGGAGAGAATTACACTAAATTATCTCAGCAAATAAGGCAAAACTTCAATTTACTAGCACTATTTTCCAACCGCTTCCACTCCTCCATTTCCATTTACGCTGCAGCGCACTTTTTATTACAGGCGATGGAATGAGGTGAATTAACCAAACTCCTTCGGGAATTCTTGCCTCTCGGATGCAAATCGCTGCACAGAACCAGCTGGCGGCCACTTTTCTTTTTTCAAGGGCATCTTATTTTTAAGAATCATTCACCACATCAACAATCATCAGAAATAGGCCCCAGCAATAGGCTTTTGCACTTCTACTGCAAAGCAATGTTGACAGAAATTGCAACCTGAGATTTGAACTTTTCACCCAAGCTTTCTGGGTGAGTTCCAATCCTAATCCATTTCTAGGCATATCCGATGACAGGCCTAAACCACAAGAGTTAGATCCCAATCTGGAACTAGATCAGAACTTCCTCAAAGTTCAAGGAGGAAGGTTCATATCTGAGGGTCTGATCTGACCTATTATAAAGAAAAAAAAGTCACCTGCAACATGGGTCCCATCCATCCAGCTCCAAACCGTCTCAAAGTCTGGGAGCTCTCAGCTCTGAATGGTGGGTTGGACTTTCCCTTTTCACATTGCCTTTCACTGCAAAGAATCCCAAAGCACTTTACAGGCTATCCACCTGCCACCGTACTGCAGTGAAACAGGACAGCTATGCTATGCCAATGACTTTACATACATTTAGGACAGGACTATAACAGCGTTTAAAAGAGAACTGGATAAATTCATGGAGGTTAAGTCCATTAATGGCTATTAGCCAGGATGGGTAAGGAATGGTGTCTCTAGCCTCTGTTTGTCAAAGGGTGGAGGTGGATGGCAGGAGAGAGATCACTTGATCATTACTGTTAGGTTCACTCCCTCTGGGCCACCTGGCATTAGCCACTGTCGGTAGACAGGATACTGGGCTAGACGGACCTTTGGTCTGACCCAGTATGGCCATTCTTATGTTCTTATGTTGAAGTGAACAGTAACCCAACTGAAATTGGTGTGGGCAGGGTTAAGTCCTAACTCACTCTCTCTAGTTCATTTTCCAAGTGCTTTATATGATGCTTATTATTGAGAATTCAACATCTGTCAGCAATATAACATGCTCCCTTGCTATACTGGCAGAGGCACTAAGTGACTTGCCCAAGGTCACACAGAGATTCTGTGGCAAAGCAGGAAACTGAAGCCTGGTCTCCCAAGTCCTAGCCTGGTGCTCTAACCAGTGAGCCATCCTTCCTCCATGGGCCAGCTCTGGCCAGGGTTATCTCACTAACTTATTGAAGTGTGGGTATCGTCTCCTAGAGCTAGGACATCCTTTCCCACGGATGTTTGACTGGAACCACTGCAGCTTCAACAACGCTCTTGTGACTGGATTGTTTATCCTTCTTAGTCACTTATCCAGAAGGTACATGACATGCAAACAGTCACTGGGTCCCACCCAAGTGAAGGTGGAAGCCAGGTCTCAGCAGCAATCCATAAACATCTTACATGGCACAAGCACTAGAGGGCGATAATGACTTTTTCAGTGTAGTTTACAAATAGTGGAAACAAACATTTCAGCCTAGAAGGCTGTTGACAAACTAGTGTTGTCAGCTATTCGTGGAATGTCATTGGTCACCTAAAGGCATATGGTATTACTTATATTTCCTGATTGGATAGCTGGGACTTTTAAAACAGGAGAATACTGAGTCAAAGCGGTGTAAATAACAGTTCGCTGGCAATTCCAAAAACACAAAAAAAGTTTTGTTTCAGGTCAAACCAAAAACAAAATTTTCAGAATTTTCAGTGAATCGAAAAGTAAAAAAAAAACAAAACTTAATTTCCACCTGAACAAAGCAATCTGTTTCAATGGTGAGAAGGACTGTTTTTAAGTTTTTGCGTTTTTTAAATAAGATTGAAGGAAATTCAAAAGCAAAAAATTGTTTCAACCGGAACAGTTGAAACATTTTGTTTTGAAAATGTCAAAACAAAATGTGAGAGACACAGTAGGTGAGGTCATATCTTTCGTTTACTCGAAAGCTTGTCTCTCTCACCAACAGAAGTTGGTCCAATAAAAGATATAACCTCACCCACTTTGTCTCGCTCATATCCTGGGACCAACATGGCTACCAACAACACTGCAAAAAACCAAAATGTTTCAGTTCTGCATTTCCCCCCCCCCCCCCGCCCAAGATGAAGAATTCAGTGAAACTGACATGAATTCGTGAACCATCCTGGTGTAGCTGAATCTGGATTTCTTGCCAAAAAATAGTTTTGACTGAAAATGTTCACCCAGCTCTAATATAGGTGACGTATACTGGGACAGGATTTCAAGGAAAACCTTTAAGTCTCTGATTGCCAGATGCTGGGGCCAGATAACAGGGGATGGATCACTCGATAAGTGCCCTGTTCTGTTCATTCCTTCTGAAATACCTGGCATTGGCCACTGTCAGAAGACAGGATACTGGGCTATGGACCATTGGTCTGACCCAGTATGGCCATTCTCATGGTCAAACAAATGCTAGTGCTAAAATGTGGGCCCATGCACGGATTCATGGAAAATGTCATGCAAACCTGGAAGTTGCTTGAATGCTCACAAGTAGGGCGCAATTCACCCATTGGACAGAGAGCCAACACAAGGCCTAGGAACCTAACTCTTTTGGCTCTGTGTACAGGGGTGAATTTCAGCCACAACAAATGAGATGATCTCCAGGACCCATACTCACAAACTTGCTTGAGGAGATCACGCACTGTAATAATTCCACCCTCTCCAGCCCCAGGGTTTGAAAATAATGTTTTGCTTTGCTAATAGCCAAAAAAACCACTGTGTAGTAATTTGCTCAAACATGTGTAGCCACCATCTTAATAATTTACAGCTATTGGAAATTATCACTAACACAGAGCTGCCAAGTGGTACATGTTTAATACATAAACATGTGCATAAAAGTTTAATGTCCTCCTAGCCTGGTGCTCACTGCCATTGCCTCATAGCAGCTATAAAGGGCACAGTTTTGTCTACACAGCACCTTCACAGGCACCAACAGCTGTAATTGTTAGATTAATGGGTGTACATTAAACATGGCATAGTTGTGACTACATCATGCCCTGCTTTACCTGGTGGGGGACTGTGCTGAAGCACTGGCAGCTCCCACCCAAAGCAGCTGGGATCAAGCTGCTAACCCCAGAGCCAATATGTCTGGCTTGTTTTTACACACACACACACCACCACCACCACCTACTGCTAGGTCATCATATTGCAATGAACAGGCTAATCTGTGGGTGTGCTTGCATATGCCTCTGCCCTGTGTGTCATATGCCTCCTTAGTAACAGCTAGCAGAGATTCTCCTTCAGCTCAAGCCGAGAGGCCTGTGCTTTGGGAACTAGAGCTCTATTTCTGAGGGCCCCATGAAATTCTGAGTTACCATCGTATGTACCACGATGACAATCAAGAAGTGCTAGGGCTCAGGAGTTGAGCCTGCCCTTCCTGGCGTAGGGTGATGTCTGAGTTACTAAATGCTGCAGCAGAAGGCAGCCATGACTCCACAGCAGCCCCTTCACTCAGCATCATCATTTCTTGCTGAAGCTCAGAAGAAGTGAGACCCTGCTTTGCCCAGGCTGACACAGCCCCCTGAGCTGCCTCAGTCCTTAACCACCTGCAGCCCCTGGGTCACTGCACCCTCCAGAGACCAGTAGCAGCCACAGCCCATGGGTCACTCCACCCTTCGGAGATTAACAAGAGCCACAGCCTGTGGGTCACTTCACCCTCCACAGAGTTGTGAGAGCTGCAGCTCCTGGATCACTACACCCTAAAGAGATCTAAGAAAGCCACAGCCCGTGGGTCACTGCACCCTCTAGAGATCAGCGAGACCCACAGCCCGTGGGTCACTGCAGGCTACAGATATCAGTTAGAGCTGCAATCAGTGGTTCACTGCACCCTCCAGAGATCAGTGAGAGCCACAGCATGTGGATCACTGCACCCTGCAGAGATCAGCAATAGCCGCAGCCCATGGGTCACTGCACCCTCCAGAGAGCTGCCACAGCTGCAGCCCATAAGTCACTGCACCCTCCAGAGATCAGTGAGAGCTACAGCCCATAAGTCACTGCACCCTCCAGATATCAACGAGAGCCGCAGCCCGACGGACACTGCACCCTCCAGAGAGCAGCCAGAGCTGCAGCCCATGACTCACTGCACCCCCCAGAGAGCTGCAAGAGCCACAGCCCATGGATCACCGCACCCTCCAGAGATCAGCGAGAACCACAGCTTGTTCTTCACTGCATCCTCCAGAGAACAGTGAGAGCCATAGCCTATGTGTACTGCACCCTTCAGAGAACTGTGAGAGCCACAGCCCTTGAATCGCAGCACCCTCCAGAGAGCTGCGAGAGCTGCAGCCTGTGGGTCACGGCATCCTCCAGAGATCTGTGAGAGCCACAGCACATGGGTCACTGCACCCTCCAGAGATTGAGAACTGTAGTGCAAAGGTCACTGAACCCTCCAGAGATCAGTGAGACCTGCAGCCCATGGGTCACTGCACCCTCCAGAGAGCTGCGAGAACCACAGCCTGTGGGTCACTGCACCCTTCAGAGAGCCTTCACCTGTGAGAGCTGCAGAAGCCAAAGGGTTATTTTACGTCTTTATTCCATTCCAAGGATGGGTGGCAGTAATTAGCATGCTGCCAAGCAGAGCACAGCCTCCCTCCCACCTAGTCTATCATTAGGAAGCTCACTTTTCAAGCAACCCCACGGAGAGGAGCATAAATATAAATATATCAATGAACAGTCAAGTTTGGAGCAAGCCCCAGGCTTGTTTCAGAGTGAAGCGAGTAAGAGCGCCACTTGCACTTCCCCAACTCACCTTCCTTGAGGCGCTCCAGAGCCCAGGCAACCCCCATCCAGCAGCAACAGGATGCAGACAGGGAGGTCAGGGGACCTGTCCTGGAGTACCTTTGGCTTTGGGATAAACAGTTCTGCCCTCCTACCTGGGGGATGGTCTGGAACATCAGCTCACCTCTTCATAGCTCCTCCAGCCCCAAACCCTATGGAAGTCACTTTGCCTGCTGCTGGGATGCAGCCACCTCTCGGGTGGAAGGACAGCAGCCAGGAAACAGCATTGTCAGCTAAAAGGGGGGGAAGGATTGGCCAAGAATACCAGTGGCACCAATTAGGGGGAGCACGCACTCCTCCCCCGCACCCATACATTTGCACTTACTCAAAGCTGCATAGGCTCTAGAGCTGGGGGAGCCAGGGCCCAACCTCTTTGAAGCAGTGGCCTCATGTTAAAGGAGCACAGCTCCCTTGGAGCAGACCGGAACATGCTCCAACTGTATGGAGTAGCCGGGCCAAATGGCATCATGGCCTGGCACATGGGAGCCTGGTCCTGAGTCCGCCAAGAACTTGACTCCAGGCTGCACTGGCTCATGTGCTGGGTGGGTAAGGGGGGGAGACTCCCCAGCCAAGGGTGACCCAGTGTCCCTGTGGCGGGGAGGGGGGACGAGATGAGCAAGGACTGGAACAGGGTCCCTGTCAGGGGGGAAAGGGGAAGGGGGCTGGAATTTGTTGTACCCCCCCACTCCCCTCAGACACTGGGACCACTGAGGAGAGGAACTCCTACAAAGCTGTCATGGAATCTGCACAAGAGCAATCTAGTAAGCGCTGCTCTGAACCCCTCCCCCCAACACACACACACACACACACTAGTAATTGGCATGAGACTCAATTAATCAGCCAAAGAAGGATGAAGGGCTGAGCCAGTCCCAGCAGGGCTCAGATCTGGGCTCCCAAGGGAAACGAGGTAAATCACTAATCACGCCCTTGTAGCACTGTGTTCAGAGGTGCTGTATGCTACCAGGCAGTGTCCCTGCCCCCCCACCCCCAACACACACACACACAGGGCCTGAGCATGCTGCTGCCTGACCATCACTCCCAAAGTCTTTCCAGCAAGAGGCCAGTTATTGAGCCTGGTCTCTTACATGGAGCCCAGCCCCTGCATGCCACCAGGTCTCATGCATCTGTGCAGGACAGTGCTCTGCTTTCCCAGGTCCTTGCCAGCTAGGAGAGGCCACAGGAGTGCTTTGCTGAAGGACACCCCTCCAGCACTTTCAACAACAACAGACACAAGCCTGCAGCTGACATTGAACCACGGTGCCAGAAGCATGGCATCCACAATGTATGTCACATGATTCTCTCCGCCTCCGCACTAGTGCTGCAAATACCCCAGCAATTTACCCACTGAAGCAACAGAACCCTCATAATCATCTCAAGGGCTTGGAATAGCAGGGAATCGTATAGCTCACCGCTGCAGTGCAGCCACCTCTGGGGCAGAACATGAAAACTGGTCAATGCCACACACCAACGCCACACAACAGGTTCAAAGAGCTGAAAGGAGGGCCCGCCCCATGGTTAAGGCAGTGATGTGTATCCCACGAGAGTTCGGTTCAGTTTCTGGATTTGCTATAGGCTCCCTATGTGACCCTGGGCAGGTCCCTTAATCTATCTGGGCCCCATCTGTAAAATGGGGATAATACTTCCCACTCTATTTACATTGTACGTGTTGTAGAACATAGACTGCCTCTTGCTATGTGCAGTGCAGGTGCTAATCTGAGCAAGGCTGCAAGAAGTGGGCATGCTGGCCTTTGAGTTGCAGCGAGTAGAGCTTTAGGTAACGGCAGGGACAGTTTCTTATCTCTGTTGACTGTAGGCATCTAATTGTGATGTGTATGTGTCTATATTACCTCCTGGGTGGCCCTGAGAGCACATGCCGGGCCTAGTCCTGTATAAATCGGAGAACACAGCCATGAAATGACACCATGACCCAGCTAGCTGAATTCCACACTAGGAATGGGATTATTATTCTGCACAAAATCACACACATCCAGCCCTTGGAACCTGCCTCTCACTGAGAGCACTTGCAGGTCCGATGCCGTTACAGCAGTGAGCCCTGGGAACGTGAAAGAAACAGAACACGGTTACTTAGAGCACAACAGCGTCCAATTACTGATAACAGTCACCCATGCTTCACAAGTGCCCATTTCTTTACAGTGCTTTTCCTCCCCCTAAAATGTGACATCGCACAGGGGAGGGAGATTATCCATCGGGATTAGGAGTTTTAAAAGAACCTAAGAGAGTCAGGTACCCAAACCCCATTGATTTTCAATGGAAGTTTGAAAACGCCAGCCCCAATTCTTTTATAGCCACTATTGTCTGCCAAGGTGATTCGTGAATTCTGCACAGACCTTGTCCTAAAACTACTATTTTCTGAGACCCTGTGCGGGCGTAGATCGGCATGGAGCCGGTAAAGGTCCCTTCAGCTCATGGAGTGCAGAACTTGCAATAGCAGGCTCAGGGTGGCCTGTTTGCTAGGAAGGTCAGGGAGAGAAATCAGTCCTCTGTCTTGGAAGAGTGAAAGAAAGAAGCACATTGCCACCTTCTGGGCTAAAGTCTCTCCCTAAAGTTCCCTCTTCACTTCCAGCGGGTACATCAACTCATCTGGATCAGTGTTTCTCAACCTGGGGAGGCGTGACCTCCAAAGGGATCGCAGGATGGGTGGGGTCACAAGTGCAGAGCCGGTGTTACGGGGTGGCAAGCAGAGCAATTGCTGGGGCCCCATGCCACAGGGGGTCCAAGCTGTCATTTGCTTCAGCCCGAAGCAGCAGGGCTCAGGTCTCAGACTCCAGACGGGTACAGCAGTCAGGAAAGACTGAGAAAGCACTGACCTAGTCTGTTCTGTAGGATAGTGATTATGAAAAAATAGCCTGAAACCTGGACCTAGGATAAGTTTACTGAAGCCAGGGGCAGTGCTCAGGCCTAAGGAAAGTAAATCAGACTTAACTTGATGAAAGCCATAATCCACAAGTGTAATTACATTTGGGTCCAGACTCTCACGCCGTCTCCCCTTGCCAGAACTGGCAGTTGGGAAAAGTTGATGCTGCACACCTTGGGGATAACAATTTACACTCCATCAGCTGTGGGGTGACCACCCCCCCTTTCCAGCCACCATGCATGAAGGTGAGGGATATCCTGCGAGGGCCTGGGGAGTGGCACTAAAGGATAAAGGGAAGGCCCAATCTGTAGGAGATAACCCTTCCAATCGGTTGCACAGGTCATTACTAGAAGCAGACATGATTTCTTTCCCCTCCCTTTATCCTCTGCTTTGCAGAACTGTCATTCCTGCCCCTGAGTTCAAACTCACCTTCTAAGCCCTGTTGTTTCACCCTTGTTAATGTCTATTCACACAAACAGGCCATGGAGACTAGCCCACACAAAAAAAGAGGGCTGAAGCATAACTCCTCCCCACCAGGCTTGGGGCCTAACAGGAGGCTGCAGAGAAGAATGGAAGAAACACCTGCCCTGCAAACCCTCTCCTTCCTTTCCCATGTGTGGCGCCTTAGCGCTATGCTGCTGAACAGTCTTCACGCTGCATTTATCACCCACCTTGCTTGTTGCCATCACTGCTGCATCTGGGCAGACAGCAGCACCTGGCTGTGTTGTTGGGGAGCAGCACGCCTACCTGTAGGCCAGGCCAAGGGGTCAATTCTCAAACCCCAGCCGGGCAGTCTTGTCTTCTGATGCTGCCTGAAGGGAATTGCCATCTGGAGATGTTAACATGAGGGAAAGAGCAGGAGGTGCCTGGGGGGTGTCCTGGGCAGGGTTCTGTCTCCGCAGGACCTGTTGCTTAGCAAACATTTGCTGCTTTTGCTGCATGCCTGTGGGCACAGCCAGCATCTGTGATGTCCTTAGAGCCCAGCCTAGTACAAGACAATGGAGCATCTGAAATGGGGTCAGTCCTGAAGGGGCTATCCCGGGGATTTCCCCATGCCCACTGCATTAGGAGACAAGCTGTCATTTGCCTGTCAAGTGCACCCGTCCCACCCTCCCCCCGACAACTGGATTCAATAAAGCTGCTGCTTCTTTGAGTCTCCGGGATTATTCTAGGCTCTCGACCACCTGAGACACAGCAGCACCTAACTCATGGCTTTGGCCAGCATCCTGAGGAGCGTTTGATTAAATATCTAACATCATTGGATCCGTATTAAAGGTCCCTGTCAGCTCATGGACACCACAAACACTTCATAAGCTTTAGGGACCTGCGCCTTCTTGAGCTCCCTCCCTTTGCTGCCCTCTGGTGGCAGATGGCAGGATGAAACCTGGCCCTATGTGGGTGTGGAGTCGGCTTAGGGAACAGCTGCAGTGGGGCAGGCTCTGGCAATCCCCAGCTGACAGATAGTTCGGGGGACACGTGCCAGCTGGCCCCCAGGCTGATCTAAATTCCACCAAAGCCAAGGCTGGCTCAGAACCAGACAGAGAAGCAGGGAGCCATAAGCAGCTCCCCAGACTTCAAAGAAGGGAGCGCTGACCCAGCAGAATCGGTGTCTGTACAGGTCTAGGCATTCTGCGCTACATCCACGCAAGGTGCTCAGCAATGGGAAGTCTACTGTGAGGAGACTGAGGTGCAGGAAAGTGACCAAAACCCACCCTCTACTAGGTGACCCACAGGAAACGAAGCAGTCCAAAATTAGCCTTGCTGGCTGGGAAGGGGAGCATAGTTCAGTGGCCACAGAACAGTCAGTGCATCCCTTGAGGGGACTCTGACAACCCAATGCCAAGGGAGGGTGGTAGTGGAATTGCAGGCCATGAATCTGCCCGACAATGGGCCTCCTTGAAATGCTGTCAGCCTCTTCGGAGAGATCAGGGACTGTAGGACGACTCCGTTCCCCTCTCACCCCGTGGTCAGGATTGAAGCACATTGGCATGGGGACACCATAGAAAAGGGGGCATGGCCACTGCCCATGTTGTGTGATAGAGGGCATCAGTCTTCACAGCTGTCAGCTCAGAACTCCCCGCCCTCATGCAAGAAAAACCACTAGCACCAACTGGTTATGCCAGGTTCCCATGAACAAGCAGGTTAAAGAACTGAATCACTCCCATGCAGTCTACTAGCTGACTGGACATGGTGGCTATCACTGGAGCTGGTTGGGAATTGTTTGGGGGGAGAGGGAAGGAATGTGTCAGAAAATGCTGATTTGGCCAAACAGACACTGCTGGCAGGAAAGGGTTGGCTTTGACAAATCTCCCACTTTGAAAGCTTTTGGAATTTTTTCCCAAAGTCCTGTTTTCACATTTCATAAAGGACACTTGCAACTTTTTGTGTAGAAATTTTAGTTATTTATACTAAACAGAAAAAAAGGTTACAACATTTTTTTTAAAAGTCGACTGAACACAAACCATCCTGACTGCCTGGAGCTGAGGGTTTTTTTCAGATTACCAGCTTGGGACAATTTTCAAGTTTTCAACTTTTTGTCCCAACTGGAGATGGGGAAAATATTCCATATTTGGAAAACTCCTGCAGGCCAGGAAGACAGTTTCCTGCCCAGCTCTTGTTAGCATGGCCAGAGCCTTAAAGGCCCAGATTCTCCAAGGTACTTTGGCACCTAACTCCCATTGATTTCAGTGAGAGCTGGGCACCTAAATACCTTTGAGGATCTAAGGCTAATAAACTGGCCCCACCTCCTGTGGCAAATCCATTTCACTGCTATCTCACCCCTACACTGCAAAGTAGGTCGACTTTGTGTTGGTGTCAGCGGTGTCTTTCCCACAAGTCTTGTGCTTGGTTTTGCTTCCCTGGAACAAACACGGAAACCCAATAACAATCGAGAGTCACACTTTGCCTCCCAGAGTCCCCCTGTCCTGAGGAGGGACATAGCCTGCACCAGCCCTAAAAGTGACACATCAGGCATCCCCAACGGACCTGCACCAGCCAATGCACTGGGAGGATGGAGTCAAGTCTCCACCCATTCCCTGCCCTTCCGCACCTACAGGAAGCAAGACAAATAGTTATGCCCCCTTAGTCCCCTGCACAAGATGGGCTGCAACCCAGTCCCTTACATACAACCATCCAAAGGAGTTATTTATTTGTTAGGAAGTCATTCAGTGATAACTTACTGACAGGTCCTTCCAATTGTATCAAGAGTTATTTTCTTTGAATTAATAGTTCGCTTGAAGGCTGGCTTCAACGCATCGCAAACGGTGCTATATAATGCGCTATGTACAGCAAACCTGAGAGTATAACGTATACTCGGAGCCATTCTGAATCCCTCCAAATTGATAATTAGGAGCCAGAATAGGCTGCCAGAACAAAGTACCTATTCAGGTATTGTGGGTGCGGGGAAAATTAAGGATAATAAAATAAAGGCACTGTAATTAGAGACAGAGAGACTGTGTGTACAGGATACGATGGTGTGATGGTTCCATTGGCATGGGGGTTGCGATGGTCGCATGCACTCTTGGGTGGGTAAGCCATGACAGAGTTACACCGGCAGGCCCCACTGAGTGCAAATAAAAATCTGCCCCACTCCTCACCATTGTGTAAGAGCACAGGACTAGGTCACCAAGTCCAGCTCCCTGCTATTCCAGCCAACCCCATCACACAATCCCATTCATAAACTTAGCAAACGCCTTCTTAAAACCAGGTAGGTTGTTTGCCCCCCACTGCTCCTACTGGGGGTCTGTTCCAGACCCTCCCTCCCTCCTACTGATAGTTAGAAACCTGCTTCTAATTTCTAGCCTCATATTACCCATGGCCAGTTTCAAGCCATTGGTTTGTGGACGGTCACCTAGCTCTTGTCTAGTACGGTTCATCAGCAGATCTCCAACCTAGGTCTCATAGGATAGGCTCTCCAGTCCCCTGATCATCCTACAGCCCTTCTGGATACACCTCATGGAGATGGTGCAGCAACTTTTATTTTGTTTTATGGAATTGTTTTGAAACATTTTTATTCCTTCAGCTTTAAAGCCAAGCAGGTGCTTTTGTTACCATGAGTCCAACTAGACAGGCGTGGAGGGAGCTCCAAAAATGACCTAAAATAGCATCTCTAGGACTAAAATGTCATGATTTAAGATCTAATATTTCAGGCCCTTCTAGGGGCAAAAGAACCTCTGTTTTGCCTGGGAATCTCCCCTGTTCCATGGTACAACATCCTCACTTCTAGCTGTGCTGGACAACTCCACAGCCCCAGCTGATTTCACCAGCTCCTGGGCCCATCCACCTGCATCTCCTGAGTGCATGGAACTGAGGAAAATTCAACCAGGGAAGATGCTATTTTTGTCCCTTCACGACACAAACATGCTGTTGCCAAACAGACCAGCCCCTTCCCATTCGGCTCAGCTTCATCCCCCGAGGAGACTGAGAACTCCTGACCCCACGGAAGAATTTGAATCTCTGAGTGAGGGCAGCCCCAGCCTGTCCAGCCTGTCAAACGCTTGGAACATCGTCACAGGTCAGGTGGTTCTGGGGTGCCATTGTGGAGTAAAAAAGCCATCGCCTCCTTTCCACAGATGATATAGGATCCCCAAACACTCTGGGTTGCAACAGCTCAGCATGCAATGTTTGCCATTGCCTCCCCAGGTCCAATCCATCCTGCTGTCTCTTTCCTGTGCATAGCTTTCCTGCTATCAGTCCTACACAGCCAGAGAAACGGGCTGCTAAACATGCCCTTCACATTACCTGTCCACTAGCTTGTCCCTGCTGGCAATGCAATACCCACTGAGCCAAGGAACCTGACTTCCTGGTTCCTGTATTCCACACACACACCCTGGTTATTTAACAGCACGTTTCTGTTGGCAATGAAAGACTGACTGTGACAAAGACAAATGTGTTGTGATTAAGTGACTCTCACTTCTTCAGGTGACTGCTGCCTAGTAGCATTTTCTCAGCACCAAGTGTCCAGGCCAGCCAAAGGGTGCTTGGCATGGTCCATTTGTTTCAAGAACACCCCCATGGCTGGCAAGGCCCTGTGCATTCCTACGCGCTCCCCAGTCCAACAAAAGGTACCATCGTAATCCATGCATCTCCTCTCCCCCACTGGCTTGTAAATCACGCTCCTGCAGTCTTAACTTCTGGCTCATTAAACACTCTTCTAGCTTGCATCTTTCTGGGATGTTTGCGCGTTAGGAGGCTTTTCGCCATCACCTCCCTTGCCCCTCTCTGCATTCTCTGGCCCGTGCTATGCAGGAGGTCAGGCTAGATGAGCTAATGGTCCTTTCAGGCCTTAAACATCTCTGAATCCATTGTTCTTCTTTCCTTTTTAACTCCTGCCTCTTCCTCTTTTCTGTGTTCATACCCTTCCCTTTCTTTCTCCTGCTTTCAAAAGCACAAGGAGTTCCCTTTATACCTGCCTTGACATTTTTTGATTTATCTCCCGCATCTGTCTAGGGTACCAAACGATCCTCTTTAACACACACAAATGTTCTCCATCCCTCTCTCCTTTGTTAAAACAAGGCAGAGGAGCTTCTGCCAGCACAATTAATCACATTAAAAACCAGTCTCTGGGCCTTGCATTAATCAAGTGAAGAATATGAGGCAGTAAGTTTAGCACACTCCAGTCATTGTCAGAGCTTTGCTCAGTGGCTAGAGGGCTGTACAATCAGGGTTTACCTCTCCCCGCGCTGAAGGTCTCCACTGGGCCTGGAATGCTCTCTTCCGTCAGACTTTTGGCACAGTCAGAAGTAAACATAGTCCAGCATTTTGACATAAAAAGCCCTTCAGCCAAAGGGGACAGGAGGAAAACACACTGAATATTAAAAGCAAAGCCAGTGGCTATTAAACATCACTTCATACCTTGGCTGGTAAGCTAGAGTGAATCAGAAAAATCAGCAAGAGCTTATTAGCTGCTAGTGTAATGATCTCATCTTCTGTTGGCCACAGGCCTGTAAGGAGAATCTTAGCACTGATGGTGCGAATAGCATCTGTTCCAAGCTCTCCAAAGCCTCCAATTTCTAGTCCTGCTCAGAACCCAAAATCAGGGTTCAACTAAACCAGAAGTCCTAGGTCACTGGGAGCCAAATTGCTTAGGCTGATTGCTGACGATGTCACACTACTAGCCAACTAGAAGGCAAATGGCCTCATCTTTCAGTGCTGGCCATCACCCAGGCTATGAATTGGAGGGTTTCCACTGGCCACGGAGGATCCACCCATCTTGTCACAGCTGTTAAAAGCTTGATTCAGGAAGCCATTTCCAATGCATAACAACAACTTCATTGAAGTTACTGATTAACAAACAAGACAACAAACCCTGCTCTTATCTGCCAAGAGTTGTGCTCGAAGCTGTTATAGCTTGGGTTAAACCTAGCTTAAGCTGTCTTTCATTAAGTATAAAAAGTAACTGAGGTCTTTTGTGGAACAGGATAGTTGATATCGTAAAAGCCACCTCCCAAAGCACAAGCCCATATCCAGCCTTGAGTAGAAACTGAACCATGTGACCCAAGCAGTTTTCCTGGGGGCTAATATACCAAATGCAGGGGCCTGGGCCTGGATTGGTGGAGCTGTCCATGTGTGAGAGAGAGAAGCAGAAGAAACCCAAGCACATAGCTAAGAGAAAAAGCTAAGAGAGAGCTTTTGGGCCAAGTGCTGCCTAGAAAGGGGCTTGGAACTGTGAGCAAAACTGTCTCCAGTTGTCTGATTCCTCCTGTGTTCAAGGAAACAGGGCATTGTACAGTCCTCTGTAAATAAACAGGATTGCATCAAAGATATAGCTGACTCCATCGTCAATTTCTCTTTCTAATGGAAACAACCAGCTAGACCTTGAAAACTGGCTAACTCTTGGGTGAAAAAAGGGCCAGTTACTAACAACGTTTGCTAACTGCTATACTATATTCTGTATTCACTTATGGGACCACCACCATCCTGGCTGAAACCTGGGATTGAACCTGAACCCTCTACAGCTAAACCCATCACTTCTCAAATTGAGAGCTGTAACAGATACATAGCCTCTAGGGATCAGGGTGAAGCCTGACATGCTCTGCCCAGCGGGTCATAATAGCACAGACCCCAACTGAAGCAGCATATCTGACACTGCATAGAAAATACAGCCTTATGATTAGGGCCCTACCAAATTCATGGTCCATTTTGGTCAATTTAATGGTCATAGGATTTTTTAAATTGTAAATTTCATGATTTCAGCTATTTACATCTCAGATTTCATGGTGTTGTAATTGTAGGGATCCTGACCCAAAAAGGAGTTGGGGGGGCAGGCATTGCGGTACTGCTACCCTTACTTCTGCACTGCTGCTGGCAGCAGTGCTGCCTTCAGAGCTGGGCAGCTGGTGTGTGGAGGCTGCTGGCTGGGAGCCCAGCTCTGAAGGCAGAGCCGCTGCCAGCAGCAGCGCAGAAGTACAGAGAGCATGATATGGTATTGCCACCCTTACTTCTGCGCTGCTGCCTGCAGCACTGGGCCCTCTGTCAGCAGCTGCCACTCTCCGGCCACCCTTTTATGGCAGCAGTGCAGAAGTAAGAGTGGCAACACCATGAATCCCCCTAAAATAATCTTGTGACCCCCCTAAATCTCCTTTTTGGTTCAGGATCCCCAATTTGAGAAACGGTGGTCTCCCCCGTGAAATCTGTTTTTTTTTTGTGTGCTTTTATCTGATACCATACAGATTTCACAGGGGGAGACCAGATTTCACAGTCTGTGACGCATTTTTCATGCCCGTGATTTTGGTAGGGCCCTACTTATGATTCATGCTAACTTGTGGCAGTGACCAGCTAGGATTCCTCCCCCTTGGGCTGAACATAAATATCCTATTTGAAAAACAATAGTATACATCCCGAGTGGAGTGATGTGGCTGCTTATAAGGCACAGCCTTACGATTCACGTCAACTTGTTCCGGTAAAAGAAAGAAAACCACATGCTTAATTTTTGTAGCTCCTTGGGGAAATCATCAGCTTGTGCATAAAACATGAACAGTCTAATCCTTGAGCTAAAAAGATTTTAGCCCAGGAAGGGCATGTGGCTTCTGCATTATTTCACCTGATTTATTTTTAATTTTTAGCCCAAATGCTTAATTCTAAAAGGACATAACCTAGAATTGACAGTCTTATGAGCTCAGCACTAGGCCCTTAATATCCCATCCGGTTGCGGGGGTGTAGGAAGGGAGGGAGGAGCATTCCTGACTTTGCTGTCATTAGAAGGTGCTTTACCCGTGCAAATGAAGGATCAGTCCCAGAACAGCAGCAATGCACCAGTTTTTGTAACAATACCACCATAAAATCAGCACCAGCCACCTGCCAACGGACTATGGACTAGATTGTGAATGTATTTCAAGATCACATTCTAGGGGTTAGAACATTATGGGCTGCATGTTCTCAAGAACAAAAAGGAACGTTTTCCAGCAATCCATAGACCCATTTGGGCCACCTAATTGTCATTAGCACTCTTCAGAAAGCACCAGCAAAGGCTAATGCTACAGGGATACCTCATGCCTATTTACATTGTTCTTTGGGATGGCTGCACAGCTCTGGCTGCTTTATTCCACATCTAGCACCAGGCTTAAGCCCTCTCCCTGATTCACCAGGTCAAGGAAGGACCTGACACAAGCATCATGTCTCTGCAGGGAGAAGGCAAAACCAAGTGCATGTGCTTTAAGGACACTAAGCAAAACACAAAGCTGGAACTGAGCAGGGAGCATTGGGAATTCGCTTTGGAGTGTGTGAATATAACCAGTGCTGGTCTGGACAAAGAGTTACACTTCTGACAGATCCCCTCTCTCTTACTGCTGTCTTGCATTTCCCATGGGCATGCTGTCCCTACAACATAGGGAACTCTATTACTATGCTATGCATATATAGCACCAAGTGGAGAACGGCCCTATTTATGGGAATACAGATGGCTAGGTCAGATTATCTTTGCCATTCAAGCATCTGAAGTACACAACACACCAGTGACACCTTCACCACTAAGGGTACGTCTACACTACGGGACTATTCCGAATTTGCATAAACCGGTTTTGTAAAACAGAATTTATAAAATCGGGTGGAGCGCGGCCACACTAAACACATTAAATCGGTGGTGTGCGTCCATGGTCCGTGGCTAGCGTCGATTTCTGGAGCGTTGCACTGTGGGTAGCTATTCCCTAGCTATCCCATAGTTCCCGCAGCCTCCCCCGCCCCTTGGCATTTCCGGGTTGAGATCCCAGTGCCTGATGGGGCAAAAATCATTTTCGCGGGTGGTTCTGGGTACAGCCTCACCCCTCCCTCCCTCCCTGACAGCGGCAGACAACCGTTTCGCGCCTTTTTTGCTTGGTGAACCGTGCAGACGCCATAGCACAGCAAGCATGGACCCTGCTCAGCTCCATACCGCAATCGTGGATGTTTTAAACACCTCGCGCACTCTCGTGCAGTATATGCTGAACCAGGACCTTCGAACCGAGGCGAGTAAGAGGCGGATACGGCAGCGCGGCGATGACAGTGATGAGGACGTGGACACAGAATTATCTCAAACCGCGGGCCCCGGCGCTTTGGAGATCCTGATGGTAATGGGGCAGATTCTATCCATTGAACGCCGATTTTGGGCCCGGGAAACAAGCACTGACTGGTGGGACCACATTGTGTTGCAGGTGTGGGACGATTCCCAGTGGCTGCGAAACTTTCGCATGCGTAAGGGCACTTTCATGGAACTTTGTGACTTGCTTGCCCCTGCCCTGAAACGCCATAATACCAAGATGAGAGCAGCCCTCACAGTAGAGAAGCGAGTGGCGATAGCCCTGTGGAAGCTTGCAACGCCAGACAGCTACCGGTCAGTCGGGAATCAATTTGGAGTTGGAAAATCTACTGTGGGGGCTGCTGTGATGCAAGTAGCCAAAGCAATCACTAAGCTGCTGCTACGAAAGGTTGTGACTCTGGGAAACGTGCAGGCCATAGTGGATGGCTTTGCTGCAATGGGATTCCCTAACTGTGGGGGGGCGATAGATGGAACCCATATCCCTATCTTGGCACCGCAGCACCAGGGCACCCAGTACGTAAACCGGAAGGGGTACTTTTCAATGGTGCTGCAAGCACTGGTGGATCACAAGGGACGTTTCACAAACATCCACGCGGGATGGCCAGGGAGGGTTCATGACGCTCGCGTATTCAGAAGCACTACTCTGTTTAAACGGCTGCAGCAAGGGACTTACTTCCCAGACCAGAAAATAAC
This sequence comes from Mauremys mutica, assembly GCF_020497125.1. Taxonomy (NCBI): domain Eukaryota; kingdom Metazoa; phylum Chordata; order Testudines; family Geoemydidae; genus Mauremys; species Mauremys mutica. The sequence continues at coordinate 44,952,819 of NC_059082.1, read as the reverse complement.
AGTTGGGGATGTTGAAATGCCTGTCGTTATCCTGGGGGACCCAGCCTACCCCTTGATGCCATGGCTCATGAAGCCATACACAGGCAGCCTGGACAGTGGTCAGGATCTGTTCAATTACAGGCTGAGCAAGTGCAGAATGGTGGTGGAATGTGCATTTGGCCGTTTAAAGGCGCGCTGGCGCACATTACTGACTCGCTCAGACCTCAGCCAAACCAATGTCCCCTATGTTATTGCTGCTTGCTGTATTCTCCACAATCTCTGTGAGAGTAAGGGGGAGACCTTTATGGCGGGGTGGGAGGCTGAGGCAAATCACCTGGCCGCTGATTACGCGCAGCCAGACACCAGGGAGATTAGAAGAGCACACCAGGAAGCGGTGCGCATCAGAGAAGCTTTGAAAACGAGCTTCATCAATGGCCAGGGTACAGTGTGACTGCTGTGTTTGTTGATGAACACCCAACCCCCTTGATTGACTCAGTCCCTGTAAGCAACTCCCCCTCCCCCTTCGAGTACAGCTTACTTATGCAAATAAAGTCACTCTCATTTAAAAAGCATGAATTCTTTATTGATTCATTATAAAAAGAGGGAGAGAAGTAAGGGTGTGCTTTGGGAGGAGGAAAGGAGGGATGGAGAAGGCCATTAAAAAAAAATTCAGAGTAACGGCATCCTTCTGGTTGGGCTGTCCACGGGGGTGGAGTGGGCGGGTGCACGGAGCCTCCCCCCACGCGTTCTTACACGTCTGGGTGAGGAGGCTAAGGAACATGGTGAGGGGGGAGGGTGGTTATACAGGGGCTGCAGCGGCACTCTGTGATCCTGCTGCCGTTCCTGAAGCTCCACAAGACGCCGGAGCATGTCAGTTTGATCACGCAGCAGCCCCAGAGTTGCATCCCGCCACCGCTGATCTTCCTGCCGCCACCGCTGATTTTCCTGCCGGTCTTCCTGCCGCCACTTCTCATCTCGGTTGTCCCTCCTGTCCTCACGTTCATCCCTCCTGTCCTCACGTTCACTGGCCTCTTTCCTGTAATTTGAAACCACGTCCTTCCACTCATTCAGATGAGCTCTTTCATTGCGTGTAACTTCCATAATATCCGAGAACATCTCATCTCGCGTCTTCTTTTTCCTCCGCCTTATCTGTGCTAGCCTTTGGGATGGAGGAGGGACGCTTGAAAAATTTGCAGCTGCATGAGGGAGATAAATATTTAGAAAGATACATTTTACAGAACAATGGTTATACTCTTTCACAGTGAAAAGCACTATTCACGTTACATAGCACATGTGATTTCCCTACAAGGTCGCATTTTTCATCTTAATAGTGACTGCTTGCATCTCTGGGGTTACAGATCTCAGACACAGGTCCAGGCATCAGGATTCAGCTTGCATGCGGCCATGGTAAGCCACTGTCTCAGTGATTTACCCCTCCCCCCCCCAACGCATGGCTAATACCACGCTAGCTCCCTGCTAATCAACAACCTTCCCCCTCCCCCCCACCCACTGCTTGTCCGGTAGCTTGGGGAAGATCGCCTCGCCGGTGACCACACAGAAAAGATCATCGGCATTTCACTCCTCCCCTCCCCCCGCTTCGCTACGTGCAGGAAAGTGTTTTTTTTAAGCTGCTGCATTCCACGAACCCAGTAGAAAAATGGCCACCCCCCTTACTTAAATTCCTGATTTTTAACCAGGTTATCCTGAACGATATCACTTTGCTGAGGATAACAGAACAAGATAAAGAGCGGATGCTTCTTGAATGCCAGCAGTCACCGGGACCATACGCTGCTATGCTTTGCCACACAATGATACCTGATTACTTGCTACATGCATGGCATGGTAAAGTGTCCTACCATGGTGGGCGGAACAAGGATGCCTTGCCCAGAAACCTTCTGCAAAGGCTTCTGGAGTACCTACAGGAGCGCTTCATCGAGATGTCCCTGGAGGATTTCCTCTCAATCCCCGGACATGTTAACAAACTTTTCTAAGTAACTATACTGTCTGCGAATGCATCCCAAGTCCTCAGGGCAAATCAATCATTAAAAAAGGCTTGCTTAAAAAACACTGTTTGCTATTTGCAAAGGTACACTCACCAGAGCTCCCTTCCAGGGCGTCATTCTCTGGAATAGTTGCTTGTGAGGGCTGGGAGCAGGGTAATTCCGTCAGGGTGATAAAAAGCTCCTGGCTGCTGGGGGTCACGGAGTGCTGTGTGCTCTCTGCGAGGTCTTCCTCTTCTTCTTCCTCTTCATCTTCCCCGTCTGCATAATCCTCAGACATGGCAGAGATTACAACCCCCACCTCGGAATCCACGGTCAGGGGTGGGGTACTTGTGGCGCAGCCCCCTAAAATTGCATGCAGCTCAGCATAGAAGCGGCATGTTTTTCGACCTGCCCCGGACCTTCCGTTTGCTTCTTTGGTTTTCTGGTAGGCTTGTCTGAGCTCCTTAACTTTCACTCTGCACTGCACGGAGTCCCTGCTGTGGCCTTTAGCCGTCATAGCCTTAGAAATTCTTTCAAATACTTTTTCATTTCGTCTTTTGGAACGCAGTTCTGTTAGCACTGAATCCTCTCCCCATATAGCGATCAGATCCAGTACCTCCCGAGCGGGCCATGCTGGGGCTCTTTTTCGATTCTCAGGAGACTGCATTGTTAACTGTGCTGATGAGCTGTGCGTGGTCACCTGTGATGATGAGCTCTCCACGCTGTCGAAGCAGGAAATGAATTTCAAAAGTTCGCGGGGCTTTTCCTGTCTACCTGGCCAGTGCATCCGAGTTGAGAATGCTGTCCAGAGCGGTCAGTGGTGCACTGTGGGATAGCTCCCGGAGGCCAATACCGTCGATTGCGGCCACACTAACCCTATTCCGATATGTTAATACCGATATTAGCGCTACTCCTCTCGTCGGGCAGGAGTACAGAAACCGATTTAAAGAGCCATTAAAATCGATATAAGGTGCCTCCTAGTGTGGACGGTTGTGGCGTTAAATCGGTTTTACGCTCCTAAAACCGATTTAAACGCCTAGTGTAGACCAGGCCTAATGTACAAAAGTATATCCTGTGATGGCAAGTTTTCAACTTAGTGTCACATGGGAGAACCATTGTATAATTATAAGAACATATGCTCTTTAAATACAGTCAAAGAAGTGTAGTCAAGATACCTATTATGGGATCTTTGAGCTATTATGCTATCACCTTTAAGCCCACAAAGGTTGGATCAGCTTTACATTAGGCACTGTGGAGTGGTGCATCTGAAGGACATCACTGGAATTTGGGTGGTTTGGGTTAGATCATGTCACTAAAGAGGAGGCCCATGGCTTGTTTGGCAAATCAAATAGCAAGGAGTCTGCTGGACATGGGATCCCTGGTCATGGTCCAGGAACCAATGGCATTGCCTCCCTGAGGATTTTGATAGCCCTTTTGAGGACTTGTGAGCTGCAAAGGTTGCTCAAAGTGGTCAGGCATCTGTGAATAATGATCGTCCAGCCTATCAGCAGTTGTATGCACCCTCCAGTTGCCATGACCTACCTGAACACCAAGTAAGCAACAACAGAGCTCAGCTAAGTCTCATGAGTCTGAAGTTTTTCTGAAGACGTGTACAACATCAAATCTACCCACCCCATCCAGTCACCAAGAGCTCAGCAGAAATAGACATTCAAGCAATTAAACAAGCCTTGGGTTCTTCACAAGGAGCATTTCTTCATGAAAATCAAGATAATTTATCACCATACCAAAATGCAACTAGAACTACAGTGCCACCCCCAGTGAATTGCATAGTCAGCAGGCAGCGTAAGCCCTTTGCAGATTGCTGACATCACCAGGGATGGCATACATGACCCAGACAGGACCACAAGCAGGGTTATAAACCAGGACAAGCAGCATAAACTTATGACTTTACTGCAGGGACTAATGACTGCTCAGTGCAACAAAAATAACCCTACTCACAGGATCACCGTCTTGGAACTCTCTGCTTTATTTATCTGTATCACAAGAGGAGGTGGGGCAGGATGCACAGCCTAAACAGAAAAAAGGGGTGCTGCATGGCTCCACCCCATAATACTCTGGGCTACCCAGGTAACCCTATCATGACCACTTTACAACAGTTCCTGCTATAGCTATCGCTAAGACACAAGCAGCGAACACACAACATGGTACACATGGTGGGGAGATGTCTGTCAGGCACTGAAAATGCCTTCAGTGGCTGAATCAGACAAAGCTTTGAGCATTTAATGCCGAGAACAGCTTGACGAGGCACTTCTGTGCCAGATCCCTCCATTATGAGCCATCTCAGCAGAGGCTCATCCCAGGCCAACTACTATTTCCATGACTACTCATTTCAGCAGAGGAGACCAGGCCAACAGCTGTTTCCAGACCAGTCCCTGATTTGCCGTGATGTCTATCACACCGGGCACTGATGAAGAAAATCAAGCTCCCTGTCATCCTGCTGGCATTTGACAAAAGACAGACAACCATTTCAGCCTATAATTAGGAGGGTTGACATTCATGACTGAGGGCAGAATAATCCCTGGGCTGAGCCACCATTTGAGGTTGCCTACCCTCATTTTCTAGACAATACAGCATTAATGCAGGGAATATTATAGGTTTAGCAGGTAACAATTCCTATTGTTAAGACTGCAGGATGCAAGAGTTTCATGAGGAGAACAGCATTAAAAAGAACCTTTCTCCCATTCCAAAATGGGGGGACCTCTGGAGCTGGAGCCCTTGGACCCAGTGAATATCATGTTAGGCCATATTTCCAATGAGGTGGGTTCATGCAGGACACAGCAAGTCCAGGAACAGAGAGATAGGCAAGGTAATTAACTAATACCTTTCCAAATTCCTCACCTACCCCACTCTACCACCCCCTCAAATGTCACCTTCAGACTTAGTCCTTCTCCCAGGGAATGGGTGTCTCCATGCATTTAACATCAGAACTTTCAAATGCTTTTTTGTCTTGCATCTTTGAAGCTCTGAGCTTCAGACCCTGGACTAAGCTGGAGTTTCAATTCCTTCATGTTTCTTTGCTGATATTAGTGTTATACCCATAAATGAAAGAGCCAGGTATTTGAGTGGCATTTCCTGCTTAGCTCCCTTCCTTTCCTAACAGGCTAAAGTTACCTTGTACTGACCCTACCCCTACAAGTTTGTCTTTGAATTTAGTGACAAAACCATAAGTTACAAAAGGTGCCTTCAATTACCACCACTCTAGGCTAAATAACTGGGGCAGAAGACTCCCTTTGTCACCTCACACCACTTGGATCATCCCTAAAACCTTGTTCCAAGGCTGGCTTTGGACAGAAATGAAGTAGGAGGGCTGAGCTCAGCTGAGTTCCATGACTAGATGCAGGAGTGGTCTAATTTTCCTTGTTGTGAGGCTCATGGGCTGGGACAGGAGCCACTGTAAGTTGCCAACCCAAAGCCCCAAACTGCTCTCAACAGCAGCAGCCTTTTGACAGTATTACCCAGTTGGGAGCCTTAGCTCAAGCAGCTCATACTTTTAGCACTGAATGGCCCCAGTGTCCCAGCCGTGGCCCTAGAGAAAGCAACATACTGGAAGTGACATGTAAGCAGCTCCATCAAGCCAGCTGCACATGCTGGTCTCTGACATTGTGACTGCATGAGAGCAGTATTGCTTCTGAAGTAACCATGCCCCTGCAGGGCCAGGTGCTGTCAGAGCAGCTTGTGAGGATGGGCCCAGGGAAAAGGAGAGGGCAGTTCAGAGTATATTTGGGGAACTCACTTTATGGCAGCTGGGCTAGTCTCCCCCTCAGGGCCAAACCCTTATGGATAATGGAAGCCAGGTTAGATCTGCCCATTTTATCAATGCCAAAAATTAGCCTTATATTCACACCCCATGCACTGGTCTCAGCCAATAGCACAAGGGTCCAATGACTTAGAAGCCTTTCCCCAGAGACCCTCTTCCCCTCCCTAGAGGAGCCCAAGAAGATGTAAGGACTAGCTGGAGGACTACTCATGGGGGGGGAGGGGTGCATGGGGACATTACATGTAGTTTCCATACCTGAAAAGTGAAAAGGTCTGGGGACAGACTAGGCATCATTAGCCACCCCCAAAAAGAGTCACTTAATTAGATCACAGCTAGAACCAGTTGCAGCAGCCCTTAAAACTGTCTCAGCCCTGTCTGCTATCTTCCATCAAGCATTGTTAAGTTCCTATTATTGGTGACATCTCAGCCAATCAACCAAGGTCTGACCCCAATCCTAAAATCCAAAGCCTGCTGGAGACATTCCATGTTCAGGGTGAACATAGTCTCATTTAGTGGAGAGGGCCAGAGGGTGTTGCTGTGGCCAGAAGATGCATCGTTACATGAACTGGACCTAGCATGCACTGGTAACCCAGCAATTTCTACACCGCACTCCCCACAGGGAGAGAATCAGCAGAACCATGACTGGAAGTGCCACCTAGTGCAGCATCCTCACTTCAGGTGGTGTGGGAGAGCCAATGGATTTCTGCTGCCCCCTCATCTGACCAAAAATATTCAGTCTTGATTTTCCACTGCCCCAGCACTACAGATGGCTGGTGGTATGAACAGTGTAAGTACATGGGGCTTTTCTTCCTCAAGCAGATTACAGTTGACACCATGAAGTGTCCCATGTGATATGAACTGTCTTAGACAAGCTACACCCTGCCTGTGAAACTGCTGTGCTATCACCCAAGAGCACCAGCATCTCTTCACACCTCATGGGCACTAGGAGTCTAGGTCAATAGACAACTGATATTAAGATGGTATCACTGTCTGGAGCTAGATCAGATAATAGTTATAAGCAGATGCAGTAATTCATTAGTAGTATCCATGCTTCAGTTGTTTGCTTTCATTTGTAAGTACAAGCCATCCCCTCATTAGAATTGACTTTAAAGGGTGTGGCCTCTGTAATTAGGAAGGCTTGCATCAGAGAGTGTTGTACATGCCTGCCTGCAATACACACCTGCAGTGAGCAACCTGAACAATTGGATGCATAGGGAGAGGTTTTTGAGGCAATGATGCTGCTAATGGTGAGGAGAGCAGTGGGAGCCCACATTGGGTCTTGAGGGCTGCTTTTTCTAGAGCAGAGCACAGCGCTGTTTCAGAAGCAGCTATGAGAGCAGGTAGCTTTTATGGGGGAACAGCAGGTAGCAGCAGGACTGCAAGCCTGAGTGCTCCAACAGGGCCACCTAGGGAGCCCCTGTCAGTGAGTGCTATTCCAGCCTCAGGCCACTGACCAGAAGGTCCCATTGTCCTGCCCATAGCTGTCTGGCAGGCACTGGTTTAGAACAGGAGTGGGCAAACCTTTTGGCCCGAGGGCCACATCTGGGTATGGAAATTGTATGGCGGGCCATGAATGCTCATGAAATTGGGGTTGGGGGTGTAGAAGGGAGCAAGGGCTCTGGCTGGGGGAGCAGGTTCTGGGAAGGGGCCAGAAATTAGGAGTTCAGGGTGCAGGAGGGGGCTCTGGGTGGGAGGGGGTGGGGGCTCTGGACTGGGGCAGGCTGAGATTGATGGTTTTGGAGGACAGGAGGAGGATCAGGACTGGGGCAGTGGGTTGGAGCCTGGGAGGGGGTCAGGGGTGTAGGCTCCAGGTGGCGCTTACCTCAAGCTGCTCCTGGAAGCAGCAGCATGTCCTCCATCCAGCTCTGATCCAGAGGTGTGGCCACACAACTCTGCATGCTGCCCCATCTGCAGGTGCCATGCCTGCAGCTCTCATTGGCTGCAGTTCCCAGCCAATGAGATCTGTGGGGGTGACACTTGGGGTGGGGGTAGCATGTGGAGGCCCCTGGCTGGCCCTACACATAGGAGCCAGAGAGGGGACATGCCACTGCTTCTGGGAGCTACACAGAGCACCTCCTGACCCTGCTCCCCAGCTGGAGCATGGGAGCGGGGCAAGCCCCAGATTCCTCTCCCCAGCAGGAGCTTGAGGGCAAGATAAAATTGGCTGGTGGGCCACATGTGGCCCACAAACCATAGTTTGCCCACCCCGGTTTAGAACGAGGAGTTAGATAAGCACCCACCACAAAATAGCTTGGAAGGAGTGATCGGAGGAACAGAATGGCTGCATGACAATAGCACCTGTGCACAAGCAGAGCTAGTTCTGTTGAGGGCAGGGGTGGCTCTAGGCACCAGCAAAGCAAACAGCTGCTTGGGGCAGTCCATTTGCAGGGGTGGCAGCTGGCAGGGATCCAGCCTGGGTGCTGAGAACCAACAGGGGGGCCTGGGAGCTGTAGTTCCTTGGTTAGCTCCCTGCTTATAGAGCCAGCCCTGGAGCAGGGAAAGAACTACATTTCCCAGCATTCCCTTGGCCACAATTAACAGGAAAGGGAGAGGGAGGGAGTATGGTAGCTGAAACCTCATGCTGCAGCTTGCTGTGAATGGAGAGCTCACTGCTAGAGCGGGGTGGCACTGTGAATGAGGAACAAGTGTGTCCAAGGAGTAGAAGGCTTTGGCCCAGATATCCCCTTCAGAAGACATCCCCAGACTGGATTAGGGATACTGGTGTGACCTCACCTTGCAGCCCCCAAAGGAGGAATTGGGTGGACTAAATGGACAGTGCCCCTCTCTATCTGAAGCCTAGCAAGGGAGGTATGTGGCTCTCACTAGAATTTAAAATGAAAAGTAAGGGACGGGAGGCTCTGGACCTGGGCAGCTTTAGATACAGTACCAGGCACTTAGGAGGATTTCCACTTCTGAGCCATGGAAGCAGAAATTGACTTTTCCTTTCCAGATTTAGCTAATATTCAGAAAGGGAATCTAGCACCTGCCTTCCAGATTTGAACACCTCAAAATTCAGGAGTGCTCAAGGTCAATTTGAGCAGCTGTTACTTCATTTCTCCCAAATCAAATATACTGATCCACTGTAATTTGCTGTAGAAAAAGTAGGATAAGATTGAGCAAGAAATGCTTACTGGTGGTTTTTAGGACTGGAATTGCTATTTTCAACAGCCATTGACTTTTTTTTTAGTTTTATTTGTTTAAAAGGAAGACAGTGATATTGCATTGGCAAATTCCCCATAGAAACAAAGAGTGGAACAAAAGAATAATAAAGGCACCTCAACTTTTCCTCATTTATGGAGGACAGTGTTATAATATGCATCCAGATATCCTCCAATCACAGAAGCTGAAAATGGTTCCACTTTACTGCAGTTCTATAACCATATGGGAACCAGTCCTGTCTGTGTTCTGTGCACATCCAAAATTCCTGCTGAATGACCCACCCTGGGAGCAAGTTACCAGTGACCCAGGGCTGGGGTGGAAGGAGGGTGCGGGGTGGGGGGCGCGAGAGAGAGAGAGCCCAGGGCTGGGGCAGCAGGGGGTGTGTGGGTGGGGGTGCAGGTGGAGGGGGGGGAGCCCAGAGCTGTGATGGCAGGGGGGTGCAAGTGGGGAGGGAAGAGCCCAGGGCTGGGGCAGCAGGGAGGTGCGGGGGGGAGCCCAGGGCTGGGGTGGGGGCAGCCAAAATTTTTTTTGCTTGGGGCGGCAAAAAACCTAAAGCCGGCCCTGGTTGAGGGGGAAAAGTAAGAGGGACCCAACCATGTCTTTTGGAAGTTACTGTAGACATTTAGCTGTCATCTGGACATTCCAGAGAGACAGAAAGGACTAGTGTATTCACAGGGGGGAGGTTTGAGCATTGGCCTGGGTTGTGAGTTCAATCCTTGAGGGGGCCATTTAGGGATCTGGGGCAAAAATCTGTCTGGGCTTTGAGCAGGGGGCTGGACTAGATGACCTCCTGAGGTCCCTTCTAACCCTGATAGTCTATGATTCTATGTGCCCTGGTGCACAGCCAGAACCCTTCAGCTTTCAATCCCAGCAGCCGTCGTTTGCCTTGCAGCCAAGTTGCATTCACCAATTCTGTCCCTCCCTGACCTAGTGTCTGCAGTAAGGAGAGACACAGTAGCCAGACTACGGTTGAGTTCTCTTTATTGCAGAGCTGCTGTTACAGGACAGCTCAGGAAGTAGGACTGCTGCATATTTTTTTTTAAACACAAGACGGAATCCCAGGGCAACTGAGGCCACAGCCAAGGCTGCTGCCCCCACTGCTAGCCCCACCATCATTCTGGGCCCCTCTGCTGCACCTGTAGAGGAAAGAAGTTAGTTTAGAGCATGAGCCAGGAACTTTCCACCCACTTCTCCCATCAGTTAATGGCCTCCATACCCTTCAATGACAACTTCAGTGCTACCACTTGGCCTTCTGAGGGACCCCACGAGCCTTGAGCTGGGTCAAGGATGAACAATGGTCCGACTGCAACATCAGCCTCAGATCCTGTTACTGAAGAGCCATCTGGATAGGGATGAGATGTGAATGAAGTTTAGTAAAACACTCACGTCTGAGTGGAATGGTTTCATGGGGCGCATTTTCTTTAGGCCACTAGTCCTCAGCTCCTGGGAGATCAGGGTTAATAAGAGTTTCTTTTATAGATGGGGGGAAGGAGGTACGACTGCATGACTCATCCAGGGTCAGATGGGGGCCTGATCCTGACTCTTAGCCTCTCCCCAAGTCCCAGTCTAGTCCTTCCTCTCAACTCTGGATTTGGGATGACAGCCCTTGACAGTCTGAATGGTACCATCTCAACTGGAAGACATGGCCACCCCATTCAGTAAGCACAGTGCATTAAACAACTCACCATTCCTAGAAGACGTCTCTCTCTGGAAGCACCTTCCTGGACAGCTGTCCAGAGGGTTCACTCTCCTGGTCAGTGCAAGTTGTCCACAGTTCCCAGTCTCACAGAAGCTGCAGATGTTTCTGGTGCCTTCCACTGGAGACTAGGTGGAACAGCGCATGAGCTACAGTGACACTTGTTCTCTGGGTCCATTTCCCCCTTCTTTATGTTTTACCCCAGCTACTCACACATTGCCAGCTTTGTTGAAGGAACAAGCCTTGTTCAAGGGATCTGGAGCTTGGTCAGCTGAGGTGACATTCAAATGGCAGGTGATGTAGATCTGAAGAGGGAGTGAAAGCATGGGGATCATCCCAGAGGGTAGTTATAATAACCCTGTTTAGCCAGCATTACAGCTGTGCTAGTTAGTTTTGGCTAGTGAACCAAAAAACTAAGTGAAAAAAACATTTGGATTGGGTCAAACAAAGCATGTCACTTGACCCAAAGTGAGTTGTTTCATTTGAAGGTTTTACTTTATAAAAACACTAAGATTTAAACAAAGTTGTTTTGACTAAAAGTTATTTTGAAAGTGTCAGAACCAAATGTTTTTATTTTATAGTTTTTGTTCACTGAATTGTTTGTCAACTTGCTGAATTGTTTGTTAGTCCAAGTTCACGATTTCAGCAAAATAGTCTTGGCTGAAAAAAGTTTTGTCCTGCTCTGATCAGATTAGCAGACTCAGGAGAGGGATAAAAGGCATCTCACCAAGTTGCTGGTGTCTCCTGCAAACCTGAATGCATCCACCATGAATTTCAGCATGTCCTGCCTGGGCCTGGGAGATATGAAGGCTGAGATGGTGTCATCTGATCTCCCATCCAACAGGCAGCTAGACACAAGAGTCATGGTCAATGAGGTGCTAACCAAGCATAGTCCCTTACCAGGTACGTCAGTAATTATCCTCTAGAATGGACACCCCACCCCTTACTCATTAAAGTCATGACAGCACAGAGGGGAGAGGAATCCCTGTCTGGGCCCAGGGTGGCCACACAGCTGTGTGGTTCCCAGTGCTGACATCAGCTTGGATATGCATGTCCTCTTCCAGCTGAAATCCATTGGAGGGTCTCTCAGTGCTCCAGTCATCTGCAAGGCAAGTTCACCATTGTAGATTGCCACGGACTCGCAGGGGCGAAAGAAAATGCAGGCCTGTTATTTACCAGGCTGCACGTGGCAACAGACTATATTGGTAAGGGATGCAAAGAGAGTATGGGTTACGATGCAAACTGCAGACACACACACACACTAAAATTAATCAATTTAAAGTTTTATTGGGGATGATTACAAGGGGTAAGGGAGGAGCGTATGATTAGCTAATAGAGTTAATGAAACTTTAAACACACAATGACTAAAATATCTACTAACAATATTTATAAACAAAGATGCAGCATTTAGTAATAACCGATACTTACAAATACAAACCAACGCATAACGACCGGCAAACGTAGAAGCTCTGTTTGAAACACGTGAGCTGAGAGAGAGGCTTCGAGGTGATCAGGCTCGGTTACGGATGTACACAGGATACACAGGATTCGTTTTTCTTTCTCCTCTCCCTGCCTGCACATGGCAGGCAGGCCTAAAGTACCAACTATGACATCATAGAAGTGTCATAGGGGATGGGGCCCAAAACCTGTTTGTGTCTGTTTCTGATTGGCACAAGCAAAGTTTACACCAAGTAGGGGAGCACGTGCCTTAAAGTCTGGCTTCGCCCCCAAAAGGTGAGGAAATGCATATTGTCTTAGAATGCGTTCAACACTGAATGACAAAAGAAGAGGCCAGGGCAATACCGGTATGGGCAAGTTTTACAGGATGCAGACAGGAACTCATCTCAACAACCATGAAGATTTTCAAAGGTACTGGGTGCTTTATGATGCCCTGACTGTCCAAGAGACAGTGTAAATCAGCTAGGGAAGGGCCTAAACACTAGTAGACCATGGGAAAGAAATTACTCTTCTTGGGAGAGAAGTACTTGCTGCAAATACATCATTGTCCTGCCATTCAGAAATACCCAAATCTTGGGAGATTTAGAGTGTAGCAGCTACTGCTGCAGTCCATCCCTAGTGGAAGTGGTTGTGTATCCATGCTAGGCTGGGTACAGAAGTGGACAGCTAGCAGGACTAGCTATCAAAGTGAATAGAGCTTCCTTTTCTTAAGTAAACTTGCACCTACCATTCATCAGGTGCAAGGAGAAATCCAGCCTCTCCACAGACAGGGTAGAGCTGAAGGGAACCCAGGTCAGCTTGATGGCTCTGCTGCTCACATTGTCCTTCCTGGAGAGGAGGAAATCTCAGATGCTGAACCTGCTCCCAGGACAGGGACTGGGCGTGAGCGATAGGGACAGAGCATCTCAGGCACTCACCTGAGATAGTGACACTCAATAGGGATCACAGCTGGACTGGTTCTCAGGATTGTTGGGTTGCTGGCAGGGGTGGGGCTGTAGGACAGGCTTGTGCTGTAGAGCAGGGAGTATGGGATCATCTGGGGAGAGGCAGACAGTGGGGAGATTAATACCATGTTAACAGGATGAAGCTGGCAAGACTGTAGAAGCCTTGCCATGTAGTTCAATAAAAGCAACATTCTTATCCCTGCACCCACCCTCCCCATGGGCAGCACAGGAGACAGCCAAAGCTTGGCTCCATCACTGATTATTAGATCATAATGCTGGGTATTGGCCCTTCCCCTGTCAGCAGCACCAAGGCACAGAAGAAAGCTCTGTACTACTGGGACAGGGCAACTGCATTCTGGTCCACAAGAGCAGCGCCAGGAGAAGCCCCTTCTCAAACGTGCAGCCAAGCCCACCCCTTGGCCAAAGGTTACTAGCACCCAGCAGTGTGCAGTTTAGGCATTGCAGAGCATGGGTTTCTCTCAGGGTGGCTTCACCCTTGGAGAGAGATTTCTTGTTAAATCTATTCAGCCAAATATGCCTTTGGCTATCTGCAGTGGCCTTTAATAAGATCAAGGCCCATCAAATTAAATATGGTTTACAAGCTGTCTCCAACCCCTAGAGCTGGCAGCAGGGCCTAGCCTCTTATCTGTCACAAGGCAGAGCACGCCAGGCCCCAAAGGTATAGTCAGAATGGTACCTCCAGTTCCTGAAGGCTAAAGCCCTACACCATGCCTCACAGGGCTACAAGCCCCAGGCAGCAGCTGTGCTCTCAGCTCTGGAAGGACACTGGGCACGCTAGCTGTAATGGGAGACAAGCTCTGGGTGCCACAGCTTCCCTACCATGTCTTGGAGTTACTTGACTAGCTCTTGAGAGTAACAGCTGTGAGACAGGCAATTCAGTTGACTAAGGGGCCCTATTGGCCTCTCAGTGAGGTTTAGCAATCAAGCTTATCTACAGCCAAGGCAGGGCATGAAGCTATTTCCCTGCTGTATAGTTTGAAGAGTTATAGATCAATACACTGTCTGGCTTCTGTGGGTGTTTCCCCCACCCCAACTTCTTTTGAACTAAGCAGGATTTGAAGCTAAGGGACTATAGGTGATCCCGACCCCAGGGCCACCTGGAGAGTAGAGGTCTTAATTTTCACAGGATGGCTGGAGATGAAGGTGTCATTTTACAACCGCTAATAGCATTCAAGGAGGCCCTGAGAACCACATTTGCAAGAACTCCGGGCCCATCAGTCCAGTTTGACCCAGGTGATGATACTTAAGAGCTGGTTGGAAAAAAAAACCTGACAGAACAGTTTTCCATCAAAACATGCAGTTTCACTGAAATCTTTTCATGGGAATGATTCAAACAAGAAGTTGGAGTGTTTTGTTTTGATTAATATTTTAATGCAGTGGAGTCAAAGCACATTGATGCAACAGCCAGCAGCCCAAGCCCAAACGTCTACACTGCAATTAAACAGCCCCTTGGCCCAAGCCCCGCAAGCCCAAGTCAGATGGCACAGGCTAACAACAGGTGTCTAATTGCAGTGTAGACACATCAAGAGTCACCATTGATGATTCAGGCAAAAAAAACCTTATTACACCTCCCTTCACCAGCAAGGGCCCCTAAGGCCCAAGAGCAGGATGGTTTTGTACCTCCCATAGGATCTCTGCCAGCTAGAGGAGTAGCAGTACTTTAGAGCTGGGGAACCAGAGGAGACTGCTGAGGGGATGTGCCTCATGAATCCATTTCCCCATTGGCCCTGGCTCTGTCCCTTCCCATGCTGTGCCAGATCTGTATGGAGACCTAAGTGCCATTTTCTAGCATGACACAGGGCACCACAGTCCAGCATGTCCTACATGTCCAACCTTTAACCGTGCAACCCATTTGGCTCCACATGCTGGTAATCTATCTGCATTAGATTTCATGGGTATCAGCTCCAGGTAATTGTATATTGGTAATGAAGGAATCATAACTTAGTTATTTGCATAGCAAGCAGAGGTACAAAAGCTGATCTTACCATAATAGCTTCAGATAAGTGAATGGCAGGTATAATCAAGAGATTAATTGGCCTTTGTGTGTTAATTTTATGTTAATTGGTACAGCTGCTCGTACGTACAGTACAAAGAAAAATGGCTCTTCAGCACCGGGCTGTAGAAAAAGGTTGTGGTCATGAGAAAACATTTGCTGAAGTGGCACACACTGTACTAGTGTTGTCACTGTTATGTTTCCCTGTGCACAAAGAGCAAACTGGCCATTTTTTCCATGGCCATTATTGTAGATAACCCCTGCTCCACACACACAGTGGGTACAGGTAGGGGTATGATTTGTTACTGATATAGTTAGACCAGTACAACCCCTAGTGTGGCTGCAGTTACACTGGTATAAAGCAGGCTTATATGGTGTAGCTGAGACATTATTGACATGAACTATGACCGTATAGATCATTGTTGCAACTGTGGTCCTATAGTGGCACCAAATCTTGTACAAAGAAGGTCATGTAAGGTGTCCATGAAAAGGTTATAATTTGCTGGTTATGATTATGCTGTCTGTATGTATGTATCACTTTTGTATTTGAAGTTATGAATATTGGCTATGTACTTGTATCTCAATGTGTTTGATTCTAAGTAGCATCAGTGAAGCATTTCGTCAGCTTCTTGAGAAAGGACTATTTGAGTAAGGCCCCATCAAGAAACACTTAATTGACAATGGACCTTGGGAGACTCCAATCCATATCTGAGGAGCCTTCCTGGGACGTTCAAGGTAGCATGTGAGCAATGGCAGCCACCTGCAAACTGAGTCATGCGTGGACATGGACTTGCCCATGTGACTCCAAACTCCATTTTCCTGCTGTGATTTTTCCACAGTAAGAACAAAGGGGTCCTTCCACATGGCAGAGGATATAAAGGGCCCTGGAAACCCCTCCATTTTGTCTTCAATCCTGCTTCTTACCTCTGGAGGAACTTTGCTACAAACTGAAGCTCTGAAGAAAGGACTGAATGACCCATCCAAGCTGTGGATGTACTCCAGAAACTTGATTTGAACCTGCAGTTTATTCCATCACTGCTACAAGCCTGAACCAAGAACTTTGCCATTACTGTATGTAATTGATTCCATTTAACCAATTTTGGCTCTCATCTATATTTCTTTCTTTTTACGAATAAACCTTTAGATTTTAGTTTCTAAAGGATTGGCAACAGCATGATTTGTGGGTAAGATCTGACTTGTATATAGACCTGGGTCTGGGACTTGGTCCTTTGGGATCGGAAGAACCTCTTTTTCTTTTACTGGGGTATTGGTTTTCATAACCATTTATCCCCATAAGGAGCAGTGCTGGTGGTGATACTGGGAAACTGGAGTATCTAAAGGAATTGCTTGTATGACTTCTGGTTAGCCAGTGGGGTAAAATTGAAGTCCTCTCTGTTTGGCTGGTTCGGTGAGCCTTAGTAATAAAGGACCCCCAGCTTTGGGCTGTGACTGCCCTGCTCTAAGCAATTTGTCCTGAATTGATATTCTCACCAGTGTCCCCCCAAGAGCACGCATTGTTACAGTAGCTCATTCCCCTTCTCAGACGGGAATAAACTAGACTGATATAGGCATCTTTCTACCACTAGGGGAAGCTGTATGGCTTTAGAGTTAATTCGGTACAACTTGTGTGGGTACACAAGGCCTAAGACACCAGCAAAACAAGGAAGAGAGCCCAGACTGTGTGTAACTTGGTGTTCTACCCTGAACTGACCATAAAATGGCTGCCTGGCTCTGCAGAGCACAGACTCCTTAGAGATTGGACACATGGGTATAACAGGTACGTACTAGGCTAAAATTAAAGGCTCAATACACCACAGTTATCGTCATTACTGGCTGGAAGTGTGCATGCGACAAGGAAACTTGAAAACACAGAGATTCCAAACAACAATCTTCAAGGCAATGGGAATTAACTAGAGCCAGGTCTCAAGGATTCCAAAGAGCAAAGACATTGAGAAGGTCCATATCCTCTAGATAATTGCGTGCCTACCACTCATTGATTTCAATGGGAGTTAAATGCCTAAATACTTCTGATGATCTGGGCCAAGTAACTAACCCATGCAGGGTGAGATGTTTCACTGGCAAATGGGAGATGTGGCTGAAGCTTTACTGCTTGGTGCCCAATACTTCCAGGTGCTGACTTCCTGCTGTGAAATGCTGAGTGCCCTTAGTTCCTATGAACTTCAGAGGGAGTCAAGGCTCCTCAGCCCCCGGGAGGATTGGGCCCTTAGCTAGGAAAGAAGCTGGAAAATGCTCATCAACGAGCAAGACCTCTTCTGATGAAGGAAGCCAACTACTTGTGAGTTAGGAATTCTATGTTTTGCTACAACTATCGTGGCTGGCTACAAAGATGGACAGTACAGCGTCGGGCAATAGTGTAGAAACAAGTAAGTTGCCAATAAACTTCCTGCACCATTGCAAGTTCTTCCATGTCTCATGCTCTTGTGTTCAAACGCATGGTAAATTCTGATACCGAGCACAACTGTGCCTATATGATGTGCTTTCTTACAGGGGACTTAGACACCCTGTGTTTGAGCTGTGTTCAGGACATCCAGCTGGCAGATATTGCAATAATTTTTCTGTGTGCTAGCTGGGTGTCCTGGATACAATTCAAACCATAGGGCATCACAGCCACATTTAAGAAGATGTACCCAGTCCTTTTTCTTGGCCAAGTTGTTGGTATCACCGATCCAGGAAGTCACCCCTAGGTTTGTTGAATTGGTTGAATCCATGTGGGAAGCAACTGAAAATCCACCCCATCCTGTTTTGAGTGAAATGAGTTGGTAGGGCTCAGTCCAGTTTCCAGTGTCCAGATCCTTAGCTGGGGTACATCAGTACAGCTTCACTGAGGTCAATGCAGCCATGCTGATTTACTCCAGCTGAGGATCTGGCCCCAGATGTCCATGTCATGTTAAATTGCCATGATAATAGGCACTCATTGGTGATTGCTAGAGAGCCCCAGGACTAGAAGGGCCTGAAGACTGAGCTAACCTAGCACTTCTGAAAGAGTTCCTTCAAGGTCAGAGTTGACGCTCTATGAACCAGGAACAATGGGCTAGGTGGAAGGGAGGAGGAATGCACTGCTACTACCCGACTGCAGCTGATGGATGAAAACATAAAGGATGTCAGCCTCCAGGGCTGCAAGGCCCACACCTTTCATTATTGATGTTACACTGGCACCCACATTGATGGCCAAATGCTCAGTGAGAGATAGTCCCTGCCCCCAAATACTTACAGTCTAGTGAGATGGGGACGCCAAGGTCACCCAATGGGTCAGTAGCAATCAGACACAAAACCCAGGGTTCTCAAGCTCCCATTAGCACTGTGCGGCAGCCAGCATTTCTGTTTGGCAGGAAATTCCACTCTTTTGACCTTTGTAGTCATGCTAAAGTTGAACGAAAAGAAAGAATGTAAAAAAGTACTGCAAAACAAAACATAAAAAAAATGAGTCGTGGGTCAATCCAAATGTTTTGTTTTGATCAAATCGAACCGATTCATTTCAATTTTGACTTCTTAAATTGTATATTATAATTTGAAATAAAATAATTTACAGATTGAAAAGTCATTTCACAATGAAAAATCAAAATGGTCTGTTCTGATTGGGCCAAAACAACCTTCTCAAAATGCTTCATTTTTTATTTGTTTTCCCAAAGCTGAATTTTGTCGAAATTGTCACATTCCCACACTGGTTTGATTTTGACGAATCAGCATTTTCAGACGGGAAAACGTTCCGCTGGGAAATTGTCAACCAGAGCTAGTCCCATTCTGGTTCCAGATCCACTCAGCCATCCTGCCTCTCTAGGTAGCCCTGCTCACCAGCACTCATCTAAAACTGACTTCATACCATCGACTCAACTAATCTAAGCAGGAAACATGCCTGCTGCAGCAGAAAGCCCCATTCTTTAGAAGGAAAATCACATAAAATCACATCATGGAGTTCCTTTTTGCTCCCCTCATTTCTGTCTCAGAGCAGGGCACATCTCCAGAGCATTCTGGGCCCTTCATGCATAATAAATATGCAGTAAGAGAACTTCTCTTAAGTGCTTATCAGTCCACTGCTTCCCTGCCACACTGTAACCTCAGCTACAGAGTGCAGTGTAAGCTCATCTCGGACAAAGGAGGGCCACAGCGTTAACAGAGAGGAAAAACAGGGTGTAAAGAGCAGAAGTTTGCTCACAGGGGTTTCCAAGTGCATGATAACACAACCAGTGGCATGTATCTCCAGCCAAGAGAGGCAACAGTAACTGTATTTGCAATCCCTAGAGACACCACTGCCCCATGCCTTTCCTTTTTCTATGGTCCCTTTGTACCCAGAAAGCCATCAGTAAAACATGAACAACTCCCCACACAGTCTCTCCTGCTCCGAGTAGATCTACATGTCCTGGAGTTGCTCCCTGACTTTTTTAGTAACGATGAATAAGTTATGCAACAAGAAAAACCTTTTTGGTGGTGCGGCTGCTCTTTATTAATTCAGGGAGGGATATAGACAATCTAGGCACCCCAGCACATTGGCACAGCCGGCCTGGGGTAGCTCTGCCAGGTTACCTGGCTAAGACCTATGCTGAGTGAAAGATCTTGATGCATCCCTCACAACAGAGTTAGATTGCAAAACTGGACACATTAGAATCACGCAGGCTCTCTTGTGTACTAGACTGCATGCAGCTGAGTGCAAGGAGAGACATGGTGGTGCACTAGATCCTAGCACAGAACTTCATCATTAAAGCAAGGAGGGTGAACTCAGAGTACTGGTCATCGACACCTGAACTACCGTTTGATACATATACTGGTGGTTGGGAACAACCAGGCTACAGTGCGTAGGAGAATGTGTACTAGGAGTACAAACCTCATCACTGCTGCATATATTTCATAATGCTTATTAGTGAGCAAAACCTGATACCTCAGTACTAGAATGCAGGCAAGCATCTTTCCAGTCATTTTGCAAATAAGTTAACTAGGAGGCAGCAAACATCAATTTCTGGCAGTGCTGTGACTAGACCCCTGCTTTTTAATAGGGCAAATTAAGTCTCACCCACTTTGTCACATTGCTTTTCAGAATGAATGTACCAAATCTATGTACTTGACTCTCCTGCCTGTAACCACTGCTCTAAGCACCTTCCCCTCCCATTGACAGGAATAGAATCAGGATTCTTTAGTTCCTAACTTTTTTATAGCTGCCTCGCAAATGGTTGTATAACTCACTGGCAAAGTCTATGCCAAGTCCCCTCTAGTGGCTGCTTCACATGAAAGAAAAAAGGTTATGCAATTAAGAGGCAGAGATCTGTACTGGGGAGCCGAAAACCTAGTGTTGAAACCCTGCTGATGTCGCATGTGACAAGTCCTTAGGGTTGTTTTTCCACTTTCTTATTAAAAGCCTGGTGCATTGCATTGGTACAGTGAGAACTGAATCTTAACAAATGGTTTTATAGTTAAACGCTACAAACTGTCAATTATGACACAACTCATAGCAAACTCCAGATGCTCGCTATGTCAGTGCACTGTCAAACACACATTTCTCTTGCTCCTAACATGCACTGGCAGGGCTGAAGCTTTAGAAGCATGATGGATATATTTATCAATATTAAGTTGTGGGAGAGAAGGTTCCTGGGTGTAAGTGCTGCTGGGTCTTGACAGGGCTGAAGAGGATGAAATTTTGAGAGGAAGGGAGTGTTAAATCCCACACTGGTGCATTAGCAGCTTGTGATCAATAAGCAGCAAACCTCACTCACCATTTCCCAGCTCTCTCATTGCTGCTAATGCAGGATTCATCACTGTAATTGCTGGTGTTTAATAGCAATAGAGGACCAGCCCTTTCTGTTTGTGAAGTACTCTCATTATGTATCTCCTCTGGGGATGAATGAGAGCTGAGGGCAGCTCCCTTCTCGTTCCCAGGCTGTGATCTCTCTTTTTCTGGGCTGACAGGAACTCAGGCGTGGGCTGCACATGTGCTGGCGTCCCCAGCTGCCATCCACCAGGTCGCTCTGTAGGACAGGGATGGAGGGAGCCATGGACCATGCTATGTGGATGGTGGAAGAGCACGGCCTCTTCAGGCCTGGCACAAAGTCCACTGGGGGCTGGCAGTTCTCCCATCAGAGCCAGTTTCTCATGAGCTGCAGGCTGATGGGGCAATGGTCCCATGGATGACTCCAGGTGAGCGATGGAGCACGGTGGGCAGGAGTGAGGCGTGTCCCAACAATCTGTGCCTTATTCTGCACTTTACCAAAAAATGTTCTGTTTCTCACTAGGAGCTTCACCAAAGGATATTGCAAAGGGGAAGGTCCCATCCCATGCTGAGTTGCAGCTAATGCTATCATTGAGTGGTCAGGAGAGACCTTGCACTGGACACGCGGTGGGGCTGCAGGTCATGACAGGGGTGTACTGTACTGGCAATATGGTGTGAGGTCTAGGACTGGAGTAGAAGGTGCTGCAGAGTTTGGAGGCAACCATTTTTCCTGCCTCTTCTCTGGCATCTTTGCCTGGTCTTTTCCTCTGGCCTGAACATCCGCTAGGGTCCTGCTCCCCACTGTGCTCTGCGGACATGTTCTCTGCATTGATGTCATAGCCCTCTCACCTGCATATGACAGGGACATGCACTGACATCTCTGAAGAGACTCCCAGTTCCCTCTCGGCAGCAGATCCATAGTCCACTGCTCCTACCACTCAGCCAGAAAATTCTCAGTGAGCATGGCCCAAGAGAGTCTCTCTCTGCTCATCACACAGTCCTTAAGGGCCCTGTTCTAAGGGGCATGCTCACCACCAGAGCCCCACTTGGAGCCACAATGTCGCACTTCAGAGGTTCTCCCACTCTAGCACCATTTGTTGTCAGCCAGTTTGGTTCTCCAGCAGGCTGTATCTGTCATGGCCCAATCTTCCAGCCAACTCACCTTTCCAATTCAGTTCCCTTCTGGGAAAAGCCAAAAACCATCCAAACAAAACAGTTATTCTGCCCCTCTTAGGCTACATTGACATTCCTGGACCTACACCCCCTCTCCTGGGCCCTGCAGAGGCTGAGCATGGCCTCCCAGGGCTTTCCCATGGAAGCTCTTTTCCTCCTAGCTGGTTCCCACTGCCTCCCCTTGCCAGGAACTCTGGCAGCTTCTTCTAGGGACCTTCCTCCTTCCTCAGGGCCCCCCGCAAATGCCCACCTGCTGCCTGGGCTTCCCTTTCCCTGCAGGAGTGTCCCCCTCTCTGCAGCGCCCACCAGGACTTTCTCCTCCCAGCTCTGTTCTCTCAAGCCTTTTTCTGAGCCCCCAGTGCTCTCCATACTGAGCCCAGAAGTCCCACCTCCTCAGGGTAGGAAGAAGCTAATTGTGGCACAGAGGGGGCTAATTGATCTGGACTGGTTGGCCTAAGATCCTGTCAGGGTTCCCTCCCCACTCTGAACTCTGGGGTACAGATGTGGGGACCTGCATGAAACACCCCTTAAGCTTACATTTTACCAGCTTAGGTTAAAAACTTCCCCAAGGAACAAATTCCTTTCCTTGTCCCTGGACGGTATTGCTGCCACACAAAAATTCAGGAAAGGGTCACTTGGAGTCCCTATTCCCCAAAATATCCCCCCAAGCTCCTTCACCCCCTTTCCTGGGGAGGCTTGAGAATAATATACTAACCAATTGGTTACAGTGTGAGCACAGACCAAACCCTTTAGTTTTTAGGACACTGAAAATTAATCAGGTTCTTAAAAGAAGAATTCTATTTATAAAAAAAAATAAGAGGAATCACACCTGCAAAACCAGGATGGAAGGTAACTTTACAGGGTAAATACAAAGATTTAAAACACATAGGATTCCCCTCTGACTCTGCTTCCCAGTTACAAAACAGGAATGAAACTACCTCTTAGCACAGGGAAAATTCACAAGCTAAAACAAAACATAATCTAATGCATTTCCTTGCCCTTACTTACAATTTTTGTAATCTTAGCTGGTTCATTTCAGGTATGTTTTCAGGAGATGTTTTACCTGCCTAGTCTTTTTGAGGAGTGGGGAGGGAACAACAAAGAGAGCACAAACAACCCCCCCCCCCCCCGATTTGAAAGTATCTTCTTTCCTTATTGGTCCTTTTGGTCAGGTGTCAACCAGGTTATTTGAGCTTCTTAATCACTTACAGGTAAAGTGATTCAGTACCTCTGACTGGGAGGGATTTTATGGTACTGCATACATAAAGGTTGTTACCCTTCCCTTTATATTTAGGACACACACACCCCAAATCACAGACGGTGCTGGACAGCCTGTTCCACATTGGCTGTGATTTCTTCCTGGAGCTTTAGGAGAAAACAGAGTTAATAAGACACATGCACCCCTAGACATACTACTGATTATATAAAAACTAACAATATTTTTCACAGTTTAAGGATGATTTTAACAAGTTGATTCTGGGAAACTTTCACGGGAGAATGCATCAGCCACTTTGTTAGAAGCCCCTGAAATATGTTGTATTTCAAAATCAAAATCTTGGAGAGCTAAACTTCACAGAAGAAGTTTTTGGTTATTTTCCTTGAAGGTATGAAGTCACTTCAACACAGCATGGTCCATCTGCAGGTGGAAATGCCGTCCCCAAACGTATGGGCATAGCTTTTTCAGAGTGTGCACAATGGCGTAACATTCCTTTTCAGTGATTGACCAGTGGCTTTCCCTCTCAGACAGTTTTTTGCTGAGAAACACGACAGGATGGAATTCTTGATCTGGTCCTTCCTGCATTAAAACTGCTCCCACACCACGCTCGGATGCATCTGTGGTTACTAGGAATGGTTTCTCAAAGTCTGGGGCCCTTAGCAAAGGGTGAGACATGAGTGTCGCTTTAAGCTGGTTAAAGGCCTTCTGACACTCTTCAGTCCACTGAACTGCATTTGGCTGTTTTGGGGGGGGGGAGGGTTGGTCAGGTCTGTCAGTTGGGTGGCGATTTGGCTGTAGTGGTATACACATCACCTGTAATAACTGGCCAAGCCTAAGAAGGATTGGACCTGTTTTTTTGACTTTGAGACAGGCCACTTTTGGATAGCATTCACTTTGGCCTGTAGGCGGTTGATAGTTCCTTGACCCACCTGGCGTCCAAGGTTCATCGCTCTGTTTAGGCCTATTTGACACTTTTTAGCCTTAACAGTTAGTCCTGCCTCCCTTATATGCTCGAAGACTTTTTGTAGATGCTCCAGGTGGTCTGCCCATAAATCAGAAAATATGGCCACATTGTCAAGGTAGGCGACTGCAGATTCTCCCAATCCTGCTAGGAAATTATCTTTTATGGAAGGTGGCAGGTGCATTTCACAGCCCGAAAGAGAGCACATTAAATTCATACAGCCCATTATGGGTGATGAAGACTGACCTTTCCTTGGCAGATTCATCTAGCAGTACTTGCCAGTACCCCTTGGTTAAGTCTAAGGTAGAGATGAACTGGGCACGTCCCAGTTTCTCCAATAGCTCGTCTGTGCGTGGCATTGGATAGTTGTCTGGGCGAGTTACAGCATTTAGCTTATGGTAGTCCACGTATTTCTCCATCTGGTTTGGGAACTAGAACATTGGAAAGGCCCATGCACTTTCAGAGAAGCAGATTACACCCAACTGTAGCATGTCCTGGATCTCCCGTTCTATAGCAGTTTTGGCTTGAGGAGCCACCCGGTAAGGTTGGGCTCTAATTGGGCAAGCATTACCTGTGTCAATGGAGTGGTATCCCTGTTTAGTCCATCCTGGGATGGCTGAGTACATCAGCGCAAAGCTAGTGTACAGCTTTCTGATCTGCTGTCACTGCATACGTCCAAGGGTCATGGAGAGGTTCACCTCTTCCACGCCACCGTCACTTTTTCCTTCATAGTAGACACCTTCAGGCCACTCAGCATCATCTCCTCCTGGGCTGTAAACTGACAAACTTTTAATTCTCTGGAATAAAAGGGCTTTAAAGAATTAACATGGTACACTTTAGGATTTAGGTGGGGGATGCTATGAGATAGTTAACAGCTCCCAGGTGCTCTTGGACTGTAAATGGCCCTTCCCACGATGCTTCCATCTTATGGGCTTGGAGCACCTTCAAGACCATGACTTGGTCCCCTACTTTGAAGGAACGCTCTCTGGCATGTTTATCATACCAGGCCTTTTGCTCTTTCTGAGCATTTTTTTGGTTTTCTCTAGCAAGGGCTAAAAAGTTTCGGAGGGTGTTTTGTAGGTTGTTTACAAAGTCCAGAATGTTAGTTCCTGGAGAAGGCGTAAACCCCTCCCATTTCTGTTTCATCAACTGTAATGGCCCCTTAACCTCGTGGCCATACACAAGTTCAAATGGTGAAAAGCCCAAATTGGGATGTGGTACAGCCCTGTAGGCAAAGAAAAGCTTCTGCAACACAAGGTCCCAATCACTGGAGTTCTCATTTATGAATTTACATATCATGGCCCCCAAAGTTCCATTAAACTTCTCCAGCAGGCCATTTGTTTGATGGGGGTAAGGGGTGGCAACCAAGTGGTTCACCCCATGAGCTTTCCACGGGCTTTTCATGGTCCCTGCAAGGAAATTAGTTCCTGAATCCATAAGGATGTAGGAAGGCCAACCTACCCTGGCAAAAATGTCTGTTAATGCCTGGCATACACTTTTAGCCCTGGTGTTGCTTAGAGCTACTGCTTCTGGCCATCAGGTGACAAAATCCATGAAAGTCAGTATGTACTGCTTTCCTCTGGGTGTCTTTTTCAGGAAAGGACCCAGAATATCCACAGCTACTCGCTGAAATGGAACCTCAATTATGGGGACTGGCTGGAGAGGGGCTTTGACCTGGTCTTGGAGTTTTCCCACTCTTTGGCACACCTCACAAGACCAGACATAGATAGAAACATCCTTGCCCATTCCCTCCCAGTGGAATGACCTCCCCAAACGGTCTTTGGTCCTGTTCACCCCAGCATGGCCACTAGGATGATCATGGGCTAAGCTTAAGAGCTTTACCTGCTATTTAGTTGGAACTACCAACTGTCTCTGAGGATGCCAGTCTTCCTTGTGCCCACCAGAAAGAGTTTCCTTGTATAAAAGTCCTCTTTCTACAACAAACCGGGATCAATTAGAAGAGCTGAGAGGCGGTGGGTTGCTCCGTGCTGCCATCCAAGCTCCCTGGAGGCTTTCATCTGCTTCCTGCTTGGCCTGGAACTGTTCCCTTGATGCTGGACACATCAGTTCCTCACTGGATTGTGGACTTGGGCTTGGAAGCAATGTAGATGATGGGGCTATTTCTGTTGACTGTGAACCACTCTCCGCTGGTGCACTATGTTGTATTTCAGACTCCAGCTGAGCCTTTTGGGCAGGTTTAGCTGCTGCTGCCAGTGCAGGCTCAGTGGTGCCCTCTGGTGTTGGAGTTGTAGATGGGGTTGCAAGCACTGGATTCAGTGCTGGCAGTGGTTCTGGTGCTGGTTGCTCCGCCCATGCCGGTTTTGGGACTGGTTCTCGTTGGGTCTCTGGGACTGGATTCACTAATGCTGTTGCAGTCATTGGCATGGGGACCAGTTCTACCACCTCAGTCTGGGTCTCTGGTAACACAGATGGGGCCCTTGTAGAAAGCTCAGGAACAGGGATAGGTGTGGAGGCTTGCTTAGCCTGGCTGCGGGTGACCATTCCCACCCTCTTGGCTAGCTTCACATGGTTGGCCAAGTCTTCCCCCAGCAGCATGGGAATGGGATAATCATCATAGACTGCAAAAGTCCACATTCCTGACCAGCCCTTGTACTGGACTGGCAACTCGGCTGTAGAGAGGATCATAGAGAATCCCAGCGCCATCCTTTGCCTGGGCATATCTGCCTGTCCTGGAGGCCAAGAGTGGTAATTGTTTAAGAGCCACTGTGACAGCTCTAGTCGCTCTGAGGATTCCCCATGGCCAGAGGGTGGGGTGGAGAGGGGACAAGGATGGGGAGTTACAGGAGTAATCCCTGATTTTCATTCAGCCCTAGCAATTGAAGACCTCCCCAGAACAAAGAGAGTGAGGAACATAAGCCCAGATCCTCAAAGGTATTTGGGCTCCTAACTTACATTGATTTCAATGAGTGTCAGGAGCCTAACTACATCTGAGCATCTGAGCTTTAAAAAGGAAAGGCAAGGTTTGCCCTTACACCTAAAGGGTTAATCGCCCATCCCCACACCCAGTTCTCCATCTCAAGCAGCTGCTCACATGGAACCTGCAACCTTCAGTGTCTCTTGATTTTTAGACCCAATTTATTCAAATCTGCCCCCAGCACTACTTCTGCAGGAGGGTTACACACAAGGAGCAGTGGGAACTCATAAAATGGAGTTTCATGCTCCTCTCCCATATACCGGCTTTACACTAGGGTTATTCCCTTGCCTACAGTAGCGTTACTGCAGATTTATGCCAGGGTGAGAGGAGGATCAGATCCCAATTTGTTTCTTAGCTCTGGCTTCCCGAAGAAAGTATGAGGTGCTGCATTTTAAGGGGACTTGAACTCAAAGCAGCTCAGCCAATTTGCTTTAAGCTTTCCAGATAACTCTACTGTGGCCTGAAAGAAGCATAACCATTTCCAGGCCAAAAGTAACTGGTATTTGTTGGGGGGGGGGGAAGGGTGGAAAAAAAGATAGGGTCTGATCCTGCTCCCACTGAACTCAACAGCAGATCTCCCCATGGGAGCAGGCCCTTACAGAAAAGAAAACAAAAACAGAACTTATATTGGAAGCCTGCTTGCAACTATGGGATTGCAACTGTAGCTTCATAATTCCAGGGACTTTATTTCTAAATTCTGCAGCAGCAACTATTGTTGGATCAAACCCTGGGGGCTAGAGCTCCTGCTGCTCCCATAGCCTGCAGGAGGCCTTCTCGGTGCTCAGCAACTCTCTGAATTTGGCCTGGCTACACCAAGTGTGAGGACTCTGACATGCAGTTCTGTAGCCACTGTCCTAGGTCATGTCTGTCCATGAAGCTGAGCCAATGCATTTGGACAATGCCTCTTACCATTGCTTTCGCAGGAGTTCTCAAGGATAGGTGGCAAGCACTTGAACTCCTTTAAGGATGTATCTGATCTAGGGATTTTCAATGGGCCAATAGCAATGGTATCCACAGAACAAAGACTGACCCATCTGTACCTCCCACTACACCCCACAACAGGTCGCAGCTTGGTGGCCTGTGCAACAGTCTGCCAAGTTCCCCAATCCCTGGTGGGTCAGAGACCCTGTTTCACGGTTATCCTGCTTGCAGTGGCAGCAGGGAGTGCACCAGTCTGCCTCAGTCAGTCATGAATTAATTCGGAAATAGAGTCTGTGAACCTCGTGAGTGTGTCTCTCTCCTCATTACAGCAGCAACTTGGCAGCCAGCCTCTAAAAAAAGACCTGTCAGCGGAGGAGAGTGTGCCAGGCTGTGCTAACGGGGAGAGTGCCCTGCTTCAGCACTGAGCAGAGACGTGCCTCTTGTGGTTTCTAATGGGCCTGGCCAATGGATCAGCAAAGACCCAATGCGTGAACCCCACCTCACGTGAAGCTAGCTAGGAGGCTCCTAAATCCTAAGACCTTGGTAGGTCTTTTCCTTACATGAAGAGCAAACCACATGCTTTGAGTCTGACGGGCTGTTATTTTGGATGAAGGAAAATAACAACTACAAGAAAGAACAAAAGCAAAGGTTCCATGAGAGAGCACAGCGTGTGTGCTCCTTTGTAGCAGGCTACAGCAACCATGACAGCTAAATGGCAGCTGTCTGTGGAGAAAGGCAGAGTTTGTAGCAATATTTAAAGGTGCAACACAAGGAACATTAGAACAGCCATACTGGCTCAGAGCAATGATCCATCTAGCCCAGTATGGTGTCTCCATCAGTAGCCAGTACCTGAGCTTCAAGGGGAGTGTATCTAACAGAGCAATTTTGGGGAAATCCACCCTGGTCTTCCCCTCCTGGCTTTTGGCTGTCAGAGGTTTAGGGTCACCCTGAGCATGGGTTTACATCCCAGACCATCTTGTCTGATAATCATTGACCATATCTAGTTCTTTTTTTAACCCAGTTATACTTTTGGCCATCACAATATCCCATGGCAATGAGTTCCACAGGTTAATTGTGCATTGTGTGAAAAGATACTTCCTCTTGTTTGTATTAAACCTGCTGCCTATTCATTTCATTGGGTGACCTCTGGTTTTTGTGTTGTGGGAAAGGATAAATAAACTTCTCTATTCACTTGTCCATAGCATTCATGATTTTATAACCTCTATCCTATCACACACACACCAATAGTTTCTTTCCTAAGCTTAACAACCCTAATCTTTTTAGTCTCTCCTCATCTGGCATAGTATGTTCCATACCTTGATCATCTTTGTTGCCCTTCTCTGAACCTTTTCCAGTCCCACTGTATCCTTTCTGAGATGGGGCAACCAGAATAGGACACAGTATCCAAGGTTTGGGTGTACCATGAATTTATATAGTGGCACTATTAAATGTTCAGTCTTATTTTCTAACCCTTTCCCAATGGATCCTAACATTCTGTTAGCCTTTTTTGACCATTGTTGAGCACTGAGCTGAAGTATTCATACTGGCTCCAAGATCTCTTTCCTGGGTGGTAATGGCTAATTTAGACCCCATCATTAGAAATGTGTAGTTGGGATTATTTTTTTCCAGTGTGCATTATTTTGCACTTAACAATGTTGCATTTCATCTGCCATTTTGTTACCCAGTTTTGTGAGACAAAGGAGTTAGCATTTCAAAGTTGCTTACACCACTGCCTTGAGAGTGAGGTGGGTAAGCAATTAGCATTATTGAGCCTGTCAGCGCTGTGTGAGCATTCACGCAGCTATGACTAAATTCCCAAAGTCCACTCCCAACATGCATTCATAGGGCCAGTATAAGAAAGCCCAGGATGGGAGCCTCTTTGGTCTCTGCAAAGTCCCATTCAGCACTCTAGAGGGGATGCAGCCAGGCCATTACAGCATCTGGGGATTTTGAATGCACGAATGAACTTGATTTGACCTCCACCAAGAGCCTGTGCGCAGCTGAAGGCCATGCTGTATGTCACTGGGAAGGTTATTTCCCCCCGCTCTCATATGAAGTCTAGGATTGTGACCTGTTCACTCAAGGCTGTGGATAGCTGGATGTTGTTGGTTTACCCAGTACTCAAACTTCACTCATGCAGAGACCCTGATTTCTACATGTGTGCTGGAGGCTTCCTCATCCCATTCACCAAACCACACTGTGCCTCTTTCTGGATTAACTGTGGTAAATCATAGCCAAGAAAGCAGCAGGATGATTGACACCTTTTAGCCCACATCAGCCAGTTAAGGAAAGGCTTTGCACTCCATAGGAGAGCCACAGCCACTCGTTGGGTGGGAGGAAGGCGACTGTGAATTGGGATGCCATGATGAAGACACTAGGGGTGTTGAAGTCTAGACAACACAAGAGGGAGTGTGTAGCAAAGTTGCCACTCCAGCACATCCCTTGTGTCTGGACATAGTGATGCAGCAACTCTGCCTCAGTTTCACCACTGTCCTTTCACCTACTCTGGCTATAGGAGTGACTTGGCCCTCCAGCCAGACAACTTGACAGAATCTAGCTCCTTACAGAGTCACAGAGTTCTTTACCGAAGTCCAAGAGAAACAGATAAACAGCCAAACCTTCCCCTTGCTCAGCTGGCCACCACCTTGTCACAGGCATGCTTCCACTGCTCCAGGCTGTCCTCCTGCCTAACCACAGACTCCTGTGCCTTGCGCAGCACTATGGCCCAGGGGCTGGCACACTTCCCCCTCACTCGGTGGCTCTAGCTCATGCTACAGCTCCTCAGGGCCCTGTCTCCAGTCAGGCTTCAGCTCAGTCCTGGCAAAGATTTTCTGCTCCTTCCTAGTCTTCTCTCAGGCCCCTTCCCAGCTGGAGAACACTCACAACATCCTCTCCAGCTGATGTTGACCTTGGTTCTCTTTCACCTCTGTCCCCTTCATCTGGCCACACCTTTCCCACCCCCAGGGGCACTCATGTTCCCTTAGCCCTGGGCAGGGTTCACACCATCACAGCGTGCCATAGGGGTTGTGGTACACCCCAGGGGAAACAAACCAGCCCTAGCTTATGCCTGTGTGTCTCTGGAACCCACTGTACAGTGTGCTACAGGCCCCCTCTGTGCCCACAGCACACGGGGCATGAGTCTGTTAGAGCCCCGCCTTGGCACTTTTGCTCATGCTTTTAGCTCTGGAGGACCCCAGTACAAACCCAAGGGTGTGAGCCAAGATGGCTGCACTCACCAGTGTGTGTATTACATCTCAATGCTGCAGCATAGGTGGTGTCCAATGGCACCATCTCCTCTGCCCCCCTAGCAGGTGCAAAGCACAGATAGCAGACAGTACTAGTCAGAGCTGGGATTGCACCCCTAGCTGAGCCTTTTCTCTCATGACCCCATATGCTTGTGCAGCAGATGGTTGGTGGGTGGAGCTCGTGGTGCTGACCTGATCTCATAAAGGGCATGGGTGGAACGCCGTGAACTACTGTTCACCAGCCCATGGGATAAGCACAGCAGCAGCCATACAAACACAGGAGCAAGGTTACCATCACAGTCTATGTTCAGCATGCCTTTTTTCAAAAGGCTCGCGGGGGGGGGGTGGATTAGAAAGTGTGTGGAAGCTCTGCTTAGTAACAGCTCATAAAGAGCTCTCTGATCTCCACTGGAATCTCTCTCCTCCCCCCCCCCCAATTCACCACCTGTTCCTCATACCTAGCTAGCAATAACAGATCAGACTAGCACCATTACATTAATCCAAATTAAACCTGCTGGTTTCCAGGCTGCAAGATGTGTGGAGAGTGGGGTGGGAGGGCACAGAGTTAAATATGAGCAGTGTCTCCACTTTCTTCCCCTCCGTAATTAGATCAATAGAAGAACCGGGCGACCTTTATTTCTTATTGATGGAGGGAGTCAAGCCTCCATTGATCTGAGCCAGGGGAGCATAGCTCTGGTGCTTTCAGAACTAACCCAGCAAATGAGATGTTTGTTTTGAAGAAATGAGGCTGTTTGGATAAACTCTCAGCCTCACCTGCCCCTCCAGAGTCTGCATCAGAAAGGGAAGAACACACACAAGTGAACTCTACCAGCTGACCTGCAGCCAAGATTCCTGGGGGCTTACCCCTCACTCCGTGCTCATGAATAGCATTAGCCTCTCCGCTGCTATCTCCATAGCAGCCATGGGAACCTGTGCTGGACTCTCCTGCTAAAAGGGGTGGAACTGAATGCAAGAGCTGAGCTGAGCAGTTGCTGTGGGTGTCCCTGCACCAGCTGTGGCACATGCTGCTGACTACCTAATAAATAGCAGGGTCTTCTTTTCCTTGACAGCCCACCCACTCGTTCCTCCTGTATCATCCCACCCAAAGAGACACACACCCTAGCCAAATGCCGCCCCCATGTATGGTACCTGTTATTACAGGTGCACACTGCCAATGGTAGTTAGGGAATTGTACTAGTGGGAGTGTTGCATTTGGGTCTAACAGGTCGCATGTTCCTTTTCCCCATCAGTAGATAGAAGGAAATGCGTGCTCCAGACTCTCTGAGCTAATGCCACAACTCTCTCCCCCCACTCCTCTGGGTTTGGATCAGATTAGCTGGGCATGCAGTGAAGCCCCTGAATCAGACAGAAAGCCAATGAAGAACTGTGCGGACCCTGGCCTTTCCCTGCAGAAGGCCATCCCCTCTGGCCATGTTTCTGGGCTCCTCTCTATAGCAGTATGGGTCCCTTTGGATCTGTTATTGCCCCTGCACCCCCCACCTCCAAGCCTGCATCCTATCCTTCCTTGTGAAAAGCGATACTGGGAGCAGAGAGGAATCTGCCTCTGAATTCCCTGACTGTGCAAACCTGGGCGGGAATCTCAGGAGAGCAGGTTTCTGACTCTGTCAGGCCAGGGTATGCCCAGGAAGGGCAGATGTTCATTAGAAAGAAATAATGGTGAAAAATGGTCCCAATAATGCTGAAAGATGGAGAAAAGTTGTTCTCTTGTGCCAAAGAGGGCAGGACAAGAGGCAATGGGTTCAAACAACAGCATAGCAGATTTAGATTAAATCTCAAGAAAAACTTCCTAGCTGTAAGCACAGTAGGACAATGGAACAGATGCCAAGGGAGGTTGTGGAAGCTCCTACACTGGAGGTTTTCAAAAGGAGACTGGGTAGCCATCTGTCTTGGCAGGTTTGGACACAACAAATCCTGCATCTTGGCAGGGGTTAGACTAGGTAATCTTTGTGGTCCCTTCTATCCCTATGGGTCTATAATATGTTTCCTCAAACAGTTTGTGTTTTGGCAAATGGGCGTTTTTCAATGAAAAAATGTTTCGTCTAAAAATTCGCAACCAGCTCCTCTTATTTCTTCTGCACCTGCTACTAATGGCTGAAAGAAAGAACATTCAGCATTGTATAGTTATAGATTACCTTTCCATCCCCTACTATGTCTCAGGGATCACGTCACCTGCCAGTGACAGGCAGCCACCTCTGGGGTGGGGGAAGGCAGCAGATGTTTAGCAGTGTGCAATAATGTTAAACAAGTGAGGAGGAAGACTATGTCCAATCAAAACTGCAGCGGGACATCAGGGATACTGTATGATGTTACCCAGTGTTGAATTTGCTGTGACAATGGGCCTAACGCCCATAGTTCTGGTGGAAAGTGTCAGGGGATCTTTAATGATGAATTCCTGAGACTGTATCTCAGCCAGCAGTCCAGGGATCATAGTCACATGAGCATTAATCCATAACAACTGAGAGCAGGATGTGCACAAACCCAACCCCGCCCTACACAGAGCTGGGTTATCAGTCTGAGAGGCTGGGAGAGGAGCGCCCCCTGCTGAACCACTTCCTACATCCCGCTAGGTTTTCTTCACTAGGCTTCCATCGTGGTACTGGCCAGGCCCACCCCCCTGCTTGCTTAGCTCATGAGAGCCAGTGGGATCACTGGCTGGCTGAACATGAGGCATTGGTGAAGCCCAGATCAGAGTGGCCAGCGTTTGCTAGGGGTGTCACACAATCCCTGACCTCTGGAGACATTTGGGAGTGTCTCTGTTTTCTTGCCCTGACTGAAAGAGTTAGCGTCCCTTCCTGGCTTATTTCCCAGTGGAGTCCCTGCCTGCAGCCCCTGCAGCTGCGCTGTTAAGAGCAATGAAACCGGCTGCAGCTGGGCAAGTGCTCCACCTGCCAAAGAGCTCTGGGAGGCACAGAGGGAAGGGGAGGCCCCTTGAAGGGCAAGGCAAGATGAGGTTGCTGGTGCCCATGATAGCCGGGAAGTGGGGATAGGGATGAGTGAGTTGGGGTAAAGCTGGTGGGTCCATGGCTACCATTCACTTCTCTCAAGAGAGGTGTGGGGAAGTGACTCTACTGCCACTCCCTGCCCTGAGGCCGAGGGTTCCTTCCCACCCATGCCCCCTGCAGCTCTCCCCAGCCTGCCGTGCAGGCCCTGGTTCTACTGGAGCTTTTATCTTTCTGTCACTCAGGCAGTACTGGAGGCAGGACTGTGCCCATGGGAACGGGCATCTCTCTGGGAAGGGGATAGCTGTCCCAGCAGCTGTGGGCTCTCTCTGTCCCCAGCCCAATTTACCCATTAGTTTGAATCCAGGTCCTTATTCCAGAGCAGGGGTGGGCAAACTACGGCCTGCAGGCCGGATCTGGCCCCTCAGGCCTTTGGATCCAGCCCACAGGATTGCTCCCCATGGTGCCACATGCCCCTGCACCCTTCCTCTGTCCCAATCCCTTGCCCTGAGCCCCTTCCTGCACACCGCATCCCCTCCCACACCCCACACTCCCTCCCGCACCCCAACCCCCTCCCCCGGCCCTGCATACAATTTCCCCACCAAGATGTGGCCCTTGGCCCAAAAAGTTTGCCCACCCCTGTTCCAGAGGCTAATCAGCAACCAGACTGATTGTCAACCTCTCATGGCTGTGATGGCAGCACACATCTGGCTAGTGGGTGCTAGGCCACACCTCACTCCATCCCAGAGCTGGGGCCAGCCTGAACTGGTGCAATTACACCAAGATCTCCTGTCCCCAGGGACTTGCAGGAAAGAGATGGGAACTGATCTGGGCTCATCTCCTGCCTTGACCAGGCCTTTAAAAGAGGGAATGCTGTGGAAACCCCAAGGAAAGGTGTCCTGTTGGAGGCAAGCGCAAGCAGCATGGGTACCAGCAAACCTCCCTTTTCCTGCCTCTCTGAGCCTGACAATTCATGCTAATTGGTGGCTCTGGGCTGTGGCTATCTGACTTGGTAACCAATAAAGTCATGCCAAGGAAGTCTGTTCAAACCTGCTGCTTGGAACTGGACTAACCCTACCCCTTGCAGACTACTAAACAGCTATCAGATACTACTAACTTTGGGTTGCTACCAGCCAGGGTGGACTTAAACCAGTGACCTACATGTACAAAGATCCTGGAGGCCCCCTTTATTCCATTCCCCCATTTCCTGAGTCCTCCCCATTCTCCCTTTACCCCAGCCCCCAATCCATTGTGACCCCTGCACTGCACCACTAGAATTATTCACAAAGCAACAGGAAGCAGAGCAATTGCAGCCCCACACAGAAGCTGCCCACCTGTCTGCCTCAGCCACTGAGCCAAGGGTGGGGAACAGCAGTGGGGCGTTCTGCTGGCTCGATTCCCTCACCCATGGAATTGCACCTGGGTTGTAAATTATATTAATGGCACTTCAGAGCCCTTTA
Organism: Mauremys mutica; assembly: GCF_020497125.1. Lineage (NCBI taxonomy): Eukaryota > Metazoa > Chordata > Testudines > Geoemydidae > Mauremys > Mauremys mutica. The sequence continues at coordinate 44,917,222 of NC_059082.1, read as the reverse complement.
AAAATGGGGGAGGTGCACTACAGCTTGAGTCAGGCTATATATCAAGCCCCACAACTGAAATAACCATCCATTCCCTCTTTAATATGACTTTGATACCTGCAGGCTTTAACTTGTCTCACTTTCAGAAATATTTTTCTATTAAAATGCAGAGCCTGGCTTTGTGCCCAGGAAGGATGGCTAAAAATAATACTCTCCCAGCCACAGTATCGGCAGGTAATTGAGAATCGGCTCATCTCTCCAAAGGCTGTCCTACCGCAGCCCCCGCCCCCTTTCCTTTCCTCACCCTCCCCAGCTTGACATCCAAGTCAGAGTGCCAGTCTGAGCTCACGGGTGAAGCATGTGCCTGACTCTGCAGTCTCCTGAGCTGGGATTTACAAGCCTCTGCCTCGCAGCTGGCAGGGGTGTGAAAGGCTGCCTGTGTCAGACAGATTCTCCAACAGGACACACACATAGGTCACGCTGCCATTATGTCAATAATGTCGGGACATGGTTTTGCTGCAGCAGCATGTCACACACAGCTTAGCACACTGTCACTGAGCAGTATGTTACATTGGTTACACAGGCTCTGCAGTAATGTCAGGGCAAGGGGTGCTGGCAGGACTCTGGGTGGCCTCTTTGAAATCAGGGTGTTCTACTCAGGATCTTACACTGCTCCTCTAGAATAACCGAGTGGCTAGTCTGGGACTACTAGGACAGGTGACATTGCTAGGAAATCAGCCCAGGGAGTTTGCCTCATGCCCTAGTGCTGGATGAATAACTGATTTTTCAGCTCAGAGGCAGATTTTTAAAAATGGGTCCGGTCAAACCAAATTTGGAATTTTTGGTGAATTGAAAGACCACTTCTGGGTCTGTTCCAGAGTAGGGATTTGAACCCATATCGCTTCTGCCTCCAAGCTAAGTGACCTAACCACTCAGCTAAAGGTTATTTTGGGGGGAAAAACACTGGGGTCAGTAGTGGCAGCAGTTCCATCTCCTCCTCCGGCTGTTTCATGAATGGACAAAATTATTCTTGTAAAATTCACCCAGAGTTTCAATGGAAACTGCTTTTTGTTGTTATTGTTGAATAAACTATTTATCCATAAAATTTTCCCCAGCTCTGCTCATGACACATGTTAGATGTCTCAACCAGTAGGTGATTTTCTTGTCACTGCTGTACAGTGTTGTTCTGGTTCTTGTGCCCTCCACTGTTTGCAATATCTACAGCAAATGAGCTATTTTTCCCTTGGGGGATGTTCATGGATTGAGAAATGCTGCATTCATTAGGACTCGGATATTCAATAGAGCTGTCTAAACAGCAAAACTGTGCAAGGCTCTGACTCAAATTGAGAAAATATCCAACAGCCCCAGTGTATCAGCTCCACAAATCTCCACTAATTGGTAATGTGCAAGGACTTTGTTCCCTGCCCTCTAGATGGCCACACATTCTGCCCTCTGGATGGCCATGAATTCCGTGAGCTGGAATTCCATGGTAGCACAATGGAGACGCCTTTGTCAATTAAACACTGGCAAAGCCACAATATCTCCTTGCACTGGCTCTCCACGGTGAGGTGCTAGCAACCCCAGTGGCTAGGGCCCAAGGCAGGGACTCAGGGGACCTGGATTCTACTCCCAGCCACTGACCTGCTGTATGACCTGGGCCGGGTCACGCCCCCAAAGTAGAGAATCACATTAAGTCATGTGATGGGTTTCCTCCAGTCTCAGAAAGGGGATGAAAGCCCAGCAGTGGGAGCAATCACTCTGGCAATCAGCACTTAGCAGAGCTGAGAGACACTTTGGTTCCCAGGGAGAGGGCAGATCCTCATTGACTTGCAGAGAGGTCCTAGCTAAAACAGAAACAGGAGGAGGAGGTAGCAAGAATCTCCTAGAGTAGTGACTGGGAGAGAGGCTGGGTGTGAGTGGAGGAGAGAGAGCGCCCAGCCTGAGCTGCCTGTAATAAAATCTCCCTTAGGCATGAAAATATGACCTCCTTCGGGAACTGGGTCTAGATGCTGCTGGTCTAGTTATTAAAATAAAGAGATGTTACCAGGCCAGGATCTTGTGCCTGCCTCGGCCACAGGGAGTTTCTCTCTGTACCTGATGCTGGCAGATGGATGAGGCTGTCAAGGTATCAGGTGCAGAATCTGGCGAGAATCATAGAATCATAGAATCTCAGGGTTGGAAGGGACCTCAGGAGGTCATCTAGTCCAACCCCCTGCTCAAAGCAGGACCAAACCCAACTAAATCATCCCAACCAGGGCTTTGTCAAGCCTGACCTTAAAAACCTCTAAGGAAGGAGATTCCACTACCTCCCTAGGTAACCCATTCCAGTTCTTCACCACCCTACTAGTGAAAAAGTTTTTCCTAATGTCCAACCTAAACCTCCCCCTCTGCAACTTGAGACCATTACTCCTTGTTCTGTCATCTTCTACCACTGAGAACAGTCTAGATCCATCCTCTTTGGAACCCCCTTTCAGGTAGTTGAAAGCAGCTATCAAATCCCACCTCGTTCTTCTCTTCTGCAGACTAAACAATCCCAGTTCCCTCAGCCTCTCCTCATAAGTCATGTGCTCCAGCCCCCTAATCATTTTTGTTGCCCTCCGCTGGACTCTCTCCAATTTGTCCACATCCTTCTTGTAGTGTGGGGCCCAAAACTGGACACAGTACTGCAAATGAGACCTCACCAGTGCTGAATAGAGGGGAATGATCACGTCCCTCTATCTGCTGGAAATGCCCCTACTTATACAACCCAAAATGCCATTAGCCTTCTTGGCAACAAGGGCACACTGTTGACTCATATTCAGCTTTTCGTCCACCGTAACCCCTAGGTCCTTTTCTGCAGAACTGCTGCCCAGCCATTCGGTCCCTAGTCTGTAGCAGTGCATGGGATTCTTCCGTCCTAAGTGCAGGACTCTGCACTTGTCCTTGTTGAACCTCATCATATTTCTTTTGGCCCAATCCTCTAATTTGTCTAGGTCCCTCTGTATCCTAGCCCTACCCTCCAGCGTATCAACCACTCCTCCCAGTTTAGTGTCATCTGCAAACTTGCTAAGGGTGCAGTCCACACCATCCTCCAGATCTTAATGAAGATATTGAACAAAACCGGCCCCAGCACTGACCCTTGGGGCACTCCACTTGATACCGGCTGCCATCTAGACATGGAACCATTGATCACTACCCGTTGAGCCCGACCATCTAGCCAGTTTTCTATCCACCTTACCGTCCATTCATCCAGCCCATACTTCTTTAACTTGCTGGCAAGAATACTGTGGGAGACTGTATCAAAAGCTTTGCTAAAGTCCAGAAATAGCACATCCACTGCTTTCCCCTCATCCACAGAGCCGGTTATCTCATCATAGAAGGCAATTAGATTAGTCAGGCATGACTTGACCTTGGTGAATCCATGCTGACTGTTCCTGATCACTTTCCCCTCCTTTAAGTGGTTCAGGATTGATTCCTTGAGGACCTGTTCCATGATTTTTCCAGGGATCTTCCTTCTTCCCTTTTTTAAAGATGGGCACTACATTAGCCTTTTTCCAGTCATCCGGGACCTCCCCCGCTCGCCATGATTTTTCAAAGATAATGGCCAATGGCTCTGCAATCTCATCGGCCAACTCCTTTAGCACCCTCGGATGCAGCGCATCCGGCCCCATGGACTTGTGCTCGTCCAGCTTTCCTAAATAGCCCCGAACTACTTCTTTCTCCACAGAGAGCTGGTCACCTCCTCCCCATACCGTGCTGCAGAGTGCAGCTCTCTGGGAGCTGACCTTGTCTGTGAAGACAGAGACAAAAAAAGCATTGAGTACACTAGCTTTCTCCACATCCTCTGTCACTAGGTTCCCTCCCTCATTCAGCAAGGGGCCCACACTTTCCTTGACTTTCTTCCTGTTGCTAACATACCTAAAGAAACCCTTCTTGTTACTCCTAACATCTCTGGCTAGCTGCAACTCCAAGTGTGATTTGGCCTTCCTAATTTCACACCTGCATGCCTGAGCAATACTTTTATACTCCTCCCTGGTTATTTGTCCAATCTTCCACTTCTTGTAAGCTGTTTTTTTTTGTGTTTGTTCCTGCAACCTCAATAAGGTTTCTTTAAAATACAGCCAGCTTTCCTCGACTCCTTTCCCCATCATGTTATTCTCCCAGGGGACCTTACCCATCAGTTCCCTGAGGGAGTCGAAGTCTGCTTTTCTGAAGTCCAGGGTCTCTGTTCTACTGCTTTCCTTTTTTCCTTGTGTCAGGATCCTGAACTCGACCATCTCGACCATCTCATGGTCACTGCCTCCCAGGTTCCCATCCACTATTGCTTCCTCTACTATTTCTTCCCTGTTTGTGAGCAGCAGGTCAAGAAGAGCTTTTCCCCTAGTTGGTTCCTCCAGCACTTGCACCAGGAAATTGTCCCCTACACTATCCAGAAACTTCCTAGATTGTCTGTGCACTGCTGTATTGCTCTCCCAGCAGATATCGGGGTGATTAAAGTCACCCATGAGAACCAGGGCCTGTGATCTAGCAACTTCTGTTAGTTGCTGGAAGAAAGCCTCGTCCACCTCATCCCTCTGGTCCGGTGGTCTGTAGCAGACTCCCACCACGGCATTACCCTTGTTGTTCATACTTCTAAATTTAATCCAGAGACACTCAGGTTTTTCTGCAGTTTCATACTGGAGCTCTGAGCAGTCATACTGCTCACTTACATAAATTGCAACTCCCCCACCTTTTCTGCCCTGCCTGTCCTTCCTGAACAGTTTATATCCATCCATGACAGTACTCCAATCATGTGAGTTATCCCACCAAGTCTCTGTTATTCCAATTACATCATAATTCCCTGACTGTGCCAGGACTTCTAGTTCTCCCTGCTTGTTCCCCAGGCTTCTTGCATTTGTGTATAGGCACTTAAGATAACTCGCTGATTGTCCCGCTTTCTCGGTCTGAGACAGGAGTCCTCCCCTCTTGCAGTCTCCTGCTTGTGCTTCCTCCCGGTATCCCACTTCCCCACTTACCTCGGGGCTTTGGTCTCCTTCCCCTGGTGAACCTAGTTTAAAGCCCTCCTCACTAGGTTAGCCAGCCTGCTTGCAAAGATGCTCTTCCCTCTCTTCGTGAGGTGGAGCCCGTCTCTGCCTAGCAATCCTTCTTCTTGGAAGACCATCCCATTGTCAAAGAATCCAAACCCTTCTCTCCGACACCATCTGCATAGCCATTCGTTGATTTCCACGATTCGACGAGGATGGAAGGCGAGCAAGAGGCTTATCTGGAAGTGGGTTGAGGATGATCCTCCTCACATGCAGCTGGTCCTTACCTTCAGACTCATAGCATGTGCTAAGGAGCATGGTGCTGGAGCTACAGGATGTGTGCGCTGAGCCTGAAAGGCTCCCTGGGCTCAGCTCGGGTTCCGCTGCCCTTGGGAAGCTGGAGCACAGGAGCGCTCAAGGCTTCCTGCAGAATCAATACACACATTTTCCTCTCCTCCCATGCATGAATCCATACCTCCCCATTCACTAGCCACTTGCCAGTGTCAGCCTTGCCATAGGCTGGAGCTGAGCAAACTTCCAACCCAGAGCTCAGCCATTGCACCTTGATCCTGATCTGCAGCATGCCCTGCTGGGCCAGACCTGACTAATGACAAAACTTGGTCAAAGCATCTTAGACCTGACCCACGGAGTCTGTGGTTCTAGTCTAAAATCGCCACCGGGGGCCTGCATCCAGCACTAACATTCCCCCTCCCGCATCTAGATCTGCAGCCCTCATGTTCTTCTGGTCCTGGGCCCTGCACAGCTCTCTGAATGCCCCTCAGTCCAGATCTGCAGCCCCTCTCCCGCCCCCACCCATTCCCTGCTATTCTTGTCCTGAACCTCTATCTGGCTCTGTCAATGCCTCTTGCATTGCCCCTGCTGGTCTAATCCTGGAGCCGCCTGAGCAATGCTTGCCAATGCCCCTGATCATAAAATGCTGTATGCTGGCATCACTCTACAGATGATTTTCATTATTAGTAGCTTACATAAAATTAATAAGAATTCATCATGCTAGTGGTTTGGGGATATGGACAAATATCCATAGGATGAGACTGACCAAGGTCACTACATTGTTGGCCAAACTTTCCTATTTTAAGTCAGCTCCCAAAAGTGCTAGTAAGTTACTGTGACACACTGGACCTCAAAGTAGCAACCTGTAACCCCCATATTCATCATTTGTATATGATTGTGATATTTCATACAAAGCATGCCTTGTAACGTACCATATGAAAGGCCACCAGCTACTGAAACTTCTTGTTCTGTCAATATATATATATATATATATATATATATATATATATATATATATATATATATATATATATATAGTTACTGTGTATGAAGTTATGAGATTTGCTGTATGGCTGTTATTGAAATATGTTGTGAGTTTAGGAGATGCCCACGGCTAGCTCTCCAGTGACTAAAAGGGAGGTGACCCAGGGAGGTGTTAAATGATCATTGATCAGCAGGGGAATTGTAAAAAAGGGATTTACAATTTTGTAAGAGACAGTTGCACAAGCACCACACAATGGGGATTGCTCATCTCTGACGCAGCAAGGCCCACCAGTATGGGTCAGTATCTTCCCTGGTACATGGATTGAGGGTATAAAATAAAGGACAGTGGCATCATGAGACCACCTCTCCCCTTCCCCACATACACTGAAGGCAACAAGAACACTGGGAAGACAAAGACTTTGAACTGGGAAGATTAGTCCCAGGTTGAGAAGGAAATACAGCCTGTGTATTAAGAATTATAACCTACCTGTAACATCCAGTAGGGTGAGAAAAGCTGTTTGATTCCAATCTTGCTTAGTCTGATAAAGTTCAGAATTTAGACTGTGATTTTACTTTTATTTCTTTTGTAACCAACTTTGTCCTGTATGCTTACACTTACAATCACTTAAAATCTATCTTTAATCAATCAATTTATGTTAATATTTTATCTTAACCAAGTCAGCTTGTCTAAATTGCTTGGGGAATCTGCTTAGATTACAAAGGCTGGTGCAGGTCCACTCTCCTTTGATGAAGTGGAGAACTAATTAATGCTCCTGCATTGTTCAAGAGGAGGTCTTGAGCAGTGTAAGACAGTACATGTCTCAGGTGCAAGGCTAGGGGCTCAGGTGGATTTGCTGGTGTTTCCCATTTCTTGTTCACGAGTGTCTTGGACAACATTCATTCAATAGAGCTGGGTGTGTCTCTCCATGCTGGTGGCTGAGTGATAGTTCCCAGAGGGGGTTGCTCCTTGTCACTAGCAAAGAATCATGAGAGACAACCCAGGCTGGAGAACTAAGGGGGCAGTTCCAGGTTGTACCCCGGAGATCTCATCACAGTCACATCTCTCCAACCCCCTACACCATGGCCCAGACTCCTGTGTTAGAACACATTCACATCGCACTTACTGAGAAGTGGCCTAGCAATGATACAACCTGCCCCACAAACTCATATCTGATTCCTTTGGGTAGATAAATTATGGTCTAATCATAGAATCATAGAATATCAGGGTTGGAAGGGACCTTAGGAGGTCATCTAGTCCAACCCCCTGCTCAAAGCAGGACCAACCCCAACTAAATCATCCCAGCCAGGGCTTTGTCAAGCCTGACCTTAAAAAATCTCTAAGGAAGGAGATTCCACCACCTCCCTAGGTAACCCATTCCAGTGCTTCACCACTCTCTGAGTGAAAAAGTTTTTCCTAATATCCAACCTAAACCTCCCCCACTGCAACTTGAGACCATTACTCTTTGTTCTGTCAATAGTATAAATACCCTTTCCTACTAATGATATTTGGGACCTCCTCCCATCCTGAAATCAGATTAATGGAGTGCTATATTTATGCCTTTGATAAAGGTATGTAAAAGGGTGTCATCAGGAGGAGGGAGAAAACTTGTTCACCTTAGCCTCTAAGGATAGAACAAGAAGCAATGGGCTTAAACTGCAGCAAGGGAGGTTTAGGTTGGACATTAGGAAAGACTGCCTAACTGTCAGGGTGGTTAAACACTGGAATAAATTGCCTAGGAGGCTGTGGAATCTCCATCTCTGGAGATATTTAAGAGTAGGTTAGATAAATGTCTATCAGGCAGGGGCGGCTCCAGGCCCCAGCACGCCAAGCGCGTGCTTGGGGCGGCATGCCGCAGGGGGTGCTCTGCCGGTCGCTGTGGGGGGCGGCAGGCGGCTCTGGTGGTGGACCTCCCGCAGACGTGCCTGCGGAGGGTCCGCTGGTCCCGTGGCTTCAGTGGAGCATCCACAGGCACGTCTGTGGGAGGTCCACCTGAGTCGCAGGACCGGCGACCGGCAGAGCGCCCCCCCACAGCGTGCCGCTGTGCTTGGGGCGGCGAAATGCCTAGAGCCACCCCTGCTATCAGGGATGGTCTAGACAGTATTTGGTCCTGCCATGAGGGCAGGGGACTGGACTCGATGACCTCTCGAGGTCCCTTCCAGTCCTAGAGTCTATGAATCTATATGGACAGATCAATAGAACGCATACAGGCGTTTGGAGGAGGTGCGGTTTCTATTTCATTCTGCCCCATCCACCGCAGTTAGACGCTGTCTCATGAACTCAACTCAGAAATTCCCAGGGGCTATCTAGGAGCTCCTTAGAAAGTACCTCATTTATTGGAAGACCCCAAATATATCTTGTGCTACACACACACAGACTCACCTGCCATTGTCCGGTTGCTTATTACTGTGATGGATTGTGCAAATACCAAGCCAGAACGTAACAGAGATTAAAAGACAATTAATACATGATAAAAAATAGGACTCACAGTTCATTCCCAGCAATCATTCTACCCTCCTCCTCCCTCCACTATTCCTTGTCCTTCAGGAGCAATCTGTGTCACAGATTTTAAAAGGCGATAACTCTCATCTTTGGTAACCTCTGGATACAGGAAGCAGAGCTGGTTGGGGGAAAATGGGTTTTGTTTCCATGACAAATTTTGACAAAACTGAAAATGTTTTCACTTTTTTCTTCAAAGTTTTCAGAACCCCCAAAATTTCTGTCCAAACCAACATTTTCAATTTTCAGCAAAATTCTTTCCATTTTCAGCCAATATTTTTCAGCTTTTGATTACCAACATGTGAAAAAAATTCTTTCCAGTTTTTTGATAAAAGCCCCAATTATCATCAAAAATGAACACTGTCATTTTGACCAAAAAAAGCCATTCTTAGGGGAAAAATGTTTTGAATGAACTATTTCAGCCAGCTCTCATAAAGAGAGATGCTTACACCCACCAAGGCAAATTCTGATCTCACCTACATTGCTGTTAATCGGGTGTAACCCTGTTGATCAGTGGCATCTCGCTACAGTGGTGTAGATCTGGAGCAACCCCATTGACCTAACTAGTGGGTGAACCTTGTAAACTCCAGAACTGGGGAAGCAGTGGAGATGGACTTTTTGCATGGACTTTTTTGTATAGACCCCAGTGCTTTTAGCAAGTGCACCAAAGCTCCCATGCTGCTTCATGGCCATTGCATGGCAGATATCCTTAAACCATACACTCTCCCCTACCCTCCCATGACCTCAGCACTTGAAAAGTTGGCTTCATGTCCAGAGTACAAACCCTTCGGTGACACATCCCAGCACTTTCCCATGGGCAAGACATTACTACAGGAGAATCTGAGAAAGCGTTTGCAGTCCGGGTACCCAGGGCCTGGTTAGCACTTGTGTGTGCTGCCCCCGAGTACCCCTTGTATGCTGGGACAATGACTGGGGAGAGTGGCTTGAGGTTGAAAGCAGGATGGAAACAACCCCACATGGCTCGAGCCTTGAGTACTGACAGAACTGTGCAATGCAGTAATGCCTAAGACCTCTCTCTACACCCAGCTCCAGAAAGCAGGAAGTGCTTCTCTGGCCTGGCTCCCTCCTTTGCAGGAGCCCCTGCCTCTAATATGGGAACCCCTCACAGCAGGTTTGAACTGAAGTCGTTTTACCCTCTCCAATACCCACTGGAACTGGAGAGCTGGAGTGCCCCTAACAGCTGGGACGGGGCAGCTGAAGATCCCTGACAGTGGATGTTGGTTGAGGCTGCATTAAAGGGCTGAGAAGTCTGCATGCCGTTCACATCTGCCAATGAGTCCTGCCATGGGATGAGGGCATCAGAGACTCCTCTTGGTCTGGCCAGAGACCTAGACCTGCACCTCTCTCCCTAACTTAGGGCTGACAGAGGACCAGGTTCTCCAGGGTGGGGAAGTCCACAGGTTCTGACAGGGCCCTAGCAGGCAGACAGCTTCTCCTAGAACCCCCAGTAGAGCATAGGAAAATACATCTCCTCCAGCTACTGAGTCACAACTCAGGTCTTTCTATAGCTGATGATGTTCTCTCCTCGTGCCAATGAGGACTGCTGGGCCTGCACGCCAAACCATACTACAAACTACACCAGGCCCAAGGAACTTTGTCAAAAAGAACCAAGCGTTTATTTTCCCCAAAATGTAAGTGTCAAGGCACAAAATACTCCAGATTCTGGAATTTAAATAATTAAAAAATACCAAACCAGACCTTGATTCTAGCCCAATGGTATCTCGCTGCCTGAGTGGGGCCGGAGATGAGTGCCGAGGATGTAGGAATGCAGCACAGTGGGGCTTGGGTATGAGAAGCAGAGATGGAGGGTGAAGAAGGCAGCCAGGGATCAGAAACTGTGCATAAGGCAGGCTGGCCGGACAATGCTGGCACCTCCCTGACTTTGGTCTGCCCCTTTATGTTTCCGCTGGTGCTGTGAGCACAGCTTAAATGGTTTTGACCCTTTATGGCCCGGAACATTCTGTCTTGGGCCCCTTAACTCAAACATTTAGTGGCCTGCACAGGTCTTTGTTACACACAAAAGCTACATTAAAAGGAAGCTATTTAGATTGCAAAGTCAAGCCATCAAAAGTTAGGAAATGCCAAAATTAAGGCTGCCTTGGCAATCTAAATTCGGTCCCTGGTGCGTATGTGTTATGACACAGCCTTTAATTACACAATCTCATACTGTTTTTCCCATCATGGCACAAGGTGGACGGTGTTCCCTTAATGAGCAGCTAGTCAATATTTTGTTCCGTTTGAGGCCCCACGCCCCACCTACTGCCCACTAGTCAAACCCTGCTTTGAGACAGAGTTATTCACTTACCCTGCACTCGTCATTAGAGTAGCGAAGAATCCCCCATCCCCAGCACCCTGGAGAGATGAGGAGGTATTATCCACATCTTACAGGTGGACAGCTGAGGCACAGAAAGATTAAGGTAAAAAAGTATCTACTAATTTTGGTGCCCAATAGAAGGCACCGAGGGCCTGATAAGCATTATATAGCACTTTCTGTATTCAATCAGAGCTCTCACCGACCAGCTGCAGCAGGGTGTGCTCAGCACTTCCCTCTTCCCCTACCACCACCAAGCTATTCCTATCTCTGTCGTTTCCCCAGCCCTGGCTCCTTGTTCCAGTCCCATTCTCCTGGCCTACCCAGTCACCTCTACGGCTCAGGTTTCTCATCCCAGCCCATCTCCTTGCCCAGCCCCTACACTAGTATCCCCCCCACCCCCGCACTCTCCAAATCCCAAACTCTCCCCCGACTCCCAGTCTCACTCACACCCAGCCACAATTCTCCCAATCTTGCCCCAACTCCTCTCCCAGCTCCACATCTGAGCTCCCTCTGCTTCCCATCCCCATAGGCTCCCACTCCTAATCTCCCTCCCGGGGCTGCTCATTTAAATTCAGTCTCCCCTTCCCACCCTTCTGCCCCAATCTCCCCCTCTCTGGCTCCTTGCCCAGTCTCTTTGCCCAAGCAGTCCCAGTTCTCCCACAGCCCAGCTCCTTTTCAGCTGTCCCCCTCCCCCTGCTCCCTTTGCCCGTCGCTCACTGGTCTCTAATCCCAGCCTCATTGTCCAGCCAGTGCTAGTCAACCCCCCCCCCCCGACCCGCCAACTGGCTCCCAGTCCTGTCCCATTTCTCTCCCTGGTTCCCAGTCCCTCCCCCAGTTGCTAGTCCCAGCCTCCTAGGGTGACCAGATAGCAAATGTGAAAAATCGGGACAGGGGTCGGGGGTAATAGGACCCTATATAAGAAAAAAGACCCTAAAATCAGGACTGTCCCTATAAAATCGGGACATCTGGTCACCCTACAGCCTCCTTGTCCAGCTGGTCCCAGCATCCCCAGGCTTACTAGATTCCATGTCACCGATTTACTCCTTCTTCTGCCCCGATCCAGCTTTTGTCCCCTCTGCACTCACATCAGACAGTTTCCTCTGCCAAAGTGCCTGGATCCTGAGAGCACAAGAGAGAGCCTCTCTGCCCTCAGCTCTAGTGCCCAGCCACACCTGGCCTAGAGCAGCAATCACAGGGCAAGTCCAGCTTTGTCCCAGCAGCCCTAGTCTAGCAGCAGCATGCAGAGCTGCTCTTTGGGGATGGCACATGCACAGTCTGGTCAGCGCTAGGAGCTGAGAGAGCCTCGAGCATGCTCAGTGAGGATGGAATCATCACAGATTTTAGCTGGCAAAACTGAAGTCTCTGGGCACATGCAAACTGCAATTTTAAAATGAAACTTGACCAAATGTGGGCAGATTTTCACCGGGGTGGCAACAGGCACATCCCTGACACAGAGGCCATGCCCCCACCAAATGTCAAGTCCCCATTCCCAAGCAAGGGGGTGCTAAAGCTGCTCAAAGAAAAGGGCACCCAAATGATTTTTAACGTGGACTAAACAATGTACTTTCCCTTAGCCTCATTCTCAGAAACAGCCAAGCCATTCTGGCTGAAATCTGCCAAACACATTCAGCCTGAGGCAGACCTCTGGCATGGAAAATCTCCACCCAAATGGCTAAAGCTTGGCAAAGTTATAAAGCAACTGAAAGCAAGGTCTTATATAGGGAGGTGTCGGCAAATCTTAATGATAGGAGGTGCTCCCCCGCCACCTATAATAGCCCCTCAGTTCTTCAGCTGGGATACATGAGTGCATCCCCAGTGAAGTTAATCGCACCCCACCCCCATTGACAAAGCTGAGAAGCCCAGTGATTCCGATGAACCATGGGTGGGGCTGAGAAGGCAGGCCCATTAGATTCTCACAGCCTAGCTTCCTCTTGCCTCTAGCTTTCTGACAGGAAAAACTTAGGGTCACAGGCAGGTTCCATGCTGCTCAGTCATGTATTTTCCATTCACCTCAGAGTTGCTGACCCCAAAACACAAACTTTAGAGGCATCAGCTCATGGGAAACCTTGGCTTCAAAATGGCCACCTGATGCCCAGGAAGAGACTGGCCAGTGTGTGAGAGCTACAATCATGGGGGGGACTCCCATTTAACTTCACAGTGCTCCTCGCAGGCAGCTGAGGTGGCGCCGTTGGCCTCACTGGCCCTGGAACCAGGCTGCAGAGGAGGCTTTCCAATGGATAGAGCAGGTAATGGGGATAGCTTTGCTGCAGAAAATTGTGGATTATCCCTCCCAACCAGGGATGCAAAAATGATGAGAGAATTCATCCCTGCCTCCACTCATGCCCATCCCCTTCTCCAGCAGGGACGCAAGCAGCTTGGGAGTTAGTAGCCGAGGGTCACATCTGACCTGCAAGTTTCCCTCCTCATCCTTGGCTCAAGCAGGCGCAACATCCAGTTACAGATACTTCCTGACTCCTGGGCAGGGGGGTGAGATCTATGACGTTTCCTCTCCCCCTCCTGCCCCAACAAAATCTTCTGGGCCAAACCCACCCCTGGGGTAACTCCACCAACCTCAATGGAATTAAGCCAGGGACAGATCTGGCTCCAGGGGCTTATGGCAAAAGACACATGCTGATGACAGTGGTACAACGTTAGATATCAACAAGATGCCCTCTGGAACTGTGCCTCTGCCATAACCAGGACCAAGACCAAGACCATGGACCACTTCCACTCAAGTCTATGAGCTCCATCCCCATGGAGCCTCTACAATGGCACTAGGCCATTCTCCATCTCTACAGTCACCTGGACCCACTGTCCATCTCCAAGGAGCTTCAAAGACCTTCTTGGGCCCATTGTTTACCTCCACAGGCCTGCTGCTTGGAGGTTGTTGAACCTTGTCCATGAAGGCATCTTGTGGGGAGGATAGTCCAATGATCAGCAGGCTCCCCTTGGTTGAGTGGAGGAGAGCGGTTGTGGTTGGGCCTCAGGCACCAGGTGCAGGAGAGGAAAAGCAGACAGGAGGGCACAAGGACACTCAGAGCCTCTGCCTTTAGGATCTTCTGAAAGACAGACAACTGGTCCCATCCCTTCCCCTGCCCGCCCCCTTTAGAAGCTGAATTTAGGGTTTGGGAATAAGCTGGAGCCTGATCTGTGGTGAGAGTGGGGGAAGGATGGCTGGGAGTGGGGAAGAGGGACATCCATGGAGCCGTAGGGCCGGCTCTCGTGTTAGTTACATGCTATAAGGGCCAAGACACCAAGAGCTGGTGCTGTATTGGGGCACTGATAACCAAACACCCCCTTAACCATCGATAAAATTGCGGGGGGTGGGGGAGCTCATCACCCACGTCACCTGACTACACACTTGTTTGGCAGAGGACAAGAGTCCCCACTGCATCCCTCCTGGCTGCTCAGATCCTGCTGGCTGCACCTCCTGTGCAGGGAGAGTTCAATCTCACAAGGGACCGAGCCTTCCAACCCATCCAGCAGAGCACTTTAGCATCTGCTTAATTTTAAATGCAGGAGTAACCCCACTGATCTCTAAGTTAATCACCTTACAGGAAGGAGCCCTTCACATACTGGGCTCAACTCTCCACTGCCCTGCATCTTGGGCAGTCATTTCCACCGGGGCAGTGTGAGTGCAAATGGTCACCATTGGGAGCACTATGCACCCACTTTGCACTGGTGGAAGTGAGCACCCAAGGTGCAGGACAATGGAGATCAGGCCCCTTTGGGCTGCACGGGCCAGGAAGACAAGAACTCCTGGGAATAAAGTGTATCCATCCCCGTGAGGAAGCAAGCGCTACATAGTGACAAAATCGCATCTACCCTGTATGTGTGTTGGGTGGGGGAGGGGGAAAGATGGTTACAGTGAAGCAAACAGAGCAAACAGGCTGAAGCTGCTGTCCTTCATGGCCAGGGTATGCAGCAATGGTGACACAGGGGATGGGATGTTCAGTGTCTCCTATAGGACATCCCCCAGAAGGCTACAATGGTCCGAGAGGACAGTCTGCTAGTCTGTGGCATGGGGCTTCGTTTGTGTGTCTCTTCCACTTCCTGTCAGTCAATTTCTTGTTCGTTGCCTGAAAGTGAAAGAAAAGTGGTGAATAATCAATCCACTGACCTTATGTGGGGGGGGGGGGGATAAGGTGAGAGAAACAGAATACAGAGAAACCGAGAATAGCTCCCAGGTGGGTCAAAGGGCACAATCCACACTAGGGGCCTATTGGGTGAATGTTAAGTGATGAGTAGGACTAGTGGGAAATTTTATGTTGAAATTTTTTTGATGCAAAATTGGGATTTCAACATAATGAAAGTTTTGACATAAAGAGTCTATTTTCCATACAAAAGTTCAAATTTTCATTTAAAAAAGTGAACGCCAGAGAACCAAAATATTTTAATTGTGAAATGCCATCATACTCTTTCATGGGAATGGTAGTTTGGATGCCTTGTGTTCCCATTCTCTTCTATGGACCAGGCTTCCCAGCTGGACTTCATCTCCCATGATGCCCCGTGACTACGCTACTGCCATGATGGATCACCTCCCCTCCCCTCATCAGGTAGTTCAACCAGGGATTCCAATCTAGAGAGGAGAATGGGGACATGAGGTACCTGAACTACAATTCCCATGTGCCACTAGGTCAGCATTTCAGAATCCCAGTATTTCGGCTTTTGGACAAAACACTTCAGATATTGATTTTTTCCATCAAAAAACAAACAAACAGTCCTGTGTGCCAGTCACTAGCCCACACTCCTGCCCCCATCCCAGTTAACAAAAATTATCAAGAAAACCTCGACCAAAATGGCTGATGTTTAAAGTAAAAAATAAATAAATCCATCAATTCACCCATGTCAATAAATGACCATTCAAAGTTACAGAAGCTCAACCAGTGCCCTGGGGTTCATGCTTATATCACTCATGCTCTGCTAAGATTGGCACCAGATGAATTTTTTGTGGAGAAAATGCTTTACGAGTCTCTATGAGGATACAGACAACTCACTTAGCATTCCCGGCCAGGAGCTGGGCCCCGCAGGCATGGGAAGGGACTGAGGTAGGTTTTAGTTACCGTAAGGCGCACGCAATGAAGGGCATGGAACTGTTGCATTGACCATGATACGGGGAGTGAAGTGGGATCTAGTGCAGTGGTATGCATCCTATCGCATCCTATCCCATCCATGGCCCCTCTTCCATAGCAGGAGCCCCTTAGGAGCTCCCTCCCATCCCTATGGGACTCTCTTCCATTGAGCAATCTGGAAAGGATCAGGTGGCTTGCTGCATTGTGACCCCCAGAGAGAAGATCCCAGTCTAGCGGATAGAGCAGGAGACTCACAAGAGATATTCCAGGCTCCTTCACTGCTGTGTTGGGAGATCCTGTAACTTCACCCATCTGAAAAATGGAGATATTCACACTTTCCTTCTATGTGTGTAAGGATACTTCCTCAATTCCCCTTTCCAATGCTCTCTGTGACCCTCAGGAGAGAAGAGTTCAGGGAGCGCAGAGTATTGCTATCATACCTTGGCACACTGTGGATCCAGAGCTCATGCTGCAGGGCCATAAGCTTTTCCTCCAGCACTCTCATCAAGCCAGGTGATGTGCCAAGGGGCTTGTCTGACCAGCACGGTGCTTTTACTGCATCAAAATCCACACATCTCCTGCCACAGAGGGACCACCGGGAGGACAGCACAGAGAGCAGGGTTGTGCACCTCCTGCAAAATGCCAGGCATTTCCAAGTGCTTTATGGAGCATTAGACACTGGCACTGCAGTGACTGCACTGGCAAAGGCAGCAGCTATTGTGTGGCCAGTCCACTGTGAGGGCCTGTTTACGCTGCAGGCATGGACAGTACTCCTGAATGTGAACAACTCCCACCTGGGAGCAAGTGCCTCATGCATAGGAGATGCAGCCTTTTGTAATGAGGCTGTGGGTTCAAACCCCACGTGAGCTGGCGGCTCCCACAAGCTGTTCTCCCTGTGGCAGCTTTGCAGCGGCCTGCACGAAACATGTTGGAGTCTCAGGATAGTTCTCAGTAACCTGGTTCCCACATCACAACTGGTGCCAGTGACTCCCCACTGGCAGCCTGGGCTGGGGGCATCATGGAGGCCAAGTTCCTCTCTTCATGCTAGAGGTGAACCTGCCTGGACAGGTGAGCATGGAGCAGCCTGCACCACTGCTGTCCAGCCTGGGCCTGCTGCTGCCTTCCGACTTTAGGCCTGATCTCCCTCCTCACCACTGGATTCACTTACAAAGTGAAAATTCTTAACAATCTCAAAGTGGTCACAGGCCTGCTCCTGGGAGACGCTCAGCTCCTGGCACACCCCTCGATGTCAATGTGGGTTCCACATGCTCAGCATCTCTCCAGATCAAGCCCTACAGGCCTGAAATGTGGATAATCTGGAGGCTGTTGCACAGAGCTTCGGTTTTACATGGTCATTTTAGATTCCCTCCATCCTATAACCCCAGACCAGTATGCCCAGGCTAGCACAGGGTGGGTCTTTCTACCTCTCTAGTGGCTAGTCCCCATACACAGGCCGATGAGCCTTTTACTCCTGGCCCTGACAGCTCTGCTCCTTTCATTCAGGCAGTAGCAGCACATACTTTTTCAATCCAGCCACCCAGAGTCCGATCCCTGTGGACAGCCCCAGCAGGGTGGTGTTATGCTATGCTACATTACATTCTGCAGTCCCTGCCCACAACCTTCCCCTCCATACACTGGAATCTCATGCTTGGAAGCAGCAGATGCTTCCAGAGACACAAAACCAGGAAGCAATGAAATGATGGCCCAGTTCTGCTCACACTGGTGAATGAACTGAAGTCGCTGGAGCTGCACTGAGTAAGTGAGAGCAGAATCAGACCCGGTATTTACAACCTCTGATGAAGGCTGGGGTTTCTTAATACAGGACAGAGAGACAAACCTCAGAGCTCCACTCTGGAAGTGGACACATTGACATCCATGGGATTAATAGTGTGGGGACCTTTCTGGCATGACCGTAACACCCGAGGTCATCTCTGCTCTGAAGGGGCTTGCAGAAGCCTAGGGTGATCTTCCCCTAGGTCTCTGGCCAGCCCACAAGTTTCACGGTTTCATGGGATGCAGGGCTCCTAGGCAGGCCCTTGCTTTACTTGAGCTGATGAGGGGTGGTTGGCATGTATCAGCTGACTTCCCATGCAGCTGGAGAGCAACCCCCATCACTGCTCTTGGCTAGCAGCAAATTCTGCCCAACTGTTACGCTAGTCTGCATCCAAGCAAAGCACCTTGCTCTAATGGGTGGCTTTTTGTTGGAATGATTTACAACCAGCAGCAGCTTAAAATATGGCTTGGCACAAGGTGGCCTGTGACCAGTGTCCTGAGTGAGCAGCTTTCTGGCCTAGTTCAGCCAGCAGGCTGGCACCGGCAGGCTGCCAGCTGTGACAGCAGCCCTGCAGCACCCAGGCACTGCTCAGAAGGTAGGACAGACTTCTCTTCTTGTCATGGCTGTTAGTGGGTTTGCGACTGGGTTTGTTGGGGGATTTTCATCCCTGGCGCTCATGCTGGAATCCCCTAATTAGCTGTCTCTGTATGGCAAACAAGCACAGTCCCTAAACAAGCACAGACACATGTCCATGGACTAACTGCTGTGCCCAGCTAACAAAGGCTGGACTCCTAATAACTGTGCATGGCACGTGCTCGAAGGCCCACCAGGCCTGAGGATGGGAAGGCTGGTGACCAGCTCCCACACCTTCTCGGTTAGAGCTGGTTTTCTGGACTATAGCAACATTGCATTCTCCCATTGCTGCTGCAGGCTATGGAACTTAAAGGGATTTACAAACCTAGATGAATATAGCCCCATGGGAGGTGCTATCACTGTCTAATTACATATGGGCAAACCAAGGCACAATGCTGGTAAAAGACTTGTCCTCGTTCACACCGTGATTGAGGCTGGAATAGACCCCAGGAGCCCAGATCCCTGGTGTGGGCCATAAGCACCCGGCCATCCTTCCTCCTCCCATACAACACTAGAACAACTCCAAGACGTTTACAATAAAGTGACATCTTTAATTTGGAGTGTAGTGCCACGGTTGGAACACTTCCCCCTGCGAATCCAGATGCAAGGAACTGAAGAGCACACCCGGGAAGCAGGGAAAACGAGAACACAGGTAGGAATAGAGCTCCAGCCAGCTGTGCAGAGGACCCCATCCCTCCTACAAGCTTCCCGCAGGCTAATCCTTATGATGCACCCAGTGATGGAGGGCACCAATCTCTATGCTTGTTGGAGACCCCAGCTTCCCTTAAAGTCATATACACCTAAAGGAAATAATAATTACAATACAAAGTGCCCTATATGGTGCGCTGAGCCAGTGCTACCTTTCACTTTAACCAACATTCTGCGATCCAGTTCTGCCGGCTGTGTCGATGGGTTTCCCTAAGCACTGGTTTGTCCGGCAATGTAACGGTTAAAAAGCCAGTCTCATTCAGCCATATTCCAGAGGAACTTCTCCTTATCACATACTAAGGCATAGAGACAGGGAAGCAGGAGCGGGTGGCATGGTTTGTCAGACAAAGCCAATGTTGCAAAAGGTCTGGGCTGCCAAAGTGCAGAAAGTCAGTGCTGAGAGATTTCCCCCCTCATTCCCAGAGGCTGAGCCTGCCCACACAACAAGGGCTGGCCAGAGAGCCTGTGCGCGTGTTGTGAAAGAGAGTGTGTATTTTCAGAGCTCATTGTACAGCACTAAAAAACCCTCATCAGCTGGAGAATCCTAGGAGATGCCATTATTCATACTACATTTCTGCTGAAAAAGCAGCCAGAGAGGATGCAAAGGGACTTCTCTAAGCTGTGGGGTTAAGCAAACAATCTGGCTTGGAGATGAAAAGTGAAGAGGCAATGAAAACAAGCACAGACTGTTTAGGCTTGCAGGGAAAGATAAGGGCAGCAAGGGGGGTGGAGAGAGAAAGCAGAGTGAGATAATGCTCCAGCTAATGGTATGAAGGGCAGTAAGAAAAGATTTTTATAAATCCATAAGGGCAAAATGCAGCACTAGAGAGAAAGCAGGGCCATTAATAATGGAGGAGAGGGGTGAAATTAACCATGGCTTAACAATAGCTGAGACCTCTAACTGCTTTAGGAAAATCTGCCTTTAACACCAAAGGAAATAAATTTTGACGACTGAGAAGGAAATCTGCATGTGCAACCTAAGATAGCTGGGCCCTAGGATAATAAAGCAACCAGATAATTAATCAGGGGAAGACAGAAGGAGAAATTTCAAAGGCATAAATGGGAGTTAGGTGCCCAACTCCCATAGATTTTCACTGAGAGTTGGGCATCTGGCTGTCTTTTGGCCATCTCCTCCACAGTGCACCTGGGAAATGATTGCCTGTATCACAGAGAACTTGGGAAGCCCGGATACTCTCAGCAAAAAGGAATGAATGAATCATTCTGGCAATTACTGTCTCATTAGCCCAGCTTCTAGCACTAGTGAAATGATGGAAATTAAAAGAAAAAAGTCAATAAATAGCTAGAGCATAATGGATGCATGAGCAATAAACTGTGCTGGATGTTGGGAAAAGAATAAATCTTGGCAAACCTGATTGCTCTTTTTGGGAGAATTACAAAATCAATGGCCAAGAGGAATGCAGTAGATATAAATATAATACACTTGGATTTTAGTAATGCGGTTAATATTGTATCTAGCAAAAAACTGATTGGCTTGGGATAAAATCATTGATGTGAATTGAAAAGTGGCCAAGAAACCACAAACAAAGGGTAGAATTAAACAGCAATTTATCTGTTCTAGGGGATGTGTTTATAGCCTCCCAATCTAATCTGGGATAATTTAACACCTTCATTGCCGATCTGGCAGTGAGAACCAACAAGGTGCTAATGAAATACACAGCTGACACCAAACTGGGAGAAGTTGCAAACACCATGGAGATGAGCAAATCTAGAAATCAGAAGAGTGGGCAGAAAACAATCATCCAAATCCCAGATACACAAAGCATCCAACAGATGGTTGTGGTTCTGCATTAGGCTTTGTTGTTTTTAGATAACCTACAGCTCAGATCTCCAAGTGTCCCTGCTGGGCTAAACAGCCAGCTGGCTGTAATAGCAGGTCAGTTTCAGAGGTTTAAGGGTACAGAAGCCAGTGGGTCTGCCAATCTGTGTAGTTGTTGCAAGAGACCCTGTATGCGAGTGCAAAAGGAGAGAGGAAATGCCCTTTACCTTCTTTGTTCTCTATGCTCTTCAGAGGCTGCAAAGCTGTTGGTGAGAAGAGAGAGAATTCTGTCACATTCAGGCCTGGGACCACAGCATGCAGCAAACAGAGCATTCGAGCAGCAGAGCGTTCAGCCACACTGGGCCCAGATCCACCAACTTGTCAGGGCACCCTGGACACGCTCTTCCTCCCAGCCCTCCTCCAACCCAAATGGATCCTTCTCTTCCTCCCCAGTGATGCAGCCCTGCCCAGCCGGTTCTGCACTGCCCCTGGCTGCCCTGCCCAGGACTCACTGCCGCATCTGAGCTGCCTCTGATCAAGGAGCCAAGCAACCTGATTTAATTGTTTTGCAAACTCTGTCTTTGCCTGCTCCCCCTGGTTTGTGATCTTGCCTGTTTGAATCCCAGGTCAGTGGGCAGAGCCCATGAGAACAACAAAAGCCTGCCCCCTCAGG
This sequence comes from Mauremys mutica, assembly GCF_020497125.1. NCBI lineage: Eukaryota > Metazoa > Chordata > Testudines > Geoemydidae > Mauremys > Mauremys mutica. Next base: position 44,895,496 of record NC_059082.1, on the reverse strand, counting down.
AGAGAGAGGGGCCGCAGAGCCCAGACCTCAACTGAGTACAGATCAGCCAATCAAAACAAGAGACCCAGAGGGGGACACTGAGCAGAGCCCCAGGCCTGACTGCCCTAGAGATCACATACTCTACGTACCCAAAGAAGGGGCAGCAGCAATGCAAGATTCCCCCAAGCTACACCTCTTTTATGAACCTGAGTCCAATTCTGGAGACACCAAGCCTAGGCATGAGTGGAGAGTTTGGAATCCCTGGTCTGCTCAGTCCTTGGCTTCTCTAATTTAGTTTGCTAATGAGGGGGCCTATCAATGCCAATTATTAGTGGTGGGATTGTAATGGGGATACCTACTGATTAGGAAATGGACAGAGACCCAGCCATATCTTTCAATGACAGTAAAATCCAAGATCTCCCTTCCCCTCCACTCACCCCGTAATTTGTAATGAGAGCAACGTTTCCTGAGTGCGGTTTCAGGAATGCTCTAGTAACTAGGCCATTAATAGATATCGTGCTCAAGCTACGGAGCTGAGTTTGGTAAACACTGGCGGTGGTTGTAGCCTGCACATGGCTTCCTCTCAGCAGCTCTTGGCATCAGCTCTTAAAAGAAGTGAATTTCCTGATCAGGCAGGGACAGGGTGCTTCGTTCTGACTACGATCTCCCCACACACAAATCCCCCCTATGGAAACTACTGCCACAACATGAAAAATGAGGACAAACACCAGGATGTTGCCACATCTTCAGCCTCCAAATTCTGGCACTGAGGCTGTGGAAATTAATTGCTGAAATTTACAGTATAGATATGAAATCAATCTCCTGTTGGTTTGGGGGGGGCGGGGGTCAGGAGAAAGGACTGGGCTGGAGGAGGGGAGGCTGCATGGTTTATCTCCCACCATTAATGAAGGTAGGGGAAAAAAATCCATTTAACAGTTCATAGCATTTATCAGCCTTCCACAGTAATTACACCCACCAACTTCCACCACCAATCAAAGCCCCAGCCCTTAAATCTCACAGGCAACTACAAACATCAAGAAGCCTGGGTTGGGAGCACGCTCTCTCCCAAGGAGAGATTAGGCGCAAGCCAATCTGTATACACCAAAGCTATTGTTGTGCTCAGAGCAGATAAAGGGAATCACCAGGCATATAATTAACTCATTTGATTACAGCAGAGTGCCACTATCACTTTTTATTAAAAGATAACACAGCTTATGTCGGCCCTGTGAAGCTGCCAGTCTGCTCACAGCTTGGAGGGGTTCACTGCCGGCCAGCTGGCCTGCCTCAAAGAGTCGTGCGAGATGGCACAGGTGCCAACGTGAGACTGGCTGTGTTGGCATGCGTGTGATCATGCACACGACAATGCACTTCTGTGTGAGACTATGTTCATGTTCATTGCATCGGTGTGTGCGTTTGCAACAGTCCATGTGTACAACATGCACAACTGTATGAACATACTTGGCAATGTGTGTGCATGTGCAAGTGTATGTGTGTGCACGTATGCAATATGCATGGACAACTGTGTGCACACGCTCATACATTAGTGTGTACATGTGCGAGCATGTGCTCTTAAATGGATGCACGACTGTGTGCTTATGCTTGTGTATCCATGTGGGCACATGGAAGAGTGTGTGACACTATGCATGCATGTTTGTCTGCACATGCACAAGCATTAGCATGTGTATGTGCATGTGTGCGCCTTTATATTCATGCACGACTGTGTGCGCATGTTCATGCATCAGTGTGTGCACATGCAAGTGTGCACCACTCTGTGTATGCACATACTTGTGCATCAGTGGGTTCACATGCCACAGCTTGCATCATTCAATGTATACATGACTGTTTGCTTATGCAACATGTGTGCATATACCAGTATATAGAGGCAGAACTGTGTATATGTGACATGTGCATTCCAGTATGTGCTCATGATATGTTGTGTGCACACCCAGGCTGTGGCACATCGGCTTCATCTTCCAGGTCAGACATACTCTCTGACTCAGGGCTGGGCAGCTCCTTTTTTCCTTAATATTCTTGCAAGTTTCATGCAAGAACATACCAGGTCTCATCTGCACTAGAGAAACTACCTCCTGCTGACCACAGGGTCAGCATTGGGTACAGCCGACCCAGCAAGGGTCAGTGTTTAAGAGCAAGAACTGTGTGTGGCCCAGTCACAGTGTTGACCAGAGCTGCCAGGGTCCATTTTCAACTGTGTGTTCTAGTTGAAAACTGGATGCCTGGCAACCCTAGTTAAGACCGAGCAGGTGACAGTAAGAAACAAGCCAGGCAGCACAGGAACCAGTGGGAAGGTGCAGGGAAGAATCAGACCCACCCACCCATTCCAGCCCCGTCCACGGGGTGCCCCCTGGAACTGATGCAGGAGGCTGGGATGGGAACACAAGGACCTACCTTCCCAGCATGCACGTTGGTTTCTCCTTTAGCAATCCCAACCCCAACATGAAATTCAGCACCCCAGCCCCCACCCTGGTCATCTACACAGAACGTGGGCTTTGAGATCTCACCAACCTGTCTTGGGTTCTCCACCATCCTCACTCTGCTCCTCCATCCCTGCAAAACAAAAGCCATGTGTGCATGAAGCCTCCGGAGATGCGCAGAGAAATCACTGAGCAAATGGGGAAGGGTTGGTAGGGGAGGTGCTCAGACTAGCTCTACGGGTGGTCCCCTGTCCCATCCCACAGCCCTCTGGCTATTCCAGGCCTGCCGATGCCCCTAGGTCCCAACCTGCAGCCCTATTAACCCAGCCCTTCCCTGCCCCCAAAGCTTTGCTGATGCTCCTCAATCCTGGCCCACGGCCCCTATTGCTATCCCAGCCCTGGACCCCCACTCATTATCTGAAGCGGGGAGGACTGAGCAGAGGGGAGCCCAATGCCAGCCCTCAGGAGCCCATGCACCTGCAGTGGGAATGGAGGAGGGGTGCATTTATATGCGACAGTGATGGGCGTGCATTCTCTGATACAGAAGAGCGAGGCAGGAACTTGCTGGGGATAATGGCTCATTAGCAGCTAACATGAAAGGGTGGGGCTGTCTGCAGGTTGTGTCTGTCTGACAGGGCAGACACCAGCTGTGTGTACAGGACTCTCCTCGAGGAGCCTGCAGAGAAGACAATTTTAGCTTCTGACAGCTGGTCAGTCATCCCCAGGCTGCAGACCCTGTGATCCCAACCCCAGACCCTTGTCCTGTCCTAGCTGTGACGCACTGTACCAGTCTACACAATGTTTTGGTGCTATGACCATTTCTCTCCCCACCCCAGTACAGAGCTGGACCCTTGGCTGAAGCAGCGACCAACAAGTGTGATCCCCTCTCCTTGGACTGCAGAGGAGACCCACCAATCAGTCTGACGTGACACAGACGCCTGGCTGCCAAACAAAGGCTCTCCCGCTGCCAGCTCCCCTATTTATAGCAGGGCTGCCATCTGGAGCTGCGCTCTTTGAGTGGCTTAACAAGGCTCAGCAACCCCAAGCAGAGACCTGGGGAGAGGACAGGTCTAGAGAGATCCAAAGGGGCCTAGACCCAGGAGAGTTCCGATTGCTGGCATCTGCTCTCCAAGGTATGCTCCTTCTGCTTCCATGCACACAACACACTGTGAGAACATACTGGAACACACGTCACGTATGCGCATTTCTGCCTGCAGATACTGGTACATGAACACATGTTGCATAAGCAAACAGTCATGTATACACTGAATGATGCACACTGTGGCATGTGAATCCACTGATCCACAAGGTCAGCATGACTGCACTTCACACCACCTTCATCCTCCTCACTCCAAGCCTACCGCAGCAGGACACGCCAGTCACACTAGGCTGTGCAGTCTCCAGCCCTTAGTATTTGTCCTGTGGGGCACCATAAGGGCAGGACTGCATCATGCCATTGCAACATGTGCACAGCCTGCTGTGACACTGCCTCCGCACAGGGCAATAAGCCACTGCTACTGACACGCTGTAATGACTGTCTCCTAGCTGACTCACCCAAGGCCACAGAAGAGTCTTTATCAGAGACACTGAGCTAGAACCCAGGAGCTCCTGGCTCCTCAGCCTTGTGCTGACGCTGCTAAGCCACAACCAAGCTGTGACATCACCCTGCTTTGGTGCTGCCTGGCAGGGCCCTGCAAATTCTACACTCAAGACTGACCCACCACTTGTGACACCCCTCAGAGTGTCTATGGGATTGTACCCGCCCTCAACAGAACAGACCCTGGATGTGCACCCCAGCTGCTCTGCAAGAATCCATCCTGACAAGTCCCAGAGACCATCCTTCACATTCCTTCCCTCCCCTATGTCCTTCGCAGGGCATGCTGCTCCACCCACCCCACCCCAGCAGCCAGGCAGCTGAAATGGCACGGGGCATGCCGAGATGGCAACGTCACCAGGGTCCCACATCAGCCCTGGAAGGCTCATGTAGCAAGCAAACAGGCCAGCAGACTCCACGTCTCTTCCTTGACACTAATGCACCGTTAAAGGGGCACTACCAAAGTTAACAGGCCCCCAGGGGCAACCTACACTGAGATTGCCAGACTGGATCAGAACAGAGGTCCAGTGTCCTGTCTGCGACAATGGCCAGCTGCTCTGGAGGAAGGGGTAAGAACCCCACACAACAGCTGTGAAATAATCTGCCCCCACATTACAATTTACACTGATCTCTACCAGAGAGAAACTGGCTGAAGTACCAGGTGTATTATCCCTTCCAAAATTTGTTAGCATTAACTAAGATAACTTTGCATATTTTTGTTATCCATGTAGATGTAACAGTCTCTTAGAAACAAGCTAAGATCTTGGCCTCAACAATTTCATGTGGCAGAGAGTTCCACAATCAAATGATACAGTCAAATTTGTGTGGAAAAAAGGGTTTCATTTTATCAGTTATAAATTTGCCCTTTTAATTTGGTGGAGCAATGAAACATTTATGTTGTGTACGCTAGTGGCGGCATGTTCAAATCCCACCTAATCTACCACAGAAGCTAAGAAAATGGCTGGCCCTGTTGTGTAGGGTTATGGCAAAGGTCCTGGGTTTAAATCCCGGGACAGCAGAAACTAAAAATAACTATGACCCGTGTTACCCAGGAGATTTGACTAGATGATCTTAATAGATTCCTAGGTCAGAAGGGATCATTAACAATGTCATTGATTGTCCCCTTGTCCTTGTGTAGGAGATGATCTCTGTCTACCTTCTCTTGACCATTCATCATGATTTGCTTACTTCACTGGCAAAAATCACTCTCATCAGTCGTGTAGAAGCAGCCCACCTACCAGGACAGCCAGCTGAATTCTATTCTGCTGTGCAACAACAGGCTCATGAAGCGAGTTCCGTCTGTAGAACCTTCTTCATCTCTGGCTCAGAGGTTGGAGGAGGAGGAAAGAACCCAGCCAAACTTCCCATGCCCAGGTGGAGTTTGCAGTGGTGGCAGCTAGAAAAACCCACCTTTTTGCGGCTTGGCAAATTGAACCCATTGGGAGAACCAGTGAGAGACAATAAGTACGGAATTAAAGCTGGTTTTACAGCCACTTTAAATGTGCAACTGCACTTAAAGGAACAAAGATCCCCTTTTCATACAAATGCCCTTCAGAAATAAAGAGCAGGGAAAAGGACAAGGATGCAGAAAATACAGAGCAAGGGGGAGAACGGTTTTTCAAACAGGGGCTTTCAAAGTGCTTCCTGCGAGACATCGGCAGGGCTTTAATTAATTCGTTCAAAGCTGAACACACGCAGGCAGGGATAAAGGAACAAGAGAGGCAGAGCACATAGCATCTGTGTCTCATGCTATTTCCTTGTGTCTATGTGCTTGACATTTCCATAATGGCAAATGCTAGTGATGTCTTCTCAGATGAGAAGGGGGAGGGGTGCAGAAAGGAAACACCCGTGTGTGCGAACTATCCTGAGTGTGTACTGCCCTGTGTGTGTCTGCACTTGGCCAACTGTCACTTTGCAAGTCGCATCTCCTCCGTCGGGGGTCGGGTGAGGAGTCAATCGGGAAGGGAAATGTCAGACCAGATTGGGAGTCAGGTTCTGAGCATCTGCTTCTTGGCTGGCGACACCTCACTGCTTCCAAAATGTCAGCTGCAAACCTCAACAACAAAGATCCCACCCACCCCCCGGCAGATCATCTCGGTTTGCTCCCCAGAGAGAAGATGCATAATGTTTGCAGCAGGCGCATCCATCCCAAGGCATCCAAGGGGATAGACTGCTGCTGCGAACTTGGGTCCTTGCCCCATAGCTGGGGTTAGGCAGACACGTGTGGACAACACAAGACACCCTCCTCGGCATGGGATGCGTCCAAACTCTGAGAATGCACATGGCTGGGCAGGGGAGAGATACCTGGTGCAGATATTACGACCCCAGAGCGTAGGAACACAGTTTGGGCTAACGGGGGCATCGCAGTAAAAGGGATTAAATCCTGTAGTCCAATTTCTTTGGTCCCATTTTGTAGTAGCAGCATTGCAAGCTTTCACCCAGCCGCCCCCACAAAAATAGTACCACTAAATGTGTCTTGACTGAAAAACCAGCCATGTAACCCAGAAGCCTGCCTCTCAGTCATTTTGATTCAGCCTTCTGGTAGAGGTGGGAACACTAGTTTTCCCCTTTTCCAGCATCTTTCATCCAAGGATCTCAAAACTCTGGAATGAGTTATACCTCCCAACTCTGCTGGGAGGTGTGGACTTTTCACATTTCCCCATTTCACAGCTGGAAACACTTTCTACATGTAGCACTTTACAAAGGAGTATCATTATCTCCATTTTACAGATGGGGAAACTGAGGCCCAGGGAAGTGAAGTGGAGTGCTCTTGGGCCAGTCACTTAACTAACCAGTAACAGAGGTACAAACAGAACACAGGTCTTCCCAGTCCTGTGCTCCATCCACTAGGCCACACTTGCATCCAAAGAAGTGGGTATTCACCCACGAAAGCTCATGCTGTAAAACATCTGTTAGTCTACAAGGTGCCACAGGATTCTTTGCTGCTTCTAGGCCACACTGCCTCCCTGAGGCTCACCTCAAGTAAGTACAGAGCCCAACAACCAAGAGCCTGAACTCCCACTCTAAAGAACCCAGTGTGTCATTTACAGAATCCATCACTCCTGGTCCATTTAGAGCAGGGAATCAGTGCTGGAGCATGGGAAACTCACTCTTTGCAATCAGTGCCAGTGGGGGAAAACAGACACTTCAAAAGCAAACGGGACTGGAGTTGGGAGGCTGCTCCCCTCTGGCACAGCTGGGTCCCCCAGAGGGGGAGACTAGCCCCTCCTGTGGGGGGTAAGGAAAGCAGAGCACATGCCATAGACTATTTCAAATGCATTAGGGGGTGCTGGTGGCACACAGGAGCTCAACAGGCCATTAGCTCTCCATGGAGTCAGGTACAAGGCAGGCCAGCGCTATGGCAACCTTCCCACACCCAGCTCCGCCAGCGCACCCCAACCTTCAGCTGCAGCTCAGTGGTCTGGCACAGCAGAGGGGCCAGGGCTGTGACACGCTGGCCCCAGGACTGGAACAGCAGGGGGTGTGCAGGCCAGGGCAGAGAGGGTGGGGTTCCAGGGCTCAGGCAGGAGGTGCACTATGTGAGTTTGAACAGCCTGCACAAAACAGGCTCTTCCCACACCCCATATTGCTCACAGTTAAGTTCACTAAATTCACTCTAACCCAGGCTCCTGCCAGAAGCTGTCTGCAAACCTCCTGCCCGCCCAGATGGCAGTGAGAGCCCTTGGGGTACGTTCCTGGACAGAGCCTTGCTGAGATCAGGCAGCAGTGAAACGCATACACACGCACACGTAGCTATTGGTACCTCCCCATTGGCCATGTCACAGGTCTGGGGATAGTGGAGCTGGCTGCTTACGACCATCCATCAAGCAGGGTGGGAGAATTTTGCTTCTACTGCCTCTCACTTAGCAAAGCTCTGCTCCGAGCCACATAAACACCCCTCAATCCTCTCAAGCATACAGGGCTTCTCACCATTCAGCAGAGCTTTTCACCCTACACTGACACAGGTAAAAGGCCTTTCAGTGGTAAACTTTCCCCCAGGCACTTCATCACCGCCTACAGCTTCCTACAGCTGCCCCCAGCAGGGTGAACTCCCTGAAGCTGGGTTCGTCCTTGGAGGTGCATGCCAGTGGTGGCAATCCATAGTTCAGAAGGTTTTCTCCACCCAGTCAATAACATCTGAAATAACCGGCTCCTCCCAGGCCAGCAACATCTACACTGCCCTCAGCAGGGAAGTCACAGCTAGGGAGATGGGCATCAGATCTGCCAGGTGCCCAGCATCTTCCTCCCCAAAGGATCCCAAAGTGCTTCACGCACGCTGGAGCAAAGGGAGTGGAAACTGTCCACATCTCCCCAGCGGAGGAGTCGCTGAGCCCACTGAATTCAGAGGAACTCAAGCCCATGCATAAGTGCGACCCCGAATCGGGCCCTCTGGGCTCGGAGCAGACAGACTGAGAATTCACACCCCTCCACCCCCTCCCCCACCCACACGAAAGGGAGCACCAGGCTCTGGGCTCCTTACCTGCATTTTCTTCCTCTTCCTTGCAGCTCTGGCGAATTTTCTTCCGGCACACGTAAGCCAGGGCGCCCAGCAGCCCCAAGATGCAGATAGCAAGTCCCACAGTCACCCAAAGAGCCACAGCAGGGAAGCTGAGGTGCTGCCCTTCACAAAGAAAAACAGAAATGCCACCATGATCAGTGCTGCTGCCACAGAGAGGGGGGGAGCACGTCCCAGGGGGCCTCCAGAAGCTATGCCCTGGCTCCAGGTTCCCCTCCTATGGGAAGGGTGTTTGGTGGGACAGGGACACTGAGGGGCTCTTTGTCCTGTGCCTCGCCCGTTAGCAAGGTACTGGAGCACACACTGAACTGCAAGCTTGGGAGCACTGCCACTGGCTTCAACAGGACAACTCACATGCTTGGAGTTAGGCATGTACTGAGTTGATGCCAGCGCCCAGGGGGATCTCAGTGCCCCCCGGAGCTCAGGGGCTATCACAGTCCCCTTTGCTGTGGTGATAGGCAGCCCACAAAAAGGTGGAGGTGGCTCAGTAGGGATGACACAGCCCTAAGTCAGGGTTCGTCTCCAAGTCCATGGATGTGCAGAGCAGAGTGGGAAATCTCACCAGAACGGGTGGCCTTGCAGCACCTCCTGCATCCAGGAAGCCAGCCCAGCTATGAACGCCTCAGAAATAGAGCAAAGGGGGGTAAAGATGGGAGAGTCTGATTTTATCACCCATCCCTACCCTGCTCTGCCATGAGGGGGCGAGGCTAGCTGATGCCCAGAGCACTAAGGAAAAAGGCAGTCAGTTCGTGGGGGGGGGGGGGGGTTAGGTGGGGTAGGCTGACTCCTCCGCCAGTTACCTGCATTTCAGACTACCTCAGTCAAACACAAGGACTGGTGAGAAAAACTCTCCCACCGTGGAGTCACGGGTGCACACATTACACAGAACAAGGATGGCCGCCAGGCCTGCAGCTGACTCGTTCAGCTGAGAGATCTTGAACCAAGCCAACAGAGAGAATGAGTCACTCCCAGAAATATGTAGCAATAAAAAAAAAAAAAAACAGTGTGTGAACTGCGGTTCTCAAAGAACCATTCAAAACCACCTGGTTTCTAAGTTCTCTCCGTCATCGCTTTGTGCAGCTTCTGTGCAATGTTTTATGCAAATTGCCTAATTTGCATAATCACAAATAATTTGCTTATAACCATAAACTTCAGCTCAAAAGGAAAATCTGTGTGGGTTTAATAATGTTGAAAAGCGTTGGCTCAGCAGCCCTGGTGAATGGAGCCTCCCCCAGTTAGTTGCAGGGCAAGTGGGTTTTCTATGTGAGGGATAGGATGGCCCAGTGGTTAGGGAGATATGGAGATCTGGGTTCAAGTTGCTGCTCTCTCATCATCTTCCTGTGTGACCCTGAGCAAGTCACTCCCTCTCTGTGCCTCAGTTTCCCCATCTGTACAATGAGAACAACCCTGCCCTGTCTCCCAGGGATGATAAAGATTGTGAGGTGTTCCAATAACATGGTAATGGGGGCCAGCCAAGTACCAGAGTCCCCATCCTGCCAGCTTAGCTCGACCCCATTTACCTGAGCAGTGGGTGTAGCCTGAACCAGTACTGAAAATGGCTTAATTGCAAGTACCGTAAAAACCAAAGCATGTAGAACTGAGATCAAAGCCAGGCTCAGCTGTTGGTGCTGACCAGGGATTGGTCCTGCCTATGCTTGCAGCTAAAGTCTCCACAGCAGCATTGGTCCAAGCCGCTAACAACAAGGAGGGGGAGTTGCTCCTGGTACAGCCAAGACCTAAATTATCCTAAGAGTGAGTGAAGATGAGAAGGCAGTGGCAGATGTGTGTCTGTATAAATTAGATAGAGGAAAGTAGTTTGCTGTACAGTACTTTAACCACGGTTCATGTTACTGGGTTAATATTGTCTGTTACAGCCGCCACCCTGCTGCATTCCTTTCTGTTTTCCTCTCTGTGTGGCCGCCCCCCCCGGCCATGGGGCTAGCAAGAGTCATAGCCTGGCCCTGCTCAGTGGAATGGCCTTTGCAGACTAACCGGAGCCATTGCTCTGCTCAGGTGGGGGTGGGCCTCTGCCTCCTTTGTTCAGACCTGGGCTCGGTGTAGGGGGCACTGCCCAAGAATGCAAGACCTTATATGGCCACATAGCTGAGCATGTAAGTCATGCCTGTGATTTAGGACTTGCCCAGACATGTCTGTGCTCACCTGAAGTCTTCTCTCCTCCCCTGTAAGAAGGGGAACCAATCAAAGTTACTGGCGGGAAACTGCCTAAGTCTGCCTATATAACCAGACATTTTGTAAGCAGACCTCGGAGAAGGTCCTGCATTGCCACCTGGTCTGATCAGCTAGGGGTCTTTGAGAGGGCCCTCCCCCGCTCTCGTTTGTTTTTGAGCGTACCCCCGTTTTTAAACTCCCCTCCCACGAACAACGAATTTTGCCTGGAGATCTCCTGATTATTGTGAACGAATTGAGTCCTCTCTGCGTCCTCTGATGCTGAAACTACTGTACCTGCTTCTGCCTCTGCTGTTGTCCTGGGGATTGGTAAGAACTCTCTCTTGCAGACCCTTCCTGTTTTAACTGCTGGCTTTTTCTTTCCCCAACGGACAGACCCAAGTTAACTCCTTGGTCTGCATCTGTAATCTGTTTCTGGTTTTGCAGCTCCTTTGCTGCTAGAAATAAGCCTGTGCCTCCCTGAATTCTATCCTGGGCAGCTTACCTGCTTTGTTCCACTGCTGCAGCCACACCCTTGAACAACCACCCCTAGTATAAGTATTAGGTTAAGTTAAGTTTAGCATTATACTCTGTAAGTTAGGTTTAAAGAATTGTTGCATTGTGTTTTGTTACTTGCTAATTTGTGTAGTCTTGGTTAAGTTAGATCATAGATAAGATTTTGCTGTGTTTTGTATAATTGTGGTTAAGTCTGTCTTTCCACTGCAACTCTCCCTCCCCCCCCCAGCTTCTTTGTGTCTATCTGACTCCTTACAGTCTGTCTGTTCTCTGTGTCTCTCTAAGTTTAAATCTCCCTCTGCTCCACCACATGCTCCTCTTCCTCCATCCCAATCTAGCATAAAACCCCATTGGTTACTTTTCCCTCTCTGATGCACCTCACATTCTATATTTACACCACTGTGACACATTTTTACCTAAAATTGTTTGTTATTTAACACATTTTTATCCATAACTGTTAGTTGGTTATATGCTGCTGTGACTCACCTTTCTACATAGAAATTGTTAGCTACCTGTTACATTTATACCTCAGTGTTAATTGTTTACCAACTGTATTGTACCCCACTATTGAAACCCCCTATACTGTTCACCAAAAGAAACCCCTCCCCAATTGTCTACCTTAACAAACCCCACACCCCTCACTATTGAATTTTCCCTGTTTTTGTATTTTCTTAATAAAGTTTATTTTGCACCCCACCTGTGTGGTAATTGCTCCCCAAGATCCCATATACCTGCTGGCAGGGACATGGCGTCACGAACAGGATCTTGGGGTAACAATTGCTGCCTCCCCTGTCCCTGGAAAGAGGCAAAAACCTCTGGGACAGAGGAAGATCAGACTAACCATCTGCAATATCACTTGCTGCAAAGTAAGCAGCAGCCTGAAGCCCTGGAGTGGGTCTGCACGATTGGCAAAGGCCAGAGCTCCAGGGTGTATACTACCCACCTGGGGCTCACTGATGTGGGGTGCCTTTTAACTTGTCACCCCACATTCAGGGCCAGCCCCGCTGATTCCAGCCTCCGGCTAACCTGCACTAAGGCAGGAGAGCCAGCTGCAGATTCAAATCCTACCCGCCTCTGGAGGGAGGTGGGGAGGGTCATGAAAGCGTGCGGGGGGGCCCCATCTAAGCTCACCCCTGAACCTCGAATTTTGCAGGGGTCCCCCACCCACCAGATATTAACAGAACTGGTGCAGAAGCTGGATGAAATTCGAAAGCCTAAGAAACTGTGGCATGACATATATAAGCCCCAAAAGGTAGCCACAGTTACCTATGAGATCCTGGCTCAGGCCCTTGATAAACTAACTGTTTTCCATGGGGCCCTAATGACCTCGGCCAAGGATGCCACTAGCCAGCCTAGCCAGGAGGGACCACCACTGACCCCTAGCCTGCCCAGTCCCAATAAAGCCCCCGAACACCCACCCCCATATGTTCACCCAGAGGCCCCACTCCCCCTTGAAAAAACCCCGCTATACCCCACTCTACCCTCCGCCCCACCAGATGCCCAAGCCCATACACCCCCACCCACTGTGACCTCCAGTGAAGCCCTGCCTGTATCCATCAGCCGAATAAAGGTTGATGGTCAGGGCAACGCCACACAGGTCACAGAACTCCGGCCCCGCTCCAAAGCAGAGATGAAGGAGTTCATCTCAGACACCGCTAGGGGAGCCAATGAGCCACCACTACTGTGGCTAGGCCGCCTGGCCCTGGAACATGAACAGGAGCTAGTGGATAGGGAAGAGGGCATAGTACTAGCCAGGACCAGTAGCTGGTCCCGGGGTCTCTCAGGGAGCCCGGTAATATCTGACACCGCATGGCCCCTGACTGCCCCAGCCCTGGCCTTCCTCCATTTACAGCACTCCCTTCAAGGGATCCCTGTCCCCAAAGGAAGTGTCAAGGACCTCTCTTCCCTAAGATGTGCCATTGCAGGGGGGTCCATCATGCTATGGTCCCCTGCCCAACACCCTCTAGGACTAACTCAGGCCAGCACCTGGCCAGGGGACCCGCGCCCCTATTCTTTTATGTCTTCACAGGAATCACCTGCCATGATTGCCACTCCGCCTCGAGAGAACCCCCTGGTTGCCTGGTTAAAAGCCTACGCCCTGCAGGAGGTCCTCATCGGGAACCTGTCAGATGTCCCCTCATCACATGATTGTGTCGCCTGCACAAGACGGGAGGCCTCAGAGGAAGGATCCCCTTTCCTCTGGAAGTTCCTCTCTCTCATGAACCTAACCCCACATTTAACTTTACAGCAAATCCGTCAACTGTCGCTTGATCGGGAGGCCTCAGACGGAGGACCCCCTTTCCTCTGGAAGTTCCTCCCACTCACGAACCTGACTCCACAGTATCCAGCCTCCACCTGCAACAACACAGACTGGGTCCATCGACCCCTGTTCACATGCAACACCAGCAGTGACGACCGGAAACCTAACTCATTCGCCCCTGTTGCGGTAACAGAACCACTGCCAGCGGCCCCCTGCATCGTGTTCTTTGGCTTCCCCAATCCTACCCCATTGGGGCATTACCCCAATTGCACCCAGTGGTTCACAGGACCCCGTCCCAACCCGAACCCCAAACAAGGAAGCCCAAGGTACCGAACTGAGTTTACCAAATTTGTTAGCCATTTTCCAACTAGTATAGCGTTCAACCTCACCCAGTACTCATCCACAGCTCTGACCCACATAGAACTAAGGCAGGTCAGAGCCGCTCATTTATTGTGGATGAAGGTTGATGCACCTCCCGGCCAGAAGTCCCCCCAGCACCACAAACAGTTTCTACCCTCTCCCCCAGGGCAAGTGTGGCTCTGTGGAAACAACATTGCCCGAACTGCCCTACCCACCTCCCCAAAAGGGGTATGTGCCATCGGGCAACTTCTCATAGAGGGAGGGGGACTCTTTCACCACCGTCGCCCCCTCTTCTCCTCACCACGCGAACGACGAGCAGCCACCGCATGGGAGCGGCTTAAGTCGGCCACCGAAATGGTCATAGAGGGCTATGTACAGTTTAACCCCCTCTCCTACAGTTTAACTTTACAGCAAATCCGTGGACTGTCGTTTGGTCTGGAGGCCCTCGCCAACATCACAGCCGAAGGGCTTCGTCGAACCAGCGACGCTCTCACAGTCCTAGCCAACTACGCCGAGCAGAACCGTCTTCTGCTCCAGACCATCCTACAGAAGGACTTTTGTGTTGCCTTGGAGGACCTTGATCCTTCCTTTAAGGGACAATGTTGCCTGCGCCTTCAGCCCGGGTGGAACAACATCTCAGCCGTGGCTAACCATCTGTCCTCCTTCGCTGTCCAGATTCGTAAGGAGCGTGAGCAGTGGGATTGGTGGCAAGCCCAGTGGTCCAGCTGGGGGCTGGGATCCTGGGCCCAGTCCATCAAGCAGTGGCTTATTACTGTGGCTATTGTTCTTGTGGCCTTTCTGTTGGGGATGGCAGTGGTCAAGCAGCTGGTTAACAGGGTTGTGTCTGCCCTGCCCTTGCAGGCGAGGTACTCTTCCATTCCCCTTGACAGCAGCGAACCATCACCCCTAGATTACTCAGATAGTGAGGATCTGTAACCCTTCTGGCCTTGGTCTTTGCACGGGGCAACCCCCTCACAGCCCGTGAGGGTCGGCCAGGGGGGCATGTCTGTTACAGCCGCCACCCTGCTGCATTCCTTTCTGTTTTCCTCTCTGTGTGGCCGCCCCCCCCGGCCATGGGGCTAGCAAGAGTCATAGCCTGGCCCTGCTCAGTGGAATGGCCTTTGCAGACTAACCGGAGCCATTGCTCTGCTCAGGTGGGGGTGGGCCTCTGCCTCCTTTGTTCAGACCTGGGCTCGGTGTAGGGGGCACTGCCCAAGAATGCAAGACCTTATATGGCCACATAGCTGAGCATGTAAGTCATGCCTGTGATTTAGGACTTGCCCAGACATGTCTGTGCTCACCTGAAGTCTTCTCTCCTCCCCTGTAAGAAGGGGAACCAATCAAAGTTACTGGCGGGAAACTGCCTAAGTCTGCCTATATAACCAGACATTTTGTAAGCAGACCTCGGAGAAGGTCCTGCATTGCCACCTGGTCTGATCAGCTAGGGGTCTTTGAGAGGGCCCTCCCCCCGCTCTCGTTTGTTTTTGAGCGTACCCCCGTTTTTAAACTCCCCTCCCACGAACAACGAATTTTGCCTGGAGATCTCCTGATTATTGTGAACGAATTGAGTCCTCTCTGCGTCCTCTGATGCTGAAACTACTGTACCTGCTTCTGCCTCTGCTGTTGTCCTGGGGATTGGTAAGAACTCTCTCTTGCAGACCCTTCCTGTTTTAACTGCTGGCTTTTTCTTTCCCCAACGGACAGACCCAAGTTAACTCCTTGGTCTGCATCTGTAATCTGTTTCTGGTTTTGCAGCTCCTTTGCTGCTAGAAATAAGCCTGTGCCTCCCTGAATTCTATCCTGGGCAGCTTACCTGCTTTGTTCCACTGCTGCAGCCACACCCTTGAACAACCACCCCTAGTATAAGTATTAGGTTAAGTTAAGTTTAGCATTATACTCTGTAAGTTAGGTTTAAAGAATTGTTGCATTGTGTTTTGTTACTTGCTAATTTGTGTAGTCTTGGTTAAGTTAGATCATAGATAAGATTTTGCTGTGTTTTGTATAATTGTGGTTAAGTCTGTCTTTCCACTGCAACTCTCCCTCCCCCCCCCCAGCTTCTTTGTGTCTATCTGACTCCTTACAGTCTGTCTGTTCTCTGTGTCTCTCTAAGTTTAAATCTCCCTCTGCTCCACCACATGCTCCTCTTCCTCCATCCCAATCTAGCATAAAACCCCATTGGTTACTTTTCCCTCTCTGATGCACCTCACATTCTATATTTACACCACTGTGACACATTTTTACCTAAAATTGTTTGTTATTTAACACATTTTTATCCATAACTGTTAGTTGGTTATATGCTGCTGTGACTCACCTTTCTACATAGAAATTGTTAGCTACCTGTTACATTTATACCTCAGTGTTAATTGTTTACCAACTGTATTGTACCCCACTATTGAAACCCCCTATACTGTTCACCAAAAGAAACCCCTCCCCAATTGTCTACCTTAACAAACCCCACACCCCTCACTATTGAATTTTCCCTGTTTTTGTATTTTCTTAATAAAGTTTATTTTGCACCCCACCTGTGTGGTAATTGCTCCCCAAGATCCCATATACCTGCTGGCAGGGACAAATATGTTTAACTTTCTCTCTTCAGGGTTCGTTAAATAGTACTTAGATAAACACACTCTAGCTCTCAGCATAGCAGAGCAAGAGAGACTGCAGAGCATCCTACAGGATATGCTGCATGTTCTGGTGAAGTTTGCTGGGGAAGACAGTGTGAGGATTGGTCCTGTTAGAATATGCTACAAGTGCCTCACCATCAGCAATTATCTGCAAAGATGCTTCTCACAGCTGCTGATTTCCTTATTCCATCCCATATGCTGAAGTGGGCTTTAAGTAAGGCAGCATGGCCTAGTGGATAGAGTATCGACTAGGACTCAGGAGAGTTGGGTTCTAGTCCCAGTTCTGCCACTGGTCTGCTGCCTGAACTTAGGCTTCACTGCTCTGTACCTGTTTCCTCATCTATAAAATGGAGCCAATTCTCACATCCCTCAAGACCTACAGGTGAAAAGGGCTTTGTGAGAGCTAGGTATTATTACAGGGTGCCTAGGCCTTGTGCCCATGGTGATGGGGCTTTAGAGTTAGATTAGCTAGTGGTAGATCAGGTGACTGCTTGTCAGACTAGTCCAGCTGCAGCCTCTCAGTCATCTCAACAGCATCTGTACAACTGTGTGGTGTTCTCAGGCCATTTGGATCCTTGGATGTTCTAACTGCCACCTTCCACCATAGTTCTGGATGCAGCAGGCAAGGCAGAAAAGCAGCCGGTTGAGTCGCTCCATAAAACACTTCATTAACCTTTAAATAATTATACTAATACATTCAAATCAGATGCCGATCTGTCTCGTGTTAGGAGTCCAGAGAGTAGACTCAGGTGCTGCTTCATCCTTCCCCTGCAATCTAACTCCAGCAGTGCTAGAAGCAGGCACAGCACATTCCCACCACAGGTTCAGAGGTACTCACACATCCTGGCATGCACCTCAGTGGGCCACCCATGGGCTGGGGGTGGTGTCTGGCCATGGAAACTAACCTGGGGTATATACACATGGGTCAGGTACCGAGATCTACAGGGGGGAGGGAGGAATTGAGCTAGAACTTCTGTTATGGTACAGCATATACTGTAGCAATTCTACAGCCAGTGTAATATGCTGGCTAAGCAGACTGCTCCCTCTAGCAGCTGGTCCAAACAGAAGATAAAAAGCTGCCCGCTAGTGCCAACTAATGAAGTTTTTCTTTTAGCTCAGGTATCAGAGGCCTGTGCTTTTAGTGCCAAAGGTCCCAAAGCCTGCTGGCAGCCCACGATGTGGGGCTGTTACACAAAGTGGAAGTGTTTGGGCTACTCCTGAATAATAAACAGCTCACTAGGTTTGTTTTAAATAAAGGAAGATGCAGACCTGGGTGCCAATCCTTCGGAGGTAGCCAAGTAGTAAATAAATAGGCAGATTCTTTTCTTCATCCATTTTGTATTCGAATTTCTTGATCATTGGGAGTAGCTTTGGTCACAAGAGATCTGGATTTTGTTTGAGGAATGAGAATACAGGAGTACCTGTGGTTACATGAGCTGGGATTAAAAACAAAAAGGCCCCTCAATCCTCAGGCTTCAGGGAAACAGCCAGCCGCCCACAGGGATCAGGAAGGGATTTCTTCCCATGGCTCTGCAGGGTATCGCACAAGCAGGTCAATTACACTAGCTTGCATGTATCTGGCACTGGCCGCTGCTGGAGAAAGGAGAGTGGAGTATATATGACACATGTACATATGCTCCTGCCACAGCAAAGCCTGCTGTTCCTGCTGCTGCCACTAAGAACCTGAAGCAAACCCAACACCTGTCTCCCATACACACACATGCACCACTCTCACCCAAGAAACAAAACTGGATCAAATGAGTTGTTTACATTTACATGCTAATTTGCCCAGCAATTAGTTCTGTGGTGCAAGCTCGCTCTGCTGGGAGGGAGGAGAAAGAAAAGTCAGGTACAATGCCAGAGCAGCATGACAGGACACACATCAAAATGCACGAGACACAGAGCAAGGGCTGCCAGCCAGCTACAGAAAACGCTGGACTGTTCTGATTCCCAGAGTCCTGCCCTGGAGCCTGCTGAAGGAGAAGAGAATCCTGGACTTGGGCATTGGGTACAGGATGTGGGGGAGTAAACGACATATCATTATTTTGCCCATTGGACAAACACATGGAAAAGCAGGAGAGCACCACGACTTCCAAGGGAAACCTCAAGTGGGCTGCACATGATGAACTGCAATGGATTCAATAGTGAGTCAGTTACACAGCCCACTGCTGTGTGCTCTACTGAGAATGCACCAACCGAGCTTTCTCTCCAGGCACTGAATTCTGTTGTCCAGGGTCTGCGGAGAGAGAATCCAGGGTACAGGCTGAGCAGTCTGAGGGTGGAACCCTAGAAGCAGGCAGGCCGGAAAGCAGCAGCAATGGGATGTCTCTGCATAGTGCAGATAGAAGTTTGCTCCCCATTAGAGTGCCACCCACAACTTCATGAACCCAGAGATTTGCCATGGCCTGTCTTATCGCAGGAGAACTTTCATCTGGGAAGTTCGGTTCAAAGGAGACAAGCCTTGGGGCTCCTTCTAGCTCTGCAATGGGTTGGCCGACAAGCTACACACTTGGCCTTGCTCAAGAGAAATGAGTTTGCGAATCTTACTGGGGGTGGGGAGAGGATTAAAGAGGGATAAACAGCCATGTTCAAGCCCATATAGGAAATTGCAAAACTGGGGCAGTTATAGTCCTATCCACTCACATTCCTTTAGTGCTCTAAGAGGAAGTGATGGAAGTCTGGAAAGATACATGTTCTTCACAGTCAGTGGTGCCTTTTCTTCTTATAAATATTCCATTCTGAGCCCAGCATTGCCCTCAGCTGAGTGGTAAGAGGCAGGAGTCCAAGATCTTGCAGATCAGCTTCTCAGGAGAAGAGAAATCAGTGATGTGAAATCAGAGTAAATTCCAAGTCTAATTTTTTTTATTTACCTGTACATCAGCCCCTCAGAATCTCAGCTCAGCACCAATGCTTGGTTCCCAGAGGGCCATGCTGCCTCGGGAATAAACTCTCAGAGTTCAAGGCACACAAAAATCTCTCCTGACGCTCACACAGCTCCCTCTTCACAAGACACTGGTTCTCCCCAGAATCTCGCCTCACCAAAATCTAGCTACAACACAGCATGTCTTCCTAAGGCAGACTATAAACACGCCACCTGGTGCTCCCTGCAATAAGCTTATCCACTTCGGACAGTCTATAGAGCAGGACCCTGGGGAGGACAAGTGGTCTGTATCCTGCCTCTTTCTCTTCACAGGTCAGGATTCTGGGACCTTCGCCCAGCAGCCTCTGCCACCCAAGCCAAGAAGAGGCGGGCTGGGGCCATGTCACGGAGTCCCTGGGCGATGCTCTGGAACTGCTCCCCACAAAGCCAGTCAGGACTTTGGGGAGCCTCTTCTCCCTGGGATCAGACTGTCTTCAGGGCAAGCAGCTCACATGGCTTCACCTTCCTGGGTCTGACCTTGCAGCATTCAGCATATGCTCCTCTGTGCACTTCCCACAGTGAGTCCGCCCAGGCAGGGTCCGGGGGAAGCCAGAGGGTCCTGCACCCCCACTTCGCAGTCAGCGGTGACTCTTAGCCAGACAGTAAAACAGAGGTTTATTAGATGACAGGAACATGGTCTAAAACAGAGCTTGTAGGTACAGAGAACGGGACCCCTCAGCCGGGTCCATTCTGGGGCCCAGCGAGCCAGACAACTCTGTCTGCCCTCACTTCCCATCCACAGCCAGCTCCAAACTGAAACCCACTCCAGCCCCTCCTTCTCTGCTGAGTTTCTTTCCCGGGCCAGGAGGTCACCTGACCTCTTTGTTCTCCCACACCTTTAGCATCCCCTTGCAGAGGGGAAGGGCCCGGGCCATTAGTTGCCAGGAGACAGTGTGTCGGCCAGAAACTGAGGCACCCACACAGTATTCAGAGGAAACGTTAAGAAAAGACGGTTACTCACCGTAGTAACTGTTGTTCTTCGAGATGTGTTGCTCCTATCCATTCCAGTCAGGTGTGCGCGCCGCGCGTGCACGGCTCTTCGGAACATTTTTACCCTAGCAACTCCGACGGGCCGGCTGGGCGCCCCCTGGAGTGGCGCCGCTATGGCGCCGGATATATACCCCAGCCGACCCGTCCGCTCCTCAGTTCCTTCTTGCCGGCTACTCCGACAGTGGGGAAGGAGGGCGGGTCTGGAATGGATAGGAGCAACACATCTCGAAGAACAACAGTTACTACGGTGAGTAACCGTCTTTTCTTCTTCGAGTGATTGCTCCTATGCATTCCAGTCAGGTGATTCCCAAGCCTTACCTAGGCGGTGGGGTCGGAGTGAGACATGGCAGAGTGTAAGACTGCTGAGCCGAAGGCTGCATCGTCTCTGCACCAACGCGTAGTGGGAAGCGAAGGTGTGGACAGAAGACCAGGTGGCCGCTCTACAGATGTCCTGGATAAGAATATGGGCCAGGAAGGCGGCAGACGAGGCCTGCGCTCTCGTCGAGTGAGCAGTGAGGCGGCATGCAGGCACGCGAGCAAGCTCGTAGCATATCTGGATACACGCCGTTACCCAGGAGGAAATCCGCTGCGAGGAGACCGGCTCGCCTTTCATGCGATCGGCAACCGCTACAAACAGCTGGGTCGAACGCCAGAAGGGCTTTGTCCGCTCGATATAAAAAGCGAGGGCCCTGCGGACGTCCAGGGTGTGAAGCTGTTGCTCACGAGGTGAGGCGTGCAGCTTCGGGAAGAAGACCGGGAGGAAGATCTCCTGATTAAGGTGAAAGGCCGACACCACCTTAGGGAGGAAGGCCGGGTGTGGTCGAAGCTGCACCTTGTCTCCGTGGAAGACGGTGTACGGTGGACTAACCGTTAGAGCACGGAGCTCAGAGACTCGTCTTGCTGATGTAATTGCGACGAGGAAGGTTGTCTTCCAGGAGAGGTAGAGCAGAGAGCACGTGGCCAGAGGCTCGAAGGGCGGTCCCATCAGCTTGGCCAGAACGAGGTTCAAATCCCAGGTCGGAGTAGGACGCCGCACCAGCGGGTACAAACGGTCCAGGCCTTTAAGGAAGCGGGAAACCATCTGGTTAGCGAAGATGGAACGACCTCCTATGGATGGCCAAAAGGCGGACACGGCTGCCAGGTGCACCTTCAAGGAGGAGACCGCCAGACCTTGCTCCTTAAGATACCAGAGGTAGTCCAGGATGGTAGGAATAGGGACTACGAAGGAATTGAGGCCTCGTTGATCACACCAGAGCGCGAAACGCTTCCATTTCGCAAGGTAGGTGGAGCGAGTGGAAGGCTTTCTGCTCTCTAGCAGGACTTGCCGCACTGCCTCCAAACAGCCCCTCTCTGCGTGGGTCAGCCACGCAGGTACCAAGCTGTAAGATGGAGGGACTGTAGGTTCGGGTGACAGAGCCTGCCGAAGTCCTGTGTGATGAGGTCCGACCACAACGGGAGGGGCATGGGATCCCGAACGGAGAGTTCGAGTAGCAGGGTGTACCAGTGCTGCCTCGGCCAGGCCGGAGCTACGAGTATGACGTGGGCCCTGTCCCTCCGAAGCTTCAGTAGCACTCGGTGTACGAGCGGGAACGGAGGGAAGGCGTAGAGGAGGTGATCCGTTCAGGAGCAAAGGAATGCGTCCGACAGGGAGCCTGGCAAGCGACCCTGGTATGAGCAAAACAGGTGGCACTTCCTGTTCTCCTTGGAGGCAAATAGGTCTATCTGGGGAAACCCCCACCTCCAGAAAATTGTGTGCACCACATCCGGGCGAAGAGACCACTCGTGTGAGAGGAACGACCTGCTGAGATGGTCGGCCAGCGTGTTCTGTACTCCTGGAAGAAATGAAGCTTCCAGGTGAATGGAGTGGGTCATGCAGAAGTCCCACAGGAGCATCGCTTCCTTGCAGAGGAGGGAGGAGCGGGCTCCGCCCTGCTTGTTCATGTAGAACATAGCCATCGTGTTGTCCGTGAAGACTGCCACGCAGCGGCCTTGCAGACGGGCGCGGAAGGTGCGACACGCTAGGCGGATCGCTCGCAGCTCCCGGACATTGATGTGGAGAGCGAGCTCTTGGGGGGACCAGAGACCCTGGGTGTGAAGGTCGCCCAGGTGAGCCCCCCATCCCAACGCCGAGGCATCCGTGGTTAAGGTGACGGATGGGCGAGGACGGACGGAACGGGACTCCTGCACACACGACCTCTGGGTTCAGCCACCAGCTGAGCGACGCGAGTGTCGGCTTTGTGACAGTGACTATCATGTCTATTGAGTCGCGGTGCGGGCGGTATACCGACACCAGCCAAGATTGAAAGGGGCGAAGGCGGAGCCTCGCGTACGCCGTGACGAACGTACAGGACGCCATGTGGCCCAGGAGGCGCAGGCAGGACCGAACCGTCGTTGTGGGAAAGGTGAGAAGGGCCTGGATGATGGATACCATCGTCTGGTGCCGAGAGCGTGGGAGGCAGGCCCTGGCCAAAGTGGAGTCGAGGACCGCTCCGATGAACTCCACCCGCTGTGATGGAGCTAGAGTGGACTTATCGGCATTGATGAGAAGGCCGAGGGACCGAAACAGGGATAGTGTCTCTGACATCTGGGCCTCTACCAGCTGTCGGGATGCCCCGCGAACCAGCCAGTCGTCGAGATATGGGTATACATGAATGCGACGACGGCGGAGGGCTGCAGCAACTACTGCCATGCATTTGGTGAAGACCCTCGGCGCGGTGGACAGGCCGAAGGGTAGCACCGCAAACTGGTAGTGCGCACCGTTGACCACAAAACGCAGGTAGCGTCGATGGGGAGGGTAAATAGTGATATGGAAGTACGCGTCCTTCATATCGAGGGCGGCAAACCAGTCTCCTGGATCCAGGGAGGGAATGATGGTCCCCAGGGTGACCATGCGAAACTTGAGCTTGAGCACATACGCATTGAGCTCTCGGAGGTCCAATATGGGTCGAAGACCTCCCTTCGCCTTGGGGATGAGAAAATATCGGGAATAGAATCCCCTGCCCCGCATATCGTGCGGCACCTCCTCTATGGCACCCAAGCTCAACAGAGTCTCGACCTCTTGTAGGAGGAATTGCTCGTGAGAGGGGTCCCTGTAGAGGGACAGGGAAGGCGGGTGGGAAGGAGGGGGCGAAACAAATTGAAGGCGGTAACCGGACTGGATTGTACGAAGCACCCAGCTGTCCGATGTTATTCGGGACCACGCCGGAAGAAAGTGGGAAAGGCGGTTGCAAAATAAACGGGAAGGATCCGGGAAAGAGACTGATGGGCCGTCCTCGGGCGTCCCATCAAAAGGCCTGTTTGGGTCCTTGAGGGGCCTTGGAAGGCGCCTGGCCCTGGTTTCGCCTGTTGCCCGACGGTCTACGGCGACTCAGGCCGGGACGCCTGCTATTGTAGGGTCGCGACCTAGGCTGGTTAAATAGCCGGTAGGGTTGCTGCCGAAAGGACCTTCGCTGGGTAGCCGGTGTGTGCATACCCAGAGTGCGAATGGCTATGCGACCGTCCTTCAGGGTCTGAATTCTGGAATCCGTCTTTTCAGAAAACAGACCCTGAGTGTCGAAGGGTAGGTCCTGCAAGGTGTACTGCACCTCCGGTGGCAATGTGGAGGACTGCAACCAGGAGATACGCCTCATGGTTACTCCTGAGGCCAGGGTTCTAGCACCTGAGTCCGCGGAGTCCAGAGCGGCCTGGATGGAGGACCTGGAGGACTTCTTGCCCTCTTCCAGGAGGGCCGTGAACTCCCGGCGCGAGGCTGTTGGGATCAGCTCTGTGAATTTCGCCAGAGACACCAAGATGTCAAAGGTGTATCTGGCGAGGAGGGCCATCTGGTTGGTGATTCGGAGCTGGAGACCCCCTGCCGAATAGACCTTTCGGCCCAACTGGTCCATGCGCCTCGCTTCCTTGGACTTCGGCGCAGGGGCTGGCTGACCATGCCTTTCCCGGTCGTTGACCAACTGGACCACGAGCGAGTCTGGAGCAGGATGGGTATATAAGTACTCGTACCCCGTGGGGGGGACGGAGTACTTTCTTTCGACACCGCGGGCGGTGGGAGGGACGGACGCCGGTGACTGCCAGATGGTAGTGGCATTTTTCTGGATAGTGCGGATGAACGGCAAGGCCACCCGCACTGGAGCCTCCGCTCCAATCACATTTGTCACCGGGTCCTCATCCTCAGTGACCTCCGCTACCGGTAGGTCGATAGCCTTCGCCACCCGGCGAAGAAGGTCCTGGTGGGCCCGCAAGTCAATAGGCGGAGGGTCTGCCGTAGAAGCCCCCGCCACCGCCTCGTCTGGTGAAGATGACGAGGAGAGCCCTTGGACCACCGCCTCCGCAGGTGGGTCCTCGATGGGGTGGGCAGCTGACTCGGACCGTGGACGCTCCGCGGGATCAGGCGGTAACTGGGCCTCACCCGGTGATGGGGGTGGCCTGCTGACAGTGGCCTCCGGCACTCTGCGCTCGGAGGCTGGGGTCCGCTGGGGGCAAGGTAGCCCCTGAGCTTCGTATTGGGCCCAGGGGACCCAAAAACCCCACTGCTGTGCCCCTTGGACTTGTCCGTGCAGGGCCACCTGGAGATGGCCATAGCTGTCTGCCCGCGAAGCGACCGACGAGTGACGGGATGGCCACGGAGGCGCTGACGGATTGCGCCGTCGAAGCTGGCAGCCTGTCCCCAGACGGTGCCGAGGGTCGGTGCCGGTCGTCGCGGTACCGGGATGGCGAGCGAGACCATCGACTGCCGCGGTGCCGGGAGCTCGACCGGTGCCGGGAGTTCGACCGGGATCTCGACCGGCGGTGCCGGGAGCGGCTTCTGGAGTCACGGTGCCGGGACCGGTGCCGGGACTCGGACTTCCTGCGGTGCCGACGGGACGGTGATCGGGACCGGGAGCGTCTCTGGGAGTGCGACCGGTACCGCGATGTTGAGCGGTACCGGGACTGCGACCGGCGTCGAGAGGGTGAACGGTACCGCGATGGAGAGCGGTGCCGGGACCTGGAGCGGCGCGACGGTGACCATCTTCGGGACCGGGAGCGAGACCGAGTCCTGGAGCACCGTCTCTCCCATCCGTCAGGGGAAGGGGGCCGCATCATGGCCGGCTTGCCCGCTGACTGAACAGCCCACACCGGCGGTGCCGGGGGCCGGAGGCTCGGTGCCTCTGTGAGCTTGATAAGCTCTCTCGCCGTCGAGAATGTCTCTGGCGTGGACGGGAGATGCAGCTCGACCGCGGTTGTCACCGGGGAGCAGGGAGGTACCGGACTCGACGGCTCTTGAGGTGCCGGAGTCAACGGGACCGTGCACGGCTTGTGCACTACCACAGCCGGTGCCGGAGGTGCCGGTGATGGCTGGGTAAGTTGTCCCGAAACAGGAGGCTTAGGAGCCGAGTGCGCCGTCTTCCGCTTCCTCGGTGGAGAGAGGGAACGGTGCCGGGACTTCGGTGCCGTCTGCAAAGGTTTAGCCGCGTCGGTACCGGGGCGGCTCGGTGCCGCTGGTGCGCTGCGCACCGAGGACGGTTTCGGTGCCGCCGGGGACGGCGCGGGAGGCTGAAGTGCCGACTCCATAAGGAGCTGCTTGAGGCGAGAGTCTCGCTCCTTTCTGGTGCGCGGCTTAACGACGTGCAGATCGGGCACTTATCTGTCCTATGAGATTCCCCGAGGCAGCGCAGGCAGGAGTCGTGCGGGTCGCCCACGGGCATGTGCCGCTGGCAAGCCGCACAGGGCTTAAACCCCGGTGCCTTGGGCATGAGCCCGCACCGGTTGTGGAAGAAGAGGGGCGAACCCCTCTAATTCCCCTACTATACTATAACTAACTAAACTTATTCAACTAATCTAACTACTAAACTAAGTTAACCAACTATGTACAAAGAAGAATGGAGAAACGCTAGGGCTGTGGAGGTACGAGAGCACTCCACTGTTCCAACTGGCCGTCACGGGCGGTAAGAAGGAACTGAGGAGCGGACGGGTCGGCTGGGGTATATATCCGGCGCCATAGCGGCGCCACTCCAGGGGGCGCCCAGCTGGCCCGCTGGAGTTGCTAGGGTAAAAGTGTTCCGAAGAGCCGTGCACGCGCGGCGCGCACACCTGACTGGAATGCATAGGAGCAATCACTTGAAGAAGAACAGTCCCACTTCGACACAGGCTATTGGCCACCCACACTCAGATACCAGAGTGAAGCCAGACACCACAGACGTATATTTGGCGCTGAGAGGAGGCAACAGCACTACAGCTTGGGACTTATGGACTCAGCAGGCAGAAGGACCGTCTCAGCGAGTGCTCTTCAGTACATGTCCACCCTTCTCCAGCAGAGGGCATATGCTGGATCTGAGTCAGCGCTGCATCACTCCCACACTGAACCCGTGTAACTACACCGAAATCACAGCTTACCACAGCTGGACAAGACTCCATTAGCACTCTGCAAGGAGTGTTGTCTAGTGCTCACATGTCACTGCCCTCTCCACGCATTCCTCTGGGACATTCAGCAGAGGTCTGGGGCCCAGGGAATGCAGTTCCTTGGTGCCACCCGAGCCCATCACCTCTATTCCTCTAGTCATAGAATCATAGAATCTCAGGGTTGGAAGGGACCTCAGGAGGTCATCTAGTCCAACCCCCTGCTCAAAGCAGGACCAAACCCAACTAAATCATCCCAACCAGGGCTTTGTCAAGCCTGACCTTAAAAACCTCTAAGGAAGGAGATTCCACTACCTCCCTAGGTAACCCATTCCAGTTCTTCATCACCCTACTAGTGAAAAAGTTTTTCCTAATATCCAACCTAAACCTCCCCCTCTGCAACTTGAGACCATTACTTCTTGTTCTGTCATCTTCTACCACTGAGAACAGTCTAGATCCATCCTCTTTGGAACCCCCTTTCAGGTAGTTGAAAGCAGCTATCAAATCCCCCCTCATTCTTCTCTTCTGCAGACTAAACAATCCCAGTGCCCTCAGCCTCTCCTCATACGTCATGTGCTCCAGCCCCCTAATCATTTTTGTTGCCCTCCGCTGGACTCTCTCCAATTTATCCACATCCTTCTTGTAGTGTGGGGCCCAAAATTGGACACAGTACTCCAAATGAGGCCTCACCAGTGCTGAGTAGAGGGGAATGATCACATCCCTTGATCTGCTGGAAATGCCCCTACTTATACAACCCAAAATGCCATTAGCCTTCTTGGCAACAAGGGCACACTGTTGACTCATATTCAGCTTTTCGTCCACCGTAAAAGACGGTTACTCACCGTAGTAACTGTTGTTCTTCGAGATGTGTTGCTCCTATCCATTCCAGTTAGGTGTGCGCGCCGTGCGTGCATGGCTCTTCGGAAGATTTTTACCCTAGCAACTCCGGCGGGCCGGCTGGGCGCCCCCTGGAGTGGCGCCGCTATAGCGCAGGATATATACCCCAGCCGGCCCGTCCGCTCCTCAGTTCCTTCTTGCCGGCTACTCCGACAGTGGGGAAGGAGGGCGGGTCTGGAATGGATAGGAGCAACACATCTCGAAGAACAACAGTTACTACGGTGAGTAACCGTCTTTTCTTCTTCGAGTGATTGCTCCTATGCATTCCAGTTAGGTGATTCCCAAGCCTTACGTAGGCGGTGGGGTCGGAGTTAGATGTTGCAGAACGCAACTGCTAAGCCAAAGGCTGTATCAGCTCTGGACTCCTGGACCAATGAGGCAAAGGTGTGGACCGAGGACCAGGTAGGTGCACAACACATCCCCCGAAAGGGTATGCGAGCCAGGAAGGCAGCTGAGAAGTGTGAGCCCTGGCGGAATGTGCAGCAAGGTGGCTCTATGGAACATGGGCCAAAACAGAGGAGGTGCGGATGCACAACGTCATTGAAGATGAAATCCTCTAGGAGGAGACAGGTATGCCCTTCGTCTGGTATGCCGGTACGATGAAGGTTTTGGGGGCATTACGAGAGGGCTCTGTCCGCTAGATATAGATTGCGGACTCCCTATGGATGTCGAAGGAGGGCAACCGTTGCTCTCCTTGCAAAGAGAGTGGCTTCGGAAAGAAGACCGGAAGGAAGATATCCTGGTAGATATAAAAGGCCGACACCTCCTTAGGGAGGCAGGTCGGACATGGTAATAACTGCCCTTGTCCTTGAGGAACACAGTATACCTTGGGCCTATTGTGAGAGTCTGAAGCTCGGAGACTCGTCTGGCCGCAGGAAAGGCTACAGGAAAACTGTCTTGCAGGACAGGTATATCAATGAGCATGTTGACATTGGCTCGAATAGGGCAGTCATAAAACTGGTTAGAACCAGATTGAAGAGCCAGGTTTATGGCGGGGCCCCACTGGGGGGTGGGGGGGGTATAAACGCTCCAAGCCCTGAGGAACCAGATGGAATGGAGCGGGACCTCGGCGGGAGAAACATTGCGCGTTTCGGAGCAGCAGGAGAAACGCTTCCACTTGGCCAGATACTTTAACCGAATGGAAGATTTTCTACCACCCCGGAGAATCCTGTAGAACCGAGGCAGAACAACGTAACTCGGATCGGTGTAGCCACGCAGGAGTCCTGCTGTGAGGTGCAGGGATTACAAGACCGGGTGGTGAAGGTTGCCGTGATCCCGCGTCATGGGGTCTGTGCCAAGAGGGTTGCTACCGATAGGTGTAGCAACATGGTGTGCCAGTGCTGCCCAGGTTACGCTGGAGCGATCACGATCAGGGGCGCTCTGTCCCTGCGGAGTCTTAGCAGGACCCTGTGAACCAGCGGGAACAGTGGAAAGCGTACAGCAGATGGCTGATCCACGGCCTCAGGAAAATCCTCCAAGACCGAGCCTGGGGAGAGGCCTTGGAACGAGGAGAATTTGTCTCTCTTTCCGTTCTCGCGAGAGCGAGGGGGGCTATGCGGGGAAAGACCACTTCTGGAAAACGGAATACTTGTGAGACAGGAAGGATCTGCTGAGACGATCCGCCAGCTGAATCGCCTGGTACACAAGGCAGACTGCTCTCAGCTCTCGGACATTGATGTGTAAGGCCAGCTCTTGCGCTGACCGAAGGCCGTGAGTGCGAAACTACGCCAGGTGCGCACCCAGCCGAGAGATGGGCTTTCTGTCATGAGGGACCCCGAGGGGTGAATGAAACAGCATCCCTGGATACACCAGGGAGGACGCTGACTCCCGGTCGAGGGAGCCTAGGCTGCTCAGGGGGAACGAGACGACCACGAGTATGCCATCTCTGCCCGGGTGGCACACCCAGGCGAGCCACGATTGAAGTGAACGGAGGCGAAGCCTGGCATGTTTGGTTGCAAACGTGCAGACAGCCATGTGACTGAGGAAACCTAGGCAAGCGCGAGCCCAAGTTGGCGGGAAGGTCCGTAGACCTTGTACAATTGTTACCCTCGCCTGAAACCAAGGCTGAGGTAAGCAGGCTCTGGCGAGTCTGGAGTCCAGGACGGCCCCAATGAATTCCCTTCCCTGTGTGGGAATCAGAGTGGATTTTACTATTGATCATCAGGCCTAGACACAGGAATAGGTTCGTGTCGATGCCCACATGACTAGTAACTTGGGCCCGGTGGTTCTTCGAATGAGCCACTCGTCTAGATACGGAGAACGTGTATCCGACGGTGGCGAAGAAAGGCGGCTACTACAGCCATGCACTTTGAATACCCCTGGGCTGTATAGAGGCCAACCGGGAGGGCCGTATACTGGGAATAATGATGGTGGGCCCCAAACCGAGGGTACCTTCTGTGTGGAAGAGAAATGGCGACGTGAAAACACGCACCCTTCATATCGAGGGCGGCGTACCAGTCTCCGGGAACCCCGGATGGGATGACGGTCGCCCTGGGTACCATGCGGAACTCATCTGCATCGTGACTTGTTGAGTTCCCGTAGGCCTAGGATA
The DNA here is from genome assembly GCF_020497125.1 of Mauremys mutica. Lineage (NCBI taxonomy): Eukaryota > Metazoa > Chordata > Testudines > Geoemydidae > Mauremys > Mauremys mutica. The sequence goes on along the minus strand of NC_059082.1, from coordinate 44,865,319 downwards.
GGTCTGGGACCTCCCTTCACCTAGGGGATTAGGTTTCGCCCTTAGGTACCTCCTGTATAGCTCCGATGAAGAGGAGCGTCCGCACCTCTTGCCAGAGGAATCGCTCGTGAGAGGGGTCCTTAGGAGGGGCGAGGATGGGTAGGCTTTTGCCCCATTGGTGGCCAGAAGGACCCTAATTTCGGCTCCTTTGGGGTCCGGATTGATGGCCACGACCGTGTAAGCCACGCCCGCTGGCCAAGTCCTGACTTTGTCAAGGCGCAGGGTAAGAGCGGAGGCTGGGGACGGAAACGTCGGCGCTGAATCACCGGCGTGTGCATGCCGAGAGAGAGAGAGCAAAGTGACCCTGCTGCCCTTTAGGTTCTGCAGCCTAGGGCCAGTGTTTTCAGAGAACAGGCCTGTGCCATTGGAGGGCAAGTCCTGTATAGTGTGCCGCAGCTGCGAGGGAAGGCTCGACAACTGGAGCCATGAAACGCGCCGCGTGGCAACACCCGAGGCCAGAATCATGGCAGCGGAGTCAGCTGCGTCCAACGAGGCCTGGAAGGAAGCTCTCTCCAGCTCCGTCCTTTGCTGCAGGAGGGCATCGAACTCTTGACGGGAGTTCCGAAGAACCGACTCTGTAAATTTGCCCACCGCCACCCACAGTAGCGGTTAAGCAGGGCTTGCTGGTTCGCTACACGAAGTTGCAGGGCCCCCTCCGGGTACATCTTATGGCCCAGTAAGACCACACGCCCAGCCTCTTTGGATTTAGGGGCTGGTCGCATTTCAATTAGAGGAGGGCCGGAGGGGTATGTTCCTGCCCCCGCCTCATCTGGGGAGGAGGAAGAAGAAAGGCCAGGGACAAGCGGGTCCTGTGTGGGCTCGAGCTCCTGGATGACCTCCTGATCCGGTGGGATCTGGGAGCCCGGTGCCGAACCGGGGGTTGCTCTGTACCGGTCGGACGGGGACGACTAATTGTCACCTCTGGCACCCGGAGCTCCGAGGGAACAGAGCGAGATGGGATCACCGGTACGCCTCTGGCGTGGTAGTACACCCAAGGCGTCCAGAATGACCACTGATAGATCTCCTGGAAGACTCTGGAGGGCACATCGGAAAACAGAGTGCTACGCATATGAAGTGTCCGCACGGGACGACACTGATGCGTGGCTGGATGGCCTTGGAGGAGCTGAAAAGCTCTTTGTAGAGTCTCCGTCTGTAACTGACGTCGCTCGATGCAGCACCGGGGATCGGTACCGGTAGACAGACCGGTACCGAGAACGGGACCTGCCACCGAAGCTGTGCCGGGCGGTCGACCGAGGGTGCGAGGCTCGATGATCAGGAGTGGCTACGGGCGTCCCGGTGCCTGGGGCGGTGCCGGGAGCTGGATCGGTGCTGAGTGTCCCGGACTGGCGAACGGGATGCTGACCGGTGCCGCGAGTACTACTGGTACCAACATGGAGAACAGTGCCGAGACTGTGAGCGGCGTCAAGACCTAGATCGGTGACGGGACCGAGAACATCTCCGGGACCGCGATCCTGAACGGTGCCGCTCTGCGGTGCCGACGTAGGGTGGTCTGATCAAGGCAGGCTTGCCCATCGACTATGTAACCCTCACCGGCGGTGCCGGGGGTTGAGGCAGCGCAGATGCTGTCGTTGCAATCAGCTCCCTCGCCGTGGACACTGTCTCCGGCGTGGAGGGAATAGTGAGCTCGACCATAGCTCGCACCACGGAAGCAGCTTCATAGCGAGCTCGACCACGGTCCGTACCGGGGAGTGTTCCAGCACTGGACTCGACAGCTTTTGCCTGTCCGAAGTTAATGGTGCGGTTCTTGTCGGTGCCGCGGCAGACATCGGTGCCGGGCGATCCCACTGAACATAGCGCTCGGCTGCGGAGCGGGCGGCTCGGACGCAGCTTCCTAGCGAGCTCGACCACGATCCGTACATGGGAGCTTTCCGGCACCGGACTCGACGGCTCTTGCCTGGCCGGAGTTAACGGTGTGGATACTGTCAGTGCCGCGGCAGACATCGGTGCCGGGCGATCCGACTGAGCATCGCGCTCGGCTGTGGAGCAGGCATCTCGAACGCAGCTTCAAAGCGAGCTCGACCACGGTCCGTACATGGGAGCTTTCCAGCACCAGACTCGACGGCTCTTGCCTGGCCGGAGTAAATGGTGCGGGTATTGTCGGTGCCGCGGCAGACACCGGTGCCGGACGATCCGACTGAGCATAGCACTCAGCTGCAGAGGCGGCGGCTCGGACGCAGCAAGGATATTGTGCCTCTTCATTCTCCAGGAGAGGGATCCATGCCGAGGGTACGTCGGAGCCAGCGACGGTCGTGCCAGGAGGCCTTGGCGGTACTGGCGATCCGGTGCCGAGGGAGCGCGCCTTGAAAACTAACTAGCGCTCGGCGCCGAGAGCGGAGGAGCAAGAGCTGCCTCCCTCAGGAGCTGATTAAAACAAAAGCCCTGCTCCCCTTTGTTCACGGATTAAAGGCCTCACAAATGCGGCACTTATCTGTGAGGTAAGATCCCTCGAGGCACTTAGGAGAAGATCTCTTGTCGGCAGCGGCTTGTGGCCGGCCGAGCATTAGAAACCCTGTGGACTGGGCATCGGACCCGGCACTGGGTGAGGGGAAGGGGATAAACCCCAAACCCCTGTAAAATAAATACACTATACTATTCTACAAACAAACAGAGTTAACTACAACTATAAACAGAACGAGATAAAACTACGAGTAGCTAGGGAAGTGGAGGTCAGCTAAGCTGCGCTCCACTGTTCCAACGGCCGTCACGGGCGGAAAGAAGGAACTGAGGAGCGGACGGGCCGGCTGGGGTATATATCCTGTGCTATAGCGGCGCCACTCCAGGGGGCGCCCAGCCGGCCCGCCGGAGTTGCTAGGGTAAAAATCTTCCGAAGAGCCGTGCATGCGCGGTGCGCACACCTAACTGGAATGCATAGGAGCAATCACTCGAAGAAGAACCCCTAGGTCCTTTTCTGCAGAACTGCTGCCCAGCCATTCGGTCCCTAGTCTGTAGCAGTGCATGGGATTCTTCCGTCCTAAGTGCAGGACTCTGCACTTGTCCTTGTTGAACCTCATCATATTTCTTTTGGCCCAATCCTCTAATTTGTCTAGGTCCCTCTGTATCTTAGCCCTACCCTCCACCGTATCAACCACTCCTCCCAGTTTAGTGTCATCTGCAAACTTGCTAAGGGTGCAGTCCACACCATCCTCCAGATCGTTAATGAAGATATTGAATAAAACCGGCCCCAGCACCGACCCTTGGGGCACTCCACTTGATACCGGCTGCCAACTAGACATGGAACCATTGATCACTACCCGTTGAGCCCGACCATCTAGCCAGTTTTCTATCCACCTTACCATCCATTCATCCAGCCCATACTTCTTTAACTTGCTGGCAAGTGGCGGTGGCTAGCACCAGCCGTGTCTGTACAGAAGAAATCCTGGTCCTCCAGCCAGCATCTGCACAGCAGTGCTCAGCTTGCTGGAAGGAGCACCGTGAATCCAGCCAAAAGCTTTATGCTCCACCAGGGACCCTCCTTCACATCCCAGCAAGTGCTGTTCCAAGGATAATTATGCACTAAATTAATGTTACCGGTAAGTGTACAAGGTTATAAAGATCTCCAAGGCAGCTATAAAAGCAGAGCTAGCAAGGACAACTGGAAGCCCTTTATAACCCAGCTGCAAGCTAGTCACCTGCACCACCGAGACAGGCCCATAAAGTATTTTACTGAGAAGTCGAACTTCTCCTGCCAGCTCAACTTCCAGAAAAAAGAGCCTGGGACCCACCTGGGTCCCGTCACATACAATGGGAGTGGCTCTGCCTGGGGCCAGCACTGTGCAGAGATTTCAAGCACCCCTTTTACCAATGGAGAAGATGCGGTTCAATCATGGAGCAGGAACACAAAGGGCAGAAAATGACCAGGACGAGTAGCCAACCCAGGACGCCTGGCTACTCCCAGACCAAATTCACTCCGTTCCCTTTGCTTTCCTCTTTAAAATGAAGCATGAACATCCCTGATCCCCCCAGAGCCTGACTATCTAGGCACTAATGAGAGGAGGAGGGGAGCTGACCACATACACAGAGCAGGGGAATATGACTGGTGTCCAGGAGAAGAGGAGCAAGATTCCTCCAAGAAAACAGGAGGAGGGTGGAAGAGCAAAGCCACATGAACGTTCCCGTCCGCCCTCCCAGAGCCAGGGTTGAGCCCTGCTCCCTCTTCCAAACCCCAGTTTGCTCAGGAGTCGTGTCTCCCAGCAGCAGCCAGATGGGTGGACTGTGTGTTCTGAAGGGGAAAGGGGACTGGAAGGGGTGCCAGCAGGACTGTAGGGCTAGGTGAATTTCAGCGAAAGGGCTGAGGGGCGCCGATCGAATCTCAGGGTGGTAAAGGGCTGAGCCACAGCACAACCACTGGCTGGGCAAAAGAGACCCGGGTGGAGCAGAGAATCTGGTTGGATTGTTGCCTATCTCCCCTTCAGATGGGGTCCCTAGTCCCTGGGGAAGGTTAGTGCTGCCCCGTGGACTGAGGTCTGGGGGAAGGTGCGTCTGTTACAGCTCTGCCAACCAAGGAACCCTGCGTGCCCCAGATGGCTCTAACCCTCCCAGCACTGCTGCTCTCCTTTGCCAGGCCTCCTTCGGCTAAGGGCTGTGGACGGTGGCCACTCTCCTTAGGTCCCTCAGGCTCACAATATCACAGTCATGGTCTGTGCTCCATGTGCCCTGGGCCTGGCCTGTACCCATCATGCTGCAGTACGAAGAGCTGCTCTGCCATGGGCTGTCTTGCAGCCAGTCAGTCTCACCCAGCTAGGTGGAGGGGGTGGCCCATGTGTAACCCGCTCGCTCACTCACCGTGGCACTCTTATCCCCTCTAGCTGGGGCTGGGCTCATACACAGGTTACACCTGCTGCAGCCTAGGCTGACAGCTGGGATTTGGCTCAAGTAGTAGAAGGTCACGCTTTAAGATCCAGCATCCACATCCCAGGTGTGATCCCTACTGCAGACAACCTGCCCAGGGTACAGGCATTGCAAGTGGTGGCCTGTATGAGAAACTAGCCTGCAACTTTGGCATTATCAGCTGACAGTCTCCTTGAGCAAACCCTGACTGTGCTCCCTTGGCAGCTCCAGCTGTGACAATTCTTATTTATCGACCCAGCAGAGCATGACACTGTCAGAGGGAAGTAGCTAAGTTGAACGATGCTCTTATGGCGCAGAACCTCCTGTACAATAAACAGTGTTTAATAAACTGGGCCTGTTTATATTTATGATCTGTTTTCACAGCTCCCTCCTCCTCCTCGCTCTGTCATCAAGTGGAGGGAACAGCACTGAACAATCAGCCATCAACAATGCAGCGGTGCCACTGACAGCCTGTGGGAATCAAACTGTCAGCATATTAGCTGAACAGAACTACTCAGGAACATAAGAACGGCCGTACCGGGTCAGACTAAAGGTCCATCTAGCCCAGTATCTGTCTACCGACAGTGGCCAATGTCAGGTGCCCCAGAGGGAGTGAACCTAACAGGCAATGATCAAGTGATCTCTCTCCTGCCATCCATCTCCATCCTCTGATGAACAGAGGCTAGGGACACCATTCTTTACCCATCCTGGCTAATAGCCGTTTATGGACTTCACCACCATGAATTTATCCAGTTCTCTTTTAAACATTGTTATAGTCCTAGCCTTCACAACCTCCTCAGGTAAGGATTTCCACAAGTAGACTGTGCGCTGCGTGAAGAAGAACTTCCTTTTATTTGTTTTAAACCTGCTGCCTATTAATTTCATTTCATGACCCCTAGTTCTTGTATTATGGGAATAAGTAAATAACTTTTCCTTATCCACTTTCTCCACATCACTCATGGTTTTATATACCTCTATCATATCCCCCCTTAGTCTCCTCTTTTCCAAGCTGAAGAGTCCTAGCCTCTTTAATCTCTCCTCATTTGGGACCCTGTCCAAACCCCTAATCATTTTAGTTGCCCTTTTCTGAACCTTTTCTAGTGCTAAAATATCTTTTTTGAGGTGAGGAGACCACATCTGTACACAATATTCAAGATGTGGGCGTACCATGGATTTATATAAGAATTGCTGGGATCACCGCTAGAGCCCTTTTTAAATATTGGCGTTACATTAGCTAACTTCCAGTCACTGGGTACAGAAGCCAATTTAAAGGACAGCTTACAAACCTTAGTTAATAGTTCCGCAACTTCATATTTGAGTTCCTTCAGAACTCTTGGGTGAATGCCATCTGGTCCCGGTGACTTGTTAATGTTGAGTTTATCAATTAATTCCAAAACCTCCTCTAGTGACACTTCAATCTGTGACAGTTCCTCATATTTGTCACCTACAAAAGCCAGCTCAGGTTTGGGAATCTCCCTAACATCCTCAGCCGTGAAGACTGAAGCAAAGAATCCATTTAGTTCCTCCGCAATGATTTTATCGTCTTTAAGCGCTCGTTTTGTATTTCGATCGTCAGGGGGCCCCAATGGTTGTTTAGCAGGCTTCCTGCTTCTGATGTACTTAAAAAATATTTTGTTATTACCTTTGGAGTTTTTGGCTAGCTGTTCTTCAAACTCCTCTTTGTCTTTTCTTATTACACTCTTGCACTTAAGTTGGCAGTGTTTATGCTCCTTTCTGTTTGCCTCACTAGGATTTGACTTCCACTTTTTAAAGGAAGTCTTTTTATCTCTCACTGCTTCTTTTACATGGTTGTTAAGCCACGGTGGCTCTTTTTTAGTTCTTTTACTGTGTTTCTTAATTTGGGGTATACATTGAAGTTGGGCCTCTATTATGGTGTCTTTAAAAAGCGCCCATGCAGCTTGCAGGGATTTCACTTTAGTCACTGTACCTTTTAACTTTTGTTTAACTAACCCCCTCATTTTTGTATAGTTCCCCCTTTTGAAATTAAATGTCACAGTGTTGGGCTGTTGAGATGTTCTTCCCACCACAGGGATGTTAAATGTTATTATATTATGGTCACTATTTGCAAGCGGTCCTGCTATAGTTACCTCTTGGACCAGCTCCTGCGCTACACTCAGGATTAAATCTAGAGTTGCCTCTCCCCTTGTGGGTTCCCGTACCTGCTGCTCCATGAAGCAGTCATTTAAAGTATCGAGAAATTTTATCTCTGCATTTTGTCCTGAAGTGAAATGTTCCCAGTCAATATGGGGATAATTGAAATCCCCCACTATTATTGGGTTCTTAATTTTGATAGCCTCTCTAATTTCCCTTAGCATTTAATCATCACTATTACTGTCCTGGTCAGGTGGTCAATAATAGATCCCTAATGTTATATTTTTATTAGAGCATGACATTTCTATCCATAGAGATTCTATGGAACATATGGATTCGCTCAAGATTTTTACCTCATTTGAATCTACATTTTCTTTCACGTATAGTGCCACTCCTCCCCCTGCACGACCTGTTCTGTCCTTCCGATATATTTTGTACCCCGGAATGATAGTGTCCCATTGATCGCTCTCAGTCCACCAGGTTTCTGTGATGCCTATTATATCAATATCCTCTTTTATCACAAGGCACTCTAGTTCACCCATCTTATTATTTAGACTTCTAGCATTTGTGTACAAACACTTTAAAAACTTGTCCCTGTTTATTTGTCTGCCCTTTTCTGATGTGCCAGATTCTTTTTTATGTGACTGTTTATCATCAGATCTGGCCCTTACATTATCCTCTTCCGTCCTCTGCTCCTGACTATAACCTGGAGATTCTCTATCATCAGACTCTCCCCTAAGAGAAGTCTGTGTCCGATTCACATGCTCCCCTGCAGCAGTCGGCTTTCCCCCATATCCTAATTTAAAAACTGCTCTACAACCTTTTTAATGTTTAGTGCCAGCAGTCTGGTTCCACTTTGGTTTAGGTGGAGCCCATCTCTCCTGTATAGGCTCCCCCCATCCCAAAAGTTTCCCCAGTTCCTAATGAACGTAAACCCCTCCTCTCTACACCATCGTCTCATCCACGCATTGAGACTCTGGAGCTCTGCCTACCTGGCCCTGCACGTGGAACTGGGAGCATTTCTGAGAATGCCACCATAGAGGTCCTGGATTTCAGTCTCTTCCCTAGCAGCCTAAATTTGGCTTCCAGGACATCTCTCCTACCCTTCCCTATGTCATTGGTACCTACATGTACCATGACCACCGGCTCCTCCCCAGCACTACACATAAGTCTATCTAGATGCCTCGAGAGATCCGCAAACTTCGCACCAGGCAGGCAAGTCACCATACGGTTCTCCCGGTCATCACAAACCCGGCTATCTATGTTTCTAATGATCAAATCTCCCATTACTAACACCTGCCTTTTCCTAGTGACTGGAGTTCCCTCCCCGAGAGAGGTAACCTCAGTGCGAGAGGCAACCCCAGCACCATCTGGAAGGAGGGTCCCAACTATGGGAAGGTTTCCCTCTGCTCCCGTTGACTGCTCTGCTTCCCTGGGCCTTTCTTCCTCCTCAACAGCGCAGGGGCTGTCTGACCGGAGGTGGGACAATTCTAGAGTATCCCAGAAAGCCTCATCAACATACCTCTCTGCCTCTCTTAGTTCCTCCAGTTCCGCCACCCTGGCCTCCAAAGTCCATACGTGGTCTCTGAGGGCCAGGAGCTCCTTGCACCGACTGCACACATACGCCACCCGCCCACAGGGCAGGTAATCATACATGCTACACTCAGTGCAATAAACTGGATAGCCCCCACTCTGCTGCTGGGCTTCTGCCTGCATTGTCTCCTAGTTAATGAAAGGGTGGTTTAAAGAAAGAGGTTTTGAATGTGGTTTGTTTTATAGGTTTTAAAGGGACTAAAGGGGCACAGATAGAACCGACAAGGGACCCCCGCTCCCTTCCCACTCCCTTGCAAAACTCCCTTGCAAAACTCCCTGTTAGCAGCCCCTGATCGCTTGTGCGCGGCTTTATAAAACCCTGGCCTGAGTGAATGCCCCGCCCACTGATTAAGGCTCAGCCAATTACCAGAGGCTTCTAGCGTTCAAACCTTCCTTTGAAGCTCACAGCCTCCAACTGCCAGCCACAGCACACGGTCCTTCAAACAACCAAACAAACAAACAGACTGACAAACACAAGCCCAGCACACAGCAAGTAACCCCCAAACACAAACAAACACACACTACAGACAGTCACTTACCCCACAGATGCTGTATTTGCTCCTCCTTCACCTGGAGAACTCCCTTGCGAAACTCCCTGTTAGCAGCCCCTGGTCGCTTGTGCGTGGCTTTTTAAAGCCCTGGCCTGAGTGAATGCCCCGCCCACTGATTAAGGCTCAGCCACTTACCAGGAACTTCACCAGGACATGAGTTACACTGAAAAACGGTAGGCTCCTGGTTGGAAGGATTACTGTAACTACAGGTATATTCGTGGCCCAGGAATAGCAGGGATTTGCTTAGGGAAGTTACTTATTAGGATGTTAGTGGAACTTAATAGTAATTTTACAGCCCCAAGGCTCCCAGTGTGCTCTGTGGGGAACACACAGGGATCACTGCAGCCACCTCTAGGGTGGAACACCAACGCTTTAACAGCTCACAGCTGCACAACAGTGTAAGAAAAAACGTGAAAAACACCTTACCCTATTGAAATATACCAAGGAGATTTAGGTTGGTGGAATGTAACTGCCTGAGTTGAGGTCTATGCAAGATGCTGGGGCTTCACTAAAAGGATCTTTAATAATCTCAAGCACTCAGGACCTCTACTTCCATTTCAGCTGGGACTGCGTTGCTGGCAGTATAGCGCCCCCTGGTGTCATGCTGGGCACTAGCTCCATGCTGACTCAGAGAGAAGAGCGCCACCTACCAAACCATGCACATCACATCCCCTTCCTCCCAGGGGTCCTTTGGAGGTCTATCATAAAAGCAGCTGGCAGGGCTGCAGACAGAGTGAAGACTAGGAGCCAGATTCTGGCCCCATATGCTGCTCCAGCAGCGTATAGGGGCAAGGGAGAACTCCCAGTATAAGCAGCCCCACACTGCCCCGCTCCTCAGCCCCCAGTGTTGGTGGCATGCCACGGGTAGGAGGGAACACAGGGATTTGGGGCTGCTGAGCAGTGCAGGGGAGGCTGCCCTAAGACCAACCCTTTGGGCTGCTCCAGGTTACGGTGCAGGTTGCTTCTGTCCCTGTAGCAGCCCAGAGTGCAGGTGATGTGAAGCCACCTTTGCTCCCCCGCTCCTCCCAGGCTGCACCTTCCAAGTGGAGCGTCTCCCACAGCCCAGAGCCTGCCCCTCTATGGATCATTCCAGCTGGTAGAATGATTTGCCATGCACTCCTCTTGACTCGGCCCAAGATCCCCCTGCAGTGCGGCACATCAGAGAGACTCGCATCAGCCAGTGAGGGCCAGGTTCCTGCAGCACGGCATGGAGGCCAGGCAGAGGCCAAGAGGCCAAAGGGAAGGCAGGAAGACTGCTGCCTAGGCAAGCTCCGGGCCCCTTGACAGACTGGGCTGGCATCTAGGGGGAATATTTTGCTCAATCCTCGTTTTCCAGGATCACCTTCACCCTTCTCTAGGTTTTAACTGGGAGGCCAAAGCTCCAGCCTGAGGATCCAAGTTCTGGATGCCCAGAGCCTTTGGGCAACCCTGCCATAACACCCTGCCTGACTCACCAGTGATGGTAACGGAGGCATGAGTCTCCTGCTGCAGCACAGGGTTCCGCACCAGGCAGGAGTAGGTGCTGTTGGGCTCCAGCACCACACGGAGGATGCTCTGCACATCAAAGAGCCCTTCCTCATTGGCCACCTGGGAGGTGGTGACGTTCTCCGTGATGTTGTTTCCCTGGCCATCCTGCCAGAGTACCGTAGCCGCAGGGTAGCCGTGGAAGGTGTGGCAGGTCACCATCACCAGGTCCCCTGGCTTCAGGTTCTTGCTGGGCTCCAGGTTCAAGTTGGGCTTCGAATACAAAGCTGAAAAGGAAAGGAGAGCCGGTATGAGGCAATGGAAGTTAGCCAGCTGGCCAGAGGGGAGTGCTGATGAATAATGCAAGGTCATTTCCCCTCCCCCCCCCATGGCCTTCTCACCCCACAGTCATCACACCACTGGGACCCAGGCCACCATTCCCACCCCACCCCTTCCCTGCACCTCAGAAATTCAGCAAAGGGCATGCTGGGACAACTTTCCCACAATGCTCTCTGCTGGGAGGCCATGGAGAAGATGACCTAGGGAGCTGGAGATGGGGGAGGGAGCTGCAGATGCTCCAGATAGCTTAACAGCCCACCAGGCAAAATGCTGAGCTGTGCAGAAACACCCCACAAAGTGCAGCCCCTCTGCGCCCTCTTGCTGGACATCAGTTGGGCTCATGGCATCTAACCCTCCACCCAATATACGTGACACCTATTCACTCTAATGGGACCTGGGGGCTGAGAACGTACCCCCTTTCCCCTCCCCATAGGGAGGTTTCTGTGGACATATCAGAGGCCAGGGCCAGCCAAGGGGGACTGGCAGGCTGGGGCCATCCCTTCACATGCTCCAGGCTGGGGGGAACCATGAGGGCTAACTGCACTGGGCCGGCTGCAGGATTTTAATGCAGTTGTTCAGCTGAGCCCCTCAATGGATTCCTGGGGCTAGCAGCTGGCATTCCCCAGAGGAGGGAGGGCACACAGGCTATCCAGGTAATTTAAATCATTCCCGTCCCCATAGCATCTGAGAGGGGATCCCCGGGGCAGGGGACTACAGCGGGAGGGGGGTAGAGATGGGCCCAAATTGCGAAAGTGGGGGGTGGCTGGGAGCCCCATGTCTAACCCTTTCCAGAGCTAGGGAGGTTGGATTTGGGGGTTCAAGATCAGCCCTTATTGAGAGAGAGAGAATCACAAACCCAGCTCAGGACCCTGAACCCTCCCAGACCCCACCCACCCATGGCTGGACTCTGGGTCAGGCAAGAGGGGAAAGAGACAGGAACTGCGGAGGAAAACAGGGCAAGGGATGGAGGGGGAGAGAGGGAGACTACGGGGAGCAGGACAGCAGGTGCTGTGGGAGGGAAGAGGGTGAGGGGATGACACTAGATTGTGGGGGGAACCTGGGGTAAGCCCCAGATGAGCATGGTTCTGCCAGGAACATGAGGGGCTGGGCCCTGCCCGGGTGTCTCTCCACAGCCAGCCCCTCCTCCTGTCTCTCACCGGCCACCTGCAGCGTCACCGCCGCACTGCTGTAGCTATGGACCCGGACAAAGCAGGTGAAGCTGCCCTCATCGGAGATCTGCACCCGCCGCAGCAGCAGCGAGACATTGCCCCGGGGCAGCTCCTCGTAGAATAGGGCTGTGCGGTTGACATAGCCACTGCCCTGGTCGGCCAGCTGGTCCTGCCCGCTGGCAAAGCTGTGCACCAACCGCTTGGTGTCCGTCAGCTGCCAGATGAGGCTGAGCTCGGCGAGGCTGAAGCTGGCATCAGGCGAGAAAGAGCAGTGGAGGATGGCATCCCGACCAAAGAGGGCGATCACAGGGTCATCAGGGACCCGGATATTCACTGAGCCTGGCAGGAGAGGAGAAAAAGGCACATGACAGTGAGACATCTCTAAAAACACTGCCACAGCACAACCCCTCCCAGCCCACAGCACCATGCAAACCAGGGCTAGAGACGCAGGGCCCCTGGACAACCAGAGGGTAACCTCAGCTCAGCTTTCCCCTCCCCTAGACTGGGAGGGGGTCTCTGGGGACGTTAGGCTTTACCCCCCCAGGGCCAAAGCACTGAGGTGCCTTTCCATTTCCTTCTCTGCACATGGAGTCAACAGGCACTCCCCACCCCTGGGTTCTGCACGATACAGCTGCATATACAGACATAACCATTATGGCCACCTCAGCTGCCTGGCAACAGAACATAGCAGTTTAGGGCAGAAAGCAAAGGAGCACTCTAAACCCAGCTGGCACTGCTAGGGATTTGAGGAAGGCAAACTGTACAGTTGGAATTTGGTCAGGACACTATGGGTTAACAACCCCTCTTCTTCTGATCCTTAATGATCACAGTGGTCAGGATGTGAGCTCTCACCCAACAGCACAACACCCCCTACTGCTTAGAATGCCCCCTACTGATTCACCAGCACTCTGTCCTGCAGCACTCTGTTTTGCTTGCAGGTCTCCCATCCCAGAAATGACCCAGCCAACCCTGCTTAGCTTGTGGGAGCTCACAGGAATACAGCTCACAGCAGTGTGATTGCAGAGAAAGCCCCATTAAATCACAGCATCCATATCAAGTCCCTTTGGGTTAAGGCATGAAAGAGCTGAGCCAACACAGCCTGCTGCAGCAGGAGCCAGTCTCAGCAGGCATCACAGAATAGGCGCTATCCCCCACATCTGCAGCACTGCTGCCCTCAGCTGGCCACCACCACTAACTGAACCCTCTCCCAATGGCAGAGGCCCACAGATGGCGCCGCCTGAGGGGAATCACAGGGTATGGAGCAGCTACCCAAGCCTAGAGGGGACGCTCAGCTCAGCATCGGTGCAGGGTATTCATGGCTGTAACTTCTGCCTGTAAGTCAACCCACAGCCCTCCTGCCAGCTCTGCGATATTACTAGCAGCATGCCCTACAGCAAACAACCATCCTCTGCCAAAATCCTCTTCCTTCTAGGTCTCTCATCGCAACAGTGCGCAACCATCCTGAAAGAGTAACTCAGCATCACTAACGAGGGCAGCGGTCTCCTTTTATACCCATGGCTCCTGCCTTGGCTGTAACAGGAAGGTGCTCGCAGGGAAAGAGTCTGCAGAGATTTTACCCTTGGCTGCATCTCTGCTGTCAGAGGAATCTGGAGAGCAAGCTGATGTTAGCACACTATACCGGATGTTATACCGACAAAGATTCAAACCAATTGCTGAAGTGACAATAGAGGTATTGGCCCCAAAACCTTATTATTGATATTCCACCAGTGCCCAGTGGCTCCAGCTGAGATCAGGGCCCCATTGTGCTAGGCGCTGTACAATCACATAGCGAGACAGTCCCTGCCCCAAAGGGCTTACAAGCTAAAGAAACAAGAGACAAAGGGTGAGAGGGGAAACTGAGGCATGGAGCAGGGCTATGACTTGTCCATGGTCACCCAGCAGGTCAATGGCAGAGCTGAGAGGACAGTCCATATCTCCCCAAGTGCCAGCACAGTCCTTAGGCATCAGCTGTCTTTGGGCATTTAGGGGAACATTCTCAATTACCCATGTTCCCTCACTGAAGGGTGCATGAACGTGCATGTGTACACACGCACGCATGCTCACTCTATGCTTTGCCCTAAAGCAGTAAGCTGATTCTGGAGGAACACACATTGTTCTTTTCAACTCCATTACCACCGTTCCAGAATGTGACGTTTCCCATCTGTTCCCTGTGGATCTCTTTCCCCTTCCAAGATCTCATTCAAACAACAGACGATGACACAGCCCTGTGTGTGTGTCCCCACAGGAAGGAGTCGTTCTGAATCTGGCTCTAATGGCCCTGGCCATACTGCCTCAGGATGAATCCAGTTTTGTACATTTCATCGCTCTGCCAGTTTCCCGTCTTGTGGAGTTTGAGTTAGATGCCCATCTACTTCAACCAGCTCCGCAGGTGCAACCATTCCCTGTCTCTGCAATTCTCCCAGCTGCCTTTCTCTGGCCTCCTGCCCAGCACAGGGGCAGGGTGAGCCGGCAGAAATGGCACTTGCCCACCACACATAGCTCTGCTAGCACAGCTTTTACCAATATCCCCATTCCAAATATGGATTGACAGAAAAGAGAGATGGGGAGAAAAGGGGATTTAGAAAATATCCATACGTGAATGAGGCCTGATATACACTCCAGAGTTAGGTCGACATAAGGCAGCTTACATCAACCTAACTCTGGAAGCGTCTACCCTACAATGTTGCTCCCACTGATGTAACTCGCCCGCTACGCCAACTTAACTCCACCTCCACAAGAGGTAGCAGCATTTAGGTCAACATAGTTAGGTCGATGCAGCATCAGTGTAGACACTGCGTTACTCTTGTTGACTTTAGTGGCCTCCAACAGGTTCCCGCAATGCCCCACACTGCCGCAATGCCCCACACTGGTCACTGTTTCGAACTCTGCTGCCCAGCTGCCAGGTACGCAGGAACATGCCCCTCCCCTTTTAAAGATCCACACATTTTTGAAAGTCCATTTCCTGTTTGGTCGGCATGGAGAGTTCACATAGCAACTGCCCAGCTGACCCTGCTGGCTCCATGCAGCAAACATGCTCCTGCCTGGGCTACACAGGAGCAGGGGGATCTCCTGGGTCTGTGGGGAGAAGAGGCTGTGCTGGCACAGCTCCAATCCAGCAGTAGAAACAGCAACATATAACAAGCAGATCGCCTGGGGGAAAAGGACTACAAGAGGGACCCACAGCAGTGCTGTGTGAAAGCCAAGGAGCTGTGGCAGGTGTTGTGTATTTGGTTGTCATGGTTTTGTTGCTATGGCAACTGAGTTAGATTATTATGGGTTAGCTCAACCGGTTTCAACCGGCTGAGGAGCTCTCTGTATATATGTAAATAAAATGGAGGTTTTGGTTAGCTGCCTGCTCTCTGGCCTCAAGTGATTGCTTCCTACATCGGCTGCCCCAAGGATATAACACTGGCGACGAGGGTGAGACTCCGGTGCTGCTCCAGTAACAGAAGGAAGTAGAAGTTAAGGTAAAGAACAAACAAACAAAAAAGCTGCTTGTTTGCACTGACTGTGAAAGTGAAACTAAAAATCATGGCTACTCTGACCAGGCCCCTGGAGCCTTTTGATGAGAATACAGAGCAGTGGCATGTGTATACTGAGCGTTTTGAGCTTTTTGGTATTGCAAATGACATTACAGAAGCGAAGAAGGTGCCAATATTCTTAACTGTTGTAGGGGCTAAAACCTACTCTCTGCTACGCAGCTTACTACACCCTGTTAAGCCTGAGACTAAATCTTACAGTGACATTGTGGAAATCCTGGGGTCTCATTTCTCCCCAAAACCACTGGTAATTGCTGAAAGATATAGGTTCCACAAAAGAGACCAAAAGGAAGATGAAACAGTTGTACAATTTGTAGCCATTTTAAAAAAGCTAGCAGAACACTGTGAATTTAAAGAAATGTTACATGATGCCCTGCGTGACAGGTTAGTGTGTGGCCTGTACAGTGAAGCTATACGGAAGCGCCTACTGACAGAGGCTCAGCTTACCTTACAGAAGGCTGTTGATATTGCTGTCTCCATGGAACTGGCTACAAGGGAGGCACAATACATCGGTGCACCCCCTAGGGTGCAAAAAGTGTCACAAGAACCGACCCACAAAACTGTGCAGAGTCAAGAATGTTACCGCTGTGGTAAGCCGGGTCACCAGGCATCAGAATGCTGGTGTAAGGACCTGGTGTGTCGACACTGTGGCAAAAAGGGACACATTGAGTGTGCCTGTAAACAAAAGAAAAAGAGGCCTGTGGTCTGGCCGACAAAAAGAGGAACCCTGCATACCCTAGAGCAGACCCAGGATGATCAAGGTGACACCTCATCGCAAGAGGAAGTGCCACTGCATGTTTTGTCTTTGGCAATGGGCTCACATGAATACTGGGTAACCCCGTTATTGGATGGCAAACGTATACGCATGGAACTGGACACCGGTGCAGCCGTCTCACTGATCTCCGAGACTGTGTATAAAGAAAAGCTACAGCATCTTCCGCTTAAGGCAACAAAAACTGTTCTGAAGACGTATACGGGAGAAGCTGTGCCTATGCTGGGCACTATTGATGTTAAGGTGGAGCTCAATGGACAGGTGGCTAAATTGCCACTGTTTGTGGTGAGAGGTAACTACCCAGCCTTAATGGGTAGGTCTTGGCTTGGGAAGATTCAACTGAACTGGGCAGAAGTGCAACGGATGACTAAAGAAGAAACCAGTCTAACCCCTATACTAAGGAAACATGCTGCTGTTTTTGGAGATGATTTGGGAAGTATGAAGGGAATCACTGTGACATTGAACATTAAACCTGGCAGTCCACCAAAATATCTGAAAGCCCGAACTGTGCCATATGCCATCAGGCCAAAAGTTGAAGCAGACCTGGAGCGCCTGGTCACCAATGGAGTCCTAATACCAGTTACCCATAGCTCATGGGCCACTCCTATCGTTCCAATCGTGAAGAAAGATGGCTCTCTCCGGATTTGCGGTGATTTTAAAGTCACTGTCAACCCAGTGTTGTGTGCAGAGCAATACCCGCTTCCCCGCATCGATGACCTCTTCGCAGGCCTGGCTGGGGGACAAAAGTTCAGTAAGATTGATCTGAGTCAAGCATATTTACAGATGCACGTCGATGAAAAGTCCCAAGAGCTGTTGACTATTGTGACTCATAAGGGGCTTTATCGATACTGTCGTCTACCCTTCGGAATAACATTTGCTCCCGCCCTGTTCCAGAGGGCTATGGACCAGATCTTGTGTGGCTTGTCAGGAGTTCAGTGCTATCTGGATGATATCCTGGTCACTGGAAGAAATGAAGAGGATCACTTAAAGAATTTAGAGGCTACCCTACAAAGACTGGAAGAGTATGGCCTACGAGTTCGCAAAGACAAGTGTGAATTCTTCAAGCCCTCTGTTGAATATTTGGGACACATCATTGATTCTGCAGGTCTTCATAAGGCCCCTGCAAAAGTTAAAGCTATTGTGGAGGCTCCCCCACCTCGAAATGTAAGCCAGCTGCGCTCGTTTCTAGGACTCCTGAACTATTATGGAAAGTTCATCTCACAGTTAGCCACACTGCTAAAACCACTTCATGAGCTCCTTGGGCAGAACAAGGCCTGGAAGTGGACTGAAGCCTGTGATGTTGCGTTTAACAAAGCTAAGGATGCATTGCTAAATTCTGAAGTTCTAACGCACTTTGATCCATCCTTACCACTGCAATTGGCCTGCGATGCCTCCCCTTATGGAGTGGGAGCAGTCGTGTCACATATTATGCCTTCAGGAGAAGAGAGACCTATTGCTTTTGCTTCACGCACTCTAAGCAAAGCAGAAACTAACTACGCCCAAATCGAACGTGAGGCATTAGGAATTGTTTTTGGAATTCGGAAGTTTCATCAGTACCTGTTTGGGCGAAAATTTACTCTTCTCACAGACCATCGACCTCTGACATCAATTTTTGGACCTTACACAGGCATTCCCCCATTAGCTGCTAGTCGTATGCAACGTTGGGCATTGTTACTTTCAGCACACACATATGAAATCAAATATCGGAAATCCACTCTACACGGCAATGCAGATGGCCTCTCAAGGTTGCCTTTGCCGGTCAAACACCAAGATAGTGCCCACAAGGAAATCTTCTACTTTGAACAGGTAGAGAATACACCCATCACTGCTACTCAGATAAAGAAGGCAACTCGCGTTGACCCAGTATTGTCCCACGTGATGGACCTGGTGATGCATGGAACATCTCGACAAACCTCTCCGGTCTCATCCGACCTTGTTCCCTACATGTCCAAGCGGACGGAGTTATCGGTCCAATCTGGTTGTTTGTTGTGGGGGAGACGTGTCATTATTCCACCACCACTGAGATCACAGATGTTAGAACAGCTACATTCCGGTCACTGTGGAATAGTGCGCATGAAGGAAATTGCACGAAGCTATTTTTGGTGGCCTGGACTGGACAGCGCTATTGAAGAGAAGGCAAAAGCTTGTATGTCATGTCAGGGTGTGAGGAATGCACCCCAGTGGGCACCCCTACACCCATGGGACTGGCCTGAAAACCCGTGGCAACGTATTCACGTTGACTTTGCTGGCCCCCTTGAAGGAAGCATGTTCTTGGTGGCAATAGATGCCCATTCTAAATGGCCAGAAGTCTCTATAATGCAGTCCACTTCTGCAGAGAGTACTATCCAAAAACTACGAGGACTCTTTAGTCGTTTTGGTCTGCCAGAACAACTTGTGAGCGACAACGGACCGCAGTTCGTTTCTCAGGAGTTTCAAAATTTTATGAAAGCAAATGGGATACACCACATCACGTCAGCACCATATCATCCGTCCACCAACGGATTAGCTGAAAGATTTGTGCAGACAATGAAAAACGCTTTGAAATCAGCAAGGGGACAACACTCCATTCAAAAGCGTCTGGATACCTTTTTACTTTCCTACAGAAACACACCTCATGCTACGACCCACGCATCTCCGGCCTTTCTAATGATGGGACGACAGCTGCGCACTTGCTTTGATCTGCTGAAACCTTCTGAACCCCGACAAATTGTGCAACATCAGCAGCAATATCAAGTCATCAGACGGGCACCCAGAGCAAAAGACCGAACCTTTAGCCCGGGACAGCCATTTTTGGCTCAGAATTATACTTCCAGAGCTAAATGGGTTCCGGCCACAGTCATCACTCAAACAGGACCTGTTTCCTACACAGTCCGGACTGCAGAGAATCTTACCTGGCGGCGACATGTAGATCAGCTGTTGCCAGGTCATGCCAGTCCTCAGGACTCATCTGCAGTTGAGGGGTCTGACTTCACCTCTTCTGGTGAGGGATCGAATCACGAGTCACCTGTTTCTGACTGTTCTCCTCCATTACTGCCGGCGGCTGAGATACCCCTTTGCCCAGCACGAGCTGATACCACCTCCTCACCTGTTCGTGCTGCGGACCCTGAGCCCCTAGTGCTTTCGGGTGCAATAACACCAGTAGTTCGCCGTAATCCACCTAGAGACAGAAGGCCTCCTCATTGGCTGGATCTTTAGCTAGGGCGAACCCACGGTTATGGGGCAAAATAATCCCCAGGGTTTAGCCGGGAATGGAGGCAGTCTACCCTCCTTCTCTAGTCTAGTGTGTGTTTTATTTAGGGGATGTTCTTATTAGGGGGGGAGGAATATGTTGTGTATTTGGTTGTCATGGTTTTGTTGCTATGGCAACTGAGTTAGATTATTATGGGTTAGCTCAACCGGTTTCAACCGGCTGAGGAGCTCTCTGTATATATGTAAATAAAATGGAGGTTTTGGTTAGCTGCCTGCTCTCTGGCCTCAAGTGATTGCTTCCTACACCGGCTGCCCCAAGGATATAACAGCAGGCATACCAGAAGGCAAGGGAGGCAGTCACTCTGGTGCAGAGCTGCAGACATGCCGCTTCTATAAGAAGCTGCATGCCATCCTCAGTAGCAACCCCAAGCTCCCCTTGGATATTTCGGGGGAGCTGGAGACACAGACCCCCGCAATGCAGAGTGAGGAAGAGATGTTGAATAAGGAAGATGAGGAGGAGAAATATGGGGGACAGGCGACCGGTGATCCAGTGGGGTGGCTAGCCAGGACTTCTTTCTGATGCCACAGCAGTCAAGCCAGTCCCTACCATCCAGCACCAGCGAGTGAGATGCAGGGAAAGGAACCTCTGGTAAGTACCGGTATGCAGTTTGCTTTGATATTGCAGGGACACATCTGTTCATTTACTATTTTTTAATCAGGCAACAAGAGGTAGTGAAGTAAACAGTGGAGGTAGAGTTACTGTCTGCTTCTCATTCCCCTGTACAGCAAGGCAGAGGGGGCCCTGCGGAATAGTTTGTTTATGCACACCAGGATGTCCCATGAAACCTCCACAGAGATCTCTAGGAAACTTTCCTGGAGGTGGTTTGCAATCCTCTGTCGAAGGTGTCTGGTGGGTGCTGTCTTGTTTCTTCCACTGCAGCAGGACACTTTCCCACGCCACTCAGCCATTACTTCAGCAGGCACCATTGCAGCACACATGCTAGCAGCACATGGACCCAGCCTGCAGCCAGACGTGTGCAGGACCTGTTCCCTTTCAGCCTCCATTACCCTCAGGAGTGAGCTATCAGCTAAAAACACCACCACCTGGAAAACAGTGCCAGGATTCGGTTCAATTGCCGTATCTGCATCTACTGATCCCTATATGCTCCCCCACCCTTATTGTCCCAAATTAACCCCTCCACCAGGCAGTACTCACCATGGCTGGGACTGCTGCCATGCTCTATGAATCCCAAAGGGAAGTGAGAATGTAGTGCTTGTAATGCGTGTGAATCAAGGTGAGTGAATACACTCACAATAGTACCTCCGTGCACTGTGTCTTTTGCAGCTGGAAATGTGGCCTTGAGATCCCTCTATCCACACCAGCAGAGTGGCTCAGCCAGACAAGGAGCAGAAGAAAAAAGACGCAGGACAACATGTTCCAAGAGATCCTGCAAGCTCTGGTGCTGCAGATACCGAGCAGAGGGCTTGGAGAATCTCCCTTGCAAAAAGAATGGAAAGGGAGAGTGTGGAGAGGAGAAACGCACATCAAAAGGACAGACACACACAGCAGGACATGATAGCGCTTTTCAAGCGCCAGATGGACACTCTTCTAGACCTTCAGGTCCAAGTCACCCATGCTCACCTCCCACTGCAGTCTATCGATAACTGCATTCCAGAACCTCCCTACACACACACACACACACACACCCCACCATTGCATTCCACGTATTTTCCGTGGCCACTGCACTACCCCTACCAAATCAGCAGCCAGCCATTCCACCGCTGCGCTCCACCCCGGCAGAACTTTTCTCCCCTTTGCTTCACAGATATTACAAAGTGCACAGCAGGCAGCTATAACCAATCCTTGAGTAGAGAGCACCAGCACCCTTTCAAATGGCCAAAGGCACATTCAACAGTCATGCTGCATCTGCTGAGCCTGTAGTTGAAGCTTTTCTTGCTGCTGTCGAG
Organism: Mauremys mutica; assembly: GCF_020497125.1. NCBI lineage: Eukaryota > Metazoa > Chordata > Testudines > Geoemydidae > Mauremys > Mauremys mutica. The sequence continues at coordinate 44,843,736 of NC_059082.1, read as the reverse complement.
GTGGCCGGTGTATGGCTTCATGAGCCACGGGAGCAAGGGACAGATTGTGTTTCCCAGGATCGCTACTGGCATTTCCACATCCCCAGTAATCCGCCAGTCTGGAAAGAAAATCCCTGCTTGCATCTTTCGGAACAGGCCTGTGTTTTTACAGATGTGCGCATCATGCACCTTCCCTGACCAGCCCACACTGATGTCGGTAAAACATCCAGTGATCCACTAGCACTTGCAATACCATAGACAAGTAGCTCTTTCTGTTGACGTACTCCATGGCAAGATGGTCTGGTGCCAAGATAGCAATATGCATGACATCTATTGCCCCACCACAGTTCAGGAACCCCACTGATAATACAGATAATATTATGGGATGGAGAAAACTGCATCATGGGACATTGACCCCAGGGTCCCAGTCACCTCTGAGTGACTTGTTTGCCCATGAGGCTTTGCAAACCCTTCCCAAAACACCTTGTGCCAAATGATAGTGAGTTGCACAGTGGGATAGCCATGGGCAGCAGATATCATATGCTGCGGTAGGCTGTGCCTCCCCAAACAGCCAGGCGTGGACCCACCCACACTCCACCCCCAGGCTCCCTCCTGCTTACCACCCTGTGGCTCCCCCAGCGTTCTGGGGCTGGGGCCACACCACCCACCCTCCTGGTGCTCCGGGGCTGGGGGCACAAGCCTGGGGCATGGGCTGGAGGCCACGGTGGGGGGCCTCTGGGCTCAGGCGGGGGGAAGAAGGGGAGGGGCCTCTGACAGAAGGGGCAGGGCTGGGGCTAGCCGCCCCCATTCAGCGGTTCACATGCCGCCCATGAGGATTGCTACCCATGGTGCACTGCTCTCTGTATCGATGCAAGCACTGCTAATGAAATGTGGTGTGAACAGGCAAAAGCAATGTAATTACTGTATATCGATGTAACTTAGGTCGACTTAATTTTGTAGTGTATACATGCCCTGGGAAAGAGACGTTAGAGGAAAAGAGAGAGAGAGCAAAATATTTTAAAAGAAGGAAAAATAATGGACTAACTCATGCAAGGGGAATGCAGGCAAAGGAAGAGAGTGAAGGAAAGACATCACAGCCTAGGGAAAGAGGAGGCTAGAGAAAAAGGAAAAAAGGAAGAGGCTTGGGAAAAGCAGTACGCCGTGGGTTTTATGCTGTAGGAAGTTTGCTTTAGATCTGGAACTTCTCACGCTAGGCACTCAGTGTGGTTTAGATGTTTCAAGAAAAAACAAAATCTGAAAATTATCACAGCTCGGGGGGGGAGGGGAGGTGCGACACCACTCTGGACTCCTACCATCCTGCAGGTGCCACAGGTGTGAGGCAATTAACAGGTACTGCGCAGCAGCCACATCAATACTTGCAATCTGGAATAAAGCCCAGTGGAAGATGTGTGTGACTCCTTCTCAGACACTAGATGGAGCCAGAGGTTTGACTTTATCAAACCTCCAGCCACGTCAGGGAATGACCTACCTCACCTGCCTGTCTCTAGGGTGACCAGACAGCAAATGTGAACAATAGGGACAGTGGGTGGGAGGTAATAGAAACCTATATAAGAAAAAGATCCAAAAATCGGGACTGTCCCTATAAAATCAGGACATCTGGTCATCCTACCTGTCTCTCCCTCTCTGGACGCCATGTGTGCTAGCCTTTAAATCAAGTGTGGGAAAACGGAACCTGCTAGATTGGGGTAGGCAAACTTTTTGGCCCAAGGGCCACATCTGGGTGGAAAACTTGTATGCAAGGCCATGAATGTAGGGCTTGGGCAGGGGGTTGGGGTGCAGGAAGGAGTGTGGGGTGTGGGAGGGTGTCCTGTGTGCAGGAAGGGGCTCAGGGCAGAGGGCTGTGGTGCAGGAGGGGGTGCAGAGTGTGGGAGGGGGCTCAGGGCAGGGAGTTAGGGGGATCAGGGGAGGGAGTTGAGGTGCGGGCTCCAGTGCGATGCCGCATACCTCGAGCTGCTCCGGGATGGCAATGGCGCGCAGCGGGGCTAAGGCAGGCACCCTGTCTGCTCTGGCCCCGCACCGTTTCCGGAAGGGGACAGCATGTCTGGCAGTGGCTTCTGGGGGTGGGGTGGGGCAGGTGGCTCCGTCACGTGCTGCCCTTGCCTGTGGGTCCCACCCCCAAAGCTCCCATTGGCCACAGTTCCTGTTTTCGACCAATGGGAGCTGTGGGGGGTCAGTGCCCACAGGCGAGGGCAGCACATGGAGCCCTCTGCCCCCCTCCCCTCCCAGGGGCCGCAGGGACATGGTGCCAGCTGCTTCCAGGAGTGGCGCGGGGCCAGGACAGGCTGGATCTGGCCTGCAGGCCATAGTTTGCCCTCCCCTGTGCTAGATGGTTCGGTACTGGCCAGTGCCCCCTGCTGTTCTGGTCCTCTCCTCCTCCCCCGCCCTCTGATCTGCCATTGCAACCCGTTCCCAACCCAGCCATCACCCCTGCTCCCGCACCGCTCCATTTGCACTATTTGACCAGGCCCGCAACTTCCCTCACTCAGCCCTGTCCTACCAAGCCGACTGGGAACACCCATTGCAGAGGCACAAAGCAGCCTGGCTCCACGCTCCCAAGCTGGACAAGAGTCACACTGCTGGAGCCTCTTCCCCCAGCCCCACACTTCCATGGAGCATCACCAATTAGACAGCTCCTCCAGGACTTGGCGGTGGGACAAACAAAACCATCTGAATTCAGCTGGTCTCCCTGCCACACAAGATCCATCTTTTGATCCCCTATGGCATTGGCAGCAAGCAGGATTATATGACCGAATGGGGCTGCTCCGCCTCTGGATTTGATAGGGCTGCCCCACTGCAGGAGAATTCGCCTTTGCCGATGTTGCTGCACAGGGGCCATCCATGAGACGGCTGCAGAAGCTCCTGTGAACTCGAGCACGGAGGCCACTAGTGCTACCAGCAATACTGGGCCACGGCTCTAGTCCTTCCCTGCCAGCCTCCCCTTGCAGTGGGTACAGGGGGAAACCAAACGACCTCTTTCCCAATGGTGTAGCAAGGGCTGCTGGTGAGCATGCTTCCCCTACCGGCACCATGCCTGCCTCTGTCCTTTGCTGCCAGAACCTCTCCCACCCACCCAGCATGCCCCTCCCAAGAACTGCAGCCAGGTTCTGTGACTCTAGAGAAGTCAAAATCTACCTGAGTTTACACCCAAAGTGGGAAACAAACACTATTTCATGTTGAGGTTTCAGCCAGGAATGGAAGCAACTGAAATGCTGCCAGAAAGACCATTCTCCTGATAGCCCAGCTGAAACCTGCAGCTCTGAAGTGTCATGAGAACATCTGTTCTCAGAGACGCCCATAGAATCAATTGCAGGGCCAAAGACTCTATTGCGGTTCATCAGTCCATCTGCTGATGGCCAACTCCCCTGCCCACACCCAGCACATGGGTGACAAGTGGTGTATTGCAGGAGCTGATCTGGCCCCTCCTGCTGGAGTTCTCACCCCACATTTGCTTATCCCCACCATTCATTCTGCCCCCTCCAGCCTCACCTCTGCTCCTCCTGGGGGTCTCCATCCCCAAACCTGCAGAATGGTCCTCTCTCCCCTTTCCAGGCTGGGAGGGAGGGGGATAGCTCCAGAGGCTCTTCACCTGCCCTCTGCTCCTTCCCAGACTGGATGCTGCAGGGAAGGAGTGGGGGGGGGAAGAGGGGCAGGGTGAGGAACCTTTCTGCCCCTGGTCCTCACAGGAGAGGAGGGAGCAAAGCCGCACTGAGTTGCTGGGCTCTTTGCTCCTTCTTCCTCCCCTGCGAGGGCTGGGAGCAGAGGGGAGAGACAGCCGGGCGGGAGGGTCTCACGTCATTGCCAGATGAGCTCCAGCCCCCTCTGAAATCCCGACCCTCACACCACACATCCCAGGAGTCGGTGTCATGGAGAAAGGGCCTGATCCTGTTCCTCACCAAGTCACAGCCCCCACTGACCCCAATGGGAATGGGACCTGGACCTATGGCAGCCTGTGGGGATTGTAACTCAGGCCAAAGGTCTCACTCGGGGCATTGGACCATCATAGTGTCCCATCTCCCATCCTGAAGAGCCACACACTGCCCAGCCCCACTCACCGGCTGGAACGAGCACCAGCAGGCCCAGGAAGAGAAATGGGAAGGGCATCTGTGCTGCAGGGCGAGATCCCAGAGCGTCAGTGGGGGGCGGTGGGGAGGGGAGAGCAAGGCCCCGCGTGTCCTTGGCAAAGGGAATCTTCCCTCTCAGCAGGAACTGCCCTGAGCTGAAAAGAAAGAGACACAACAATCAGCATGAACTGCCGTGGACAGCAGGGACTCCAGGCTGGGCCCACCAGGAACAGAGCTGAAGGCAGGGCTGAGCTCAGCCCCAACAGCGCAGAAGAGTCAGCACATCAGCTCAGCCAGAGACCCGCCTCGGCCTGTGTCCTACCACTACTTACCTCCCTGAGTAATGCCCATCACCGTGGCATCTGATCTCCTTCCATGTACAACAGCAATAGCAAGGTCCCTAGGGCATGTAATGGACTTTCTGGCACTCTTCTTTCTCGGAGGGGTCAAACTCGGCTTGCCTCCTGCATCGGCTCAGACAGGCCATCAGCCCATACAGCCCAGTTGCCCACTGTCTGGCCATTGGTTCTCCTAATCCAGTATTTCCTGCCTTGGCTGCACTAGCTCAGAGTGTGGGTGCATCCAGCTCAGGATCCCACCTCCTGCCATGCTCAGTCCAACCACCCGAGATGGCTGTGTGGGTCAGGCACTGGCCTGGAATTCCAGAGAGCTGCACTCTACGACCTGCTGCCACTGACTCCTGGCACAGCCCTGGCAAGGTCAGTTGGTCTCTCTGCTTTGGGAATAAACAGCTCTTGTCTTGACTGGGGCAGGGGCAGTCTCTCCTGAGGCGTGCATACGGCGCCCAGCCAAAGGGCCCCAATCTCAACTGGGCCGCTACATGCTACCAAAATGAAAATAATCCTGCCCTCAGCAACGGCCACCGTTACCAGTGATGAACACGCTGCCTCTCTCACCCACATGCTTCAAAGAGGCCAGGCTTGTCCGGCTTCGTTCCCGTTGGAACACGTGCAATGAGACAGACTCCAGCCAGCTTCGGAGCAGCCCAAGGACGAGAAGAGTCACAAGACCTCGGCTGGCACACAGGGACCCTTCATACGTGTTATACACCGCGGGGGGCTTTTACCATTACGTACTGCTCTCCTCCCCCCATTCTTTCTCCTCTCTTTCAGTCTCTGGGCGCCACTTTTCACAGCCTAACCCCACAGAGCCAGGACCCATGGGTGGAGTCAGAGGTCTCACCTCCAGGAGGCAGGGCAGCCAATTCTCATGAGCCTCGTGCTGTCAGTGGCTTGCCCCAACTCCTGGAGTCAAACGAATACAGCAGAATCTCGAAACTACGAAACTAATAACTATGTACTAGAAACTACGAAAAAAATAAAGGGAAAGTTTTAAAAAAAATTCTTTAAGAGTCCATTTCTGGCAGCGACAAGCTGGAAAGCGAGACCCCCGAAGGCTCAGAGCCAGAAATAGGTTGTTATTGGTCAAAATTGGGATTTTTAAGCCATTCCAATTATTTTTAGGGGGCCCAACTCAAGATTTGTGAATATGTGGGGCTGGCAAGGCTGACTTATGAGGAGAGGCTGAGGGAACTGGGATTGTTTAGTCTGCAGAAGAGAAGAATGAGGGGGGATTTGATAGCTGCTTTCAACTACCTGAAAGGGGGTTCCAAAGAGGATGGATCTAGACTGTTCTTAGTGGTAGAAGATGACAGAACAAGGAGTAATGGTCTCAAGTTGCAGAGGGGGAGGTTTAGGTTGGATATTAGGAAAAACTTTTTCACTAGTAGGGTGGTGAAGAACTGGAATGGGTTACCTAGGGAGGTAGTGGAATCTCCTTCCTTAGAGGTTTTTAAGGTCAGGCTTGACAAAGCCCTGGCTGGGATGATTTAGTTGGGTTTGGTCCTGCTTTGAGCAGGGGGTTGGACTAGATGACCTCCTGAGGTCCCTTCCAACCCTGAGATTCTATGAGAAGGGCTAAGCAGGCTCAGAGCAAGGCCTGGAAGCCCTGCTCGGCTCTAGGGTGCAGGGGCTGAGATAGCCTGGGAACGTGAGGCAGAACAGTGTGGGCAGTGAGAGCGATGGAGGTGGGGAGAGGCCAGGAGGGGAGCAAAAAGAATCGTTGCCCTTTAAAGGCTTTGGTAGACCCATAACGCTTTCCCCTTCTCTTTGGGCCAGACCTGGGAGGGGGGCGGGGGGGCATAAGGCAAGGGCAGGGGAGGAAGCTCAGCCTCCCTCTCCCTGCCACAGTGCTGCCAGGGGGGCCCTCAAAGTCACTGGCAGAGTTTGTACCAAAAGGAAGGCTCTCCTCCCCTCCTCCCCAAGGCAACCCCCAAGACCTTTGTCCCATTGACACTGCTGACAGCTCTGGACTCTACAGCTGAAAGAGAACACGGCAAGCCCCAGATCGCGCACAGCCCTCCAGCCAGTGAGGCCCAGCAGTCCCCAGCCCTGCCCTGAAACTGAATAGCCCACTGAAATAACGTACATTGTGATAGCATCCTAGAGCTAGGGATCACGGCCTCACTGCGCTAGGTGCTGTACAGCATATATAAACCGGCTGGTGGCTACCCTGACTGGCTTACAGTCCAAGGGATGGCAAAGCGTACAGGCTGCAGCACAGATGCTAGGATCCACTTCTCCTGCAGAGGGCACTGGTCGCTGCCCAGAGCCTCCCACACACCCTCAGTTAAATGATCCTGGGACGGTTTGAGAGGCCAGCCCAGAAATAATCACGTCACTAGCCCTCCCACAAATCCTTCATCCTGCCTGGCTTAAGCCCTAAACTTGCCCAGCTGGGGAAGACCAGAGCACTTCATTTTCCCACCACCCTGCTCCTCTGGCCCTCATTTCCTGGGTTAGACAATGCCCCCACACTTTTAGCAACACAAGCAGCCTGTCCCACTGCCTGAGCCCGATGGTCTCTCCTCCAGTTATCCTTCACTGCCACCCTGCTGGATGCCTTGGTTTGCTTTAATTAGATCAATAGGGATTTTAGTGCCACGTGAGTACCAGGGGGAATAAATTACATATAACATAAAGCAAAGTATGCTGGGTAATTTGGGGAAATTCAAATAGAACAGTGGTCCCCAAACTTTTTTGGTCGCACCTCCCCTTACCCGGTCACCACGAGCCAGGGCTGGGGCCAAAGCTGCAGCTGGGACCATGGCTGCGAGTAGGGCCAGGAGCCAGTGGCTGAAGCCGGGGCCAGAGCTGTCGCTGGGACTGGGCCGGAGCAGAGATGGGGACAGAGCAGGGCTGGGAGGCACTCCCTCCCCACCCCCCATGGGGGCTGGCCTAGGCCTCATTGTGCCCCCCCTTCACAAATCTTCCTCTTCGCCCCCCTAGGGGGGCACACCCCATAGTCTGGGGACCATAGTAGTAGAACCTCAGAGTTATAAACACCAGAGTTATGAACTGACCAGTCGGCCACACACCTCATTTGGAACCAGAAGTAAGCAATCAGGCAGCAGCAGAGACACACTCAAAAAAGTAAATACAGTACAGTACTGTGTTAAATAGAAACTACAAAAAAAATAAAGAGAAAGCTTAAAAAAAAGTTTAATAAAGTAAGGAAGCCGTTTCTGTGCTTGTTTCATTTAAATTAAACTGGTTAAAAGCAGCATTTTTCTTCTGCATAGTAAAGTTTCAAAGCTTACTTCTGGGGGAATTCTGTGCCACTGCGCAATGCAGCATTTTGCAGAAATTAACGTTGTGCACACAGAATTTCCATTCCCCCACAGAAACGGGATGCAGTGCTGCTGGCCGCCACTAGGGGACACTGGACCTGGCATAGCCCAGCTCACACACAGAAGACACTGCTGGGGGGAGGAGAAGGGAGCAAGAGGGTTCCTGGCAGCCACAATTCCCAGCATGCCCTGAGGGAAGGAGAGGGCAGCGCAGGAAACTCGGTACAAGCCTGGGATCAAGCATCAGGCTGTGTCTCCCTCTGGATCCCTGGACTTTGGGGGGAAATGGGGGGGAATCTGGGCAAGGGGGGGCCCTGTGGCTGGGCTCTGGGGAGAAAGGGGGTTTGGGAGTATTGGCTGGGGGGGAGTATTGGCTGGGGGGCACCATGACTGGGCTGGAAGGGGGGGGTGCAAAAGGGGCAGAGAAACAGGAACTGGGTAGTAATAGGGGTTTCTTTAACTCTCTACTCCTGGGGGAAATTTTGTGTGCATCTGTATTGTTACAGACATAGTTGCTGATAAGTATTTTGAAATAAATTACCAAAATAATTGAAACTGGCGTGATTATGTGGTGTTATTTTGACAAATAAAATTTGCAGAATTTTGCAAATTTTTAAGATGTGCACAGAATTTTCATTTTTTGGCACAGAATGCCCCCAGGAGTAAAAGCTGTATTAAGTCAATGCTCAGTTGTAAACATCTGAATGTTTTGTTCAGAGTTAGAAACATTTCAGAGTTACAATCAACCTCCATTTCCGAGGTGTTCATAACTCTGAGGTTCTACTGTATTGTCCTTGCTGAGACCTCAGCTTTCCTCCTAGGAAGTCGGCAATGCCCATGGGAAGGGGAGAACCTCTCTCAGGTGCTCAGGAGACCCCCGCCTTCCAGGGGCTTTGTAGTTTGTTTTGGTTGGTTTTAGTCCTGCTGTGGAAGTGTGAGATGGAGGAGATAGGCTGGAGATCCAGAGGCAAAGGCAGAGCATGTGCCAGTGCACTTTGCCCCGCAACAGCCCTGCTATTGTAGTCCAGAAACACCCCCCCTATGCTCCCCACAAACACATCCTCCCGCTCTGTCAGTGCACTGGACCTGCAGCATCCCATTACTTCAGTCCTAGAGCCCTCACCCAGCCCTATAAATGCACTTCAACCCTGGTCTGCAGTCCCCCGAGACACTGCAGTCCTGGACCCCCACACAGCCATGTCAGTGCACCCACCCTTGAACCCCTGCCATGGGGGCACTTCAGGGGAGGCTGAGAGCACACTGCTCTGCAGCTGCTCTGGGGACAATCGTTGGCAGACAGAGCTGGCTTTGGAGATGCTGCCGTTTACATCGGGGAGAAGGATGAGGACGGCTCCCAGCCACCTTAAGCATCCAGGGGCCCATAAAAAGGTGCCATGTAGCTACCTGTTCCCTGTGCACTCCCTCTTGCCCCCCAGCTGCAGCCAAGCACAGCTCTGAAGCAGGGCCCGTGGACTTGGGAGTCAAGTGTCAGTGGGTTCGCAGTGCACTTAGGAGAGGCTGTAGCAGCATCACAGAATCATAGAAGATTAGGGTTGTAAGAGACCTCAGGAGGTCATCTAGTCCAACCCCTCTGCTCAACGCAGGACCAACCCCAACTAAATCATCCCAGCCAGGGCTTTGTCAAGCTGGGCCTGAAAAACCTCTAAGGATGGAGATTCTACCATCTCCCTAGGTAACCCATTCCAGTGCTTCACCACCCTCCTAGTGAAACAGTGTTTCCTAATATCCAAACTAGACCTCCCCCACTGCAACTTGAGATCATTGCTCCTTGTTCTATCATCTGTCACCACTGAGAACAGCCTAGCTCCATCGTCTTTTGAACCACCCTTCAGGTAGTTGAAGGCTGCTATCAAATCCCCCCTCGCTCTTCTATTCTGCAGACCAAATAAGCCCAGTTCCCTCAGCCTCTCCTTATAAGTCACGTGCCCCAGTCCCCTAATCATTTTCACTGCCCTCCGCTGGACTCTTTCCAATTTTTCCACATCCTTTCTGTAGTACGGGGACCAAAACTGGACGCAATACTCCAGATGTGGCCTCGCCAGCGCCGAATAGAGAGGAATAATTACTTCCCTCGATCTGCTGGCAATGCTCCTACTAATGCAACCCAATATGCCGTTAGCCTTCTTGGCAACAAGGGCACACTGCTGACTCATATCCATCTTCTCATCCACTGTAATCTCCAGGTCCTTTTCTGCGAAACTGCTGCTTAGCCAGTCAGTCCCCACCCTGTAGCAATGCATGGGATTCTTCCGTACTAAGTTCTGCACTTGTCCTTGTTGAACCTCATCAGATTTCTTTTGGCCCAATCCTCCAATTGGTCTAGGTCGCTCTGGACCCTATCCCTACCCACCAGAGTATCTACCTCTCCCCCCAGCTTAGTGTTATCCACGAACTTGCTAAGGGTGCAATCCATCCCATCATCCAGATCATTAATGAAGATGTTGAATAAAACTGGACCCAGGACTGACCTCTGGGGCACTCTGCTTGATACCAGCTGCCAACTAGACATCGAGCCGTTGATCACTACCCGTTGAGCCTGATGATCTAGCCAGCTTTCTATCCACCTTATAGTCCATTCGTCCAATCCATACTTTTTTAACCTGCTGGCAAAAATACTGTGGGAGATCATATCAAAAGCTTTGCTAAAGTCAAGGTATATCACATCCACCGCTTTCCCCATATCCACAGAGCCAGTTATCTCATCATAGAAGGCAGTCAGGTTAGTTGGGCATGACTTGCCCTTGGTGAATCCATGTTGACTATTCCTGATCACCTTCCTCTCCTCCAAGTGCTTCAAAATGGATTCCTTGAGGACCTGCTCCATGATTTTTCCAGGGATTGAGGTGAGACTGGCCAGCACACATAGGCACGGCCCCCAGCGCAGGTCGCCCCTAGAGCTTGCAAACATTTGCAGACTCCTAGCTAGTTTTGGGAACCTAAAACCTCCAAATCCATGAGATTTGACCCAGTAGCATAGCTAGGGGGGAGGACATTCCCCAAAAGTGGTGGCTTTTTAATTTTTACACTCACACGGGGACGACGTTGCGGGCTGAGACCTTGTGTTCTGGAAGCGCCTCCTTGCTCGTGGCAGTCAGCTCGTAGCGCAGCGGGTGCACCTGTCCCTTTAAACCAGGCAAGAGGGGGCATTCCCATGGTGCCTAGCGGCGAGTGGCTTGGATTTTAAATCCTAGTGGCTGGCAGCGAGAGCGGGGCGAGGTCAGCGCAGGGCCAGAGCCGCGTGGGGAGCACGGCAGGATCACAAGCGTGGTGGCCGGGAAGGGGGTGAAGCTGCCGGGCATGGCGGAGCCCGGGAAGGTGGCCGGGGCCGGGGCCGGGGCCGGGGCACTCACCGGCAGCAGCGTGGGAAGCAGAGCAACGCGGCCCCAGCCTGCTCCGCTTCCCTTGCCCGGGCCCCAGCCGTGTCACTGGGGGGGGGGGGGAGGGGGGGAATTGGGGAAAGGTTCCCCCCCCCCCCAGCAGCGGCAGGAAGCGGAGCAGCCCGGCCCCAGCCCGCTCCACTCTGCCAGCTCCCAGCCGCGTTGCTCCACTTCCCGCCGCCGGTGAGTGCAGTGAGGTTGGGGAAAGGATGCCCCCCTGCACTCATCAGTAGCGGGAAGTGGAGTGACGCGGCCCCAGCCCATTCTGCTTCCCTTGCCCCTGCCCCTACCCCAGCCATGTTGCTTGTGGGGGGAGGGGGCTGGGGAAAGGTCCCCCCTCCCCTGCACTCACTGGCGGTGGGAAGCGGAGTGCTGTGCCTGGGAGCTGGCAGAGTGGAGCGGGCTGGGGCCGGGCTGCTCCGCTTCTGCTGCTGCCACTGAGTGCAGGGGGGGGATCTCTTCCCCCAAGCCCCCTCCCCTGAGCGACACAGCTGGGGCTGGGATGAGGGAAGCGGAGAAGGATGCTCCCCGTCTCCCGCTAATCCCCTGGGCCACTCTGGGCCTGCGGGCCCCCAAAAGTGCCCCCCACAGCTCCTGCCTCCCAAACCCTCCAGGTCTTCAGCAGCGGGACCTTCACTGCCGCTGGAAAAACACGGAGCGAATGAAGGGCCTGTTGCCGAAGACCCAGAGCGCTGCTGGCTGAGTAAAAGCGCCGTAGCGGGTGGCGCCTTTTTTTTTTTTTTATTGCTCCCTCTGTTCCCTCCACCTGGCTACGACACTGATTCGACCCATCCCCTGCTAACAAAAATATCCAACCCTTACTGAATAGGCTGGAGAAGGGGGAGCTGCCTTATAGAAAAGGGTTGGGAGCATTTTAGGGATGGATCCAACACCTGCATGGGGCAGGGAAATCTGGAGCAGGCAGCCTGGTGGGTTGTCTTGGTGAATGATCCATTTGCAGATGGAATAGTGCAAAGCAAGGCAGCAGGCTGGCATCTCCCCATCCCATTCACACCCCCCATCCCCAAAATTTTGCAAAATTCCACTGTATTCGTTAATTTCACCTGCAACATTTACGATACAGAAAAACACCTCCAAGTGCCAGATATTCCAGCCCAGTCAGAAATAGACTCACCTCCCCTGCCCTTCCCTTTCCTCTCCTCTGACCCCTGCTGCATGCTGTCAGCTTGGCGTCTCAGAAGACTGCTCCATTCATTGCCTGTGCCAATGCTGTCCCCATAAGACATTCAGCAAACAAGAAAACCCCAGACTCCCTCTCTCTTTTGTGGCTCCCACACTGCTGTGGTCTGGGAGAGTGCTCAGGCTCTGCGACTTGTGGCCAGAGGTCACAGATCCTGTCCCAATCTCATGCTGGCACACGATGCTTCGGGGGGATCCTGACCCTGCATGAGACTAACTGGAACTGCATTACAGGCGAAGTTTGCAGAGGAAAAGCCAAAAACTTCTCACAGCAGCATGGTGATCTTATTGCGTCCTAACACACTGTTGGCCGTGAGGTCCGACTCCACCCTGGCAGCAGCTGTTTCTGGGTCACAGCTTGGCTAAGCAGTAGTGCTCCAAATGCACCCTCAGCTCTCCAGTTCCTGAAAGCAGTGGGAGTAGCTGCCTCCATTTCACGGTTCCCACACAGGTGCCAATTCCAGGGGTTCGCGTCCTTCCTCAGGAACATGTCAGCAACAGGGCGTGGGACTTCTCTGCCAACCACCAAGCGAGCCCTGGAGCCTGCACCTTTCATTCCCAATGGGCTTAGGGAGGGAGAAGCTAGGAAGTAGCTCTGCTCAGTGAATAGTCAGGAAAGGAGGACAGGCCCAGGGAAGCAAGACGCTGGCAGGGGGATTCTTGAGTGCACAATGGATTCCCCTGGGGGTTTAGTCTGGGCTCGGGGTGCTATGATGAGAGTGGGAAATTCCAGAGCCAACCGTGGACAGTGTGTCTGCTCTGATCACTTGCTCCCAGCTCGGGGAGCTCAAGGGGGTATGTAAGGGTCCAGTGTGGGGGCTCGGCCCTCTCAGGAGCGGCCGGGAGCCAGGCCGCCTCACTACACGGCCTAAATCAGTCGTTCAGTCTCTGAAGGTCCAAGCCCTAGGTCAGGGCGGGAAACAAACAATAGTCTAAGGGCTCAGACCCCCAGGCAGGGGCTGAGCAAAAGACACAGTCAGTGAAGCCCAAGCCCTCAGTCCGGGCGGGGCAGTAACCAGCAGTTCTAGGCTCAGACCCTCAGGCAGGAGCTGAGCAAAATAAACCGTGATTTAAGCCCAAGCCCTCAGTCAGGGCGGGGCAGCAAATAGTAGTTCAAGGGGCTCAGGTCCTGGAAGCAGGAGCTGAGCAAACAGCAATAGTTCAAGGGGCTCAGGTCCTGGAAGCAGGAGCTGAGCAAACAGCAATAGTTCAAGGGGCTCAGGTCCTGGAAGCAGGAGCTGAGCAAACAGCAATAGTTCAGACTTCTGGGTCCGTGAGTGGGGTGGCAGGGGGGACACAGGCCCACCCACTCCACTGTGTCCCAGCCCGGGGCCCTAACAGCGGCAGTTAGTCTGCTGCTGTGTCGGTGGGGTCCTGACTGCAACACACTGACATCGGCTCAAAGTCTGCTGTAGCCAGACTGGGGTCAGCTACCCCCGGGCTACTTTCCATTTCCCCCTCCACGGGTACCTGCTCAGTACTGGTGTCCGGCGCTGGGTCCCACACCATGGGCTCCTCGCCGTGCTAAGAGCCGGCTAGCTCGGGCTGCTCCTCAGGACTCCGGTCGGGGTTACGCTCAGGCAGCTCCTCGGGGTACCGGGCTCGGGGAAGGCTCAGCCCGTCCTCCTCTGGGTACCGTGCTCGGGGAAGGCTCGGCCAGTCCACCTCGGGGTACTGGGCTCGGGGAAGGCTCGGCCAGCCTTCTTCAGGATACCGGGCTCAGGGAAGGCTCGGCCAACCTTCTTCAGGGTACCGGGCTCGGGGCGGGCTCAGTCCAGCAGGAGCTCGGTCAGGAGCGTCTGTCCTCTCCGGCCGCCGGGCTGCAACTGAGTGCTGGGCCGGGGCTTTTATACTTCCTGTCCCGCCCCTTGACTTCCGGGGGGCGGGGACAGACAGCAGTGGCTCCACCCACTGTGGCAGCTGTTCTGGCTCCTCCCTCTCTGGAGCGGCCGGGAGCCAGGCCGCCTCACTACACTGTATCTACACTCAGCTGGAGAATGGGCTTTTCAACCCCTCAGTGCTGGCAAATGGTGCCTATTCCAGGCACCGTTTTGCTCCCCATTTCTATCTCTCATCTGCTACCCTTCACTAGGAAGTTGGGGGGAGGGAAGTCCCCAATTACAGGAGCTTTTGATTCCTGCACTCAGCTGCTGAGGAAGAGGAAAGTGAAGTCATTATGGAGAAATTTGAATACGCCACCCTGCCATGTATATCAAGCCTTCTTGGCCCTGTACATCCCAGACACACCCAGACCGCTGTGCTCTGATCAGGCTGCTCCTTCAGTCGCCTCCCAAGCCCAGCCCTGCCCCGAACCCTCCCCAGTCCAATCCCAGCAAGCCTGGCCCCACTCGTCACCCACTCAGCTGTGCACTGGGGAGGTCAGGGACCCTCTTTGGAGACTGTCGTAGGGTGCACACACTGCAGGGCTGCCGAGCCATCACTGCTTGAGGCCCTCCCTCTTAGACCTGCCTCTGTCCTGACTAATTTGGGGGCCCCTGGGGCAGCCCTTGGATGCCCAAATCACCCATTCATCCCCAAACTCACCCCACTAGAGCCCAGGAAGTGCTCAGAGCCAGGGACTCTCTGACCCAGAACAATCTGGAGATCTCCATCCAGATAAGCACCCAGCTGCCTGTGGAGATGCAGCTAACCATGTGCCCCCTACCCCTGGGCTTTGGGGAATATGGGCACAAGCTCCAGGGGGACCCATGGAACTGTAGGAGTCCAGTGCCTGTGGACAATTCCTATGCTGGGCTTGACTTGAACAGTACTACTCCAGGGATGAATGTTGTCCCATGCGCTGGCGTGGGATTACAGATCACCAGCATCTTGGCACACTGGGGGATCTGAGGAGGAAACAGCACTGGAAGATTAACACATCCGCCCCTTCTCCCTCCCCTACACCCAAAATGCTGCACTTCTGCAATCAAGTGGAATCAACAGTCCCACCATCCTGTCAGACTACAGAAGGGAAGGGGCTAACTCCACTGGCCCCTGGAAGGAGAGGAAAAACAAAACTGCAGACACAGCCCATCTTGCTACACAAGCAAGACATGCTTGCTTCAGCCAGCTAAGAAGTCTGGCTTTCCTTCCCTGGTAATGACATCCTCCCCAAGCTGCAATGGCTCTCTCCACTAATGGGGTATTTCCTTCACTGCCTCCACATCCTGTCCCCTGAGGGCTACCACAGAGTGGGGGAAGAGCTTTGCAGCACCTGCTTCCTCTGCTGGAATTCCCTCCCATCCCCATGGCCTCCAAAGCCCACTGAGGTCAAGAATTTAAGCTGAGGTCAAGAATTTAAGGTTAAAAAATTGGACACAAATGTCTACCAAGAAGATCCAGAGTTGTCATAATTAAGCCCAGTGCGGGGCTCACCTCAGCCCCGCACTGGGAAGAGGCTGGTGCCGCTAGCAGGTGCTGCACTTCATGATTCCGGTGCTCCCGAGCCCCTGCAGTGTGGGAGGCCCAATTGTTCTTTGTGTCCAAGGTCCCAGTAAATCTTAATCCAGCTCTGCCTGGATTTACTTATTTCTTCACTGGAGAGTTTTAGTTCCAGGTGCAGATGTAACCCACACACCTTCTGGGTGTGGTGTTCTGTCCCATCTAGTGGCACTGAGAACACTTAGAGAGAGATTAAATGAGTCGGCTTTACAGCCCTAGCTAATAGGGAGTTGACTTTCAGCTCATGATGTGTAGAGGCTCATGCACTAAGTTCCAGAGGTCCCCGGTTCGATCCCGTCCGCCAACAACCAGAATCTGTTGGTGTTACACAGGCTTCTTTTAAGGGCCCAATTCTGCTCCCACCAAACCCAATAGCTAAACTACCACTGACTCCAGTGGAGCAGGATAAGGACCTGCATATGCATTTCAGCTTAGTTTGATTTCCCAGGGAATCAGAGCCAGCGCAGGCTGGGAGACAACAAACAGAGAGAAAAGAGCAGCCGCTCGGTTCCTGTCAAAAGCAGCCATTCACCTTTCATACCAGCACCTCCCCACCACATCAACAGCCTCTTTATTCAGCAAGGCCCAGGCATTTCCATGGGTTGGCTGGGACAGCATAAAGCCAGCAGCACCCAACAGAGCTTCCAGGCAGCACTTCCAATGGAAATGAACAGCAAACCTAGGCAATGAATAACACAGGGTTTCCTCCAGCCTCTCCTGGGAGAGGCCTGGCCACACCCAGACAATGGGAATCGTTAGTTTTATTTGTATTACACTAGAACCTAGCGGCCCAGACAAGCCTCTAGCAGGGATCGTGGCCCTACTGGGCAGGGCATTGTACAGACACAGAGAAAGAGACAGTCTTTACCTTGGAGAGCTTACAGTCTAAATAGACACCACAAATGGCAGTAGACAAGCCTGTCATAAGCAACCACTGTAAAGTATTCTCAAGAGGTTTACAACACAACCTAGTTCAGTGGTTCTCAACCCGCAGCCCAATCTAGGACGACCAGACAGCAAATGTAAAAAATGGGGACGGGGGTGGGGGATAATAGGCGCCTATATAAGAAAAAGACCCAAAAAATGGGACTATCCCTATAAAAATTGGGACATCTGGTCACCCTAGCCCAATCAGAACACAGCTGCGGCCCATGTGACATCCTCAGGGCCATACAGGTAGTATATATGTTGTGTGGATGTGGCCCATATAGAAAGCAGCCCACAGTGGTAAACAGGTTGAGAACTAAGTTCCCTGTAAGCTGCGCTGCCGTGCAGCAGCCATCTTAGTGCCGCACAGGTGCTCAGGGAACCCACCCAGGGACCTGCCGTGGCTGGGGAAGGGCCTCCCCTCCTCCGGCCCCACCTAGCCCAGCCCCCCAGCCGTGGCAGGGGTGGCCCTCTCCCAGCCTGAACCCAGCCATGGCCGAGGCACCCCTCCCCCAGCCCGGACCCAGCCCCAGCCCGGACCTGCGGGGGGAGGGGCACTTATCCTGCGGCCCCAGCCCCAGAGCTGCCGTGGAGGGAAGAGACACCTCTTCCCCTAGCCCAGGTGCTGCTGCAGGGAGAGAGCTGGGAGGAGTCCTCTCTCCCCACCATAGCCCTGCAGCACCCTCCTGCACCCCAAACCTCTCACCCGCACCCCCCGCTGGAGCCTTCACACCCCTGCACACCAACCCTCTGCCTCACTTTGAATCCCTCGGCCCCACCCCCACCACATGAATTTTTTTGTGCACCAATATAAGCTGATGTGTCACACAACACCTCCATATTAGTGCACATAACACAATTCATTCCGCACGTGGATGGGAAAAATTAGAGGGAACACTGGTTGAGAACCACTGATCCAGTTCAACACAGTATCAATAACCTCCTACCAGGGACCTACCAATCCTTTGCCAGGCTGTCGCTAAGACTCTCTGGTGCCTAAAAAGCACAGCGATGAGCAGGCACCCCATTAGAGAGCTAGCAATTGCCAGACCAGTATCCCATCTCTGAAGTACCTGGTGCCAGCTTAGTGTGAAAAACTGCTATCTGATGTAATTTGCTACCAGCAGTAGTCACTGATATTAAACTGCTACCTGACCTAATCTGCTATTGGTACAGGGTAGTGAATTGTAACCAGTAGCAGCTACTGATACCTAAGGTTATCCTTATTTGTCCCCCAGTCAGTCAATTTCCACCACCTGCTCACCCCTTCTCCGATTTGTCCCCTTTGTCCCTTTTTAACCGCTGTAAAAAGCAGTCCGCAGAATCTGATGCCAAGGGCGGGCAGTGGCTTCAGCAGATGTTACTGAGCATGCTCAGTTTGTGTGAGCATGCTCAGTACACCCTAAGTAGTAAAATTAAGTCAGACAACAGTTTTTCACACTACACCCAGCACCAGATACTTCGGAGGAAAGGGAACCAACCCCAGAGAAGATAGTTATGGGATAATTTGCCCCTAAAAGAAGATTCTTCTTACCCCATGGCAGTTAGAGGTTGCCTTACGGCGTGAACCATGAGAGTTTAGATTCCCTCCATTCAACGTAACTGTGCATGTTCTTACGCACTGACCCAGCGATGGAGGAGGCCATCTTGGGCCTCCTCTCTTCAGGGTTGCATAGGCCAGCGTGGCCCAGGCACAGGCTAAGGCAGCCCTCAGGGTTGCTCTAAGTTGTGCCTCTGCTTCGTAAACCCATTGGAGCATGCCAGGGTGGACAATCCCTGGGAGACAGATCTGCCCTGGCCAGACCCCTACAATCCCTCCCTTCCTAGCCCACCCCCACCCAGAATGCCCTGTGGGTATGCCCTGCTGAGGGGGCTTGGCTCTTTGTTTCCAAGCTGCTGTGGTAGAGGTGTGGGTTCCCCAGACTGTTTGGCCTGGTGCCTGCTCCATAGGTTTGGATAGTTCCTTCCTCCCTTGAGCGAGGTGGTTTAAGACTAGTTTCACAGAGCTCAGCTGCTCTTATGATGGGGGTGTGCATGCTTTTTATTTTATTCCTCTCTGAGTCCCAGTGTCCAGACCACACTCGTCAGCACCAGGCATGCTGGGAGGCTGTGGTGGGAAAGCAACTGGAACAGAATATTCAGTAAGCAGCAAGACGTGAATTATTACTAGAGATGGGACCAAACCTGAACTCCAACTTCAAAAGTTCCCAGACTTTAGATTTGCACTCGAGTGTGAATTTGCTGGCTTTGGGGTGGTTCTGATACTAATTTAGCTGTCACCAACATCCATTATTCTATAGACAGCCCAACTTTTGAGAAGGAAATCTATCAGGACAATGGGCCAGCACACAAGAGAAATACCAAAGCAAGAAGCATTTAGGCCCAGGTTTCTAAAAGGTATTTAAGCACCTCTCACTGAAATCAACCTCACCTCAAATCAGCCCAGGAGGCCAGTCTCTGCTGCCCACTGGTGACATTTTCAAACAAACACATTCCTGCTTTCTCCCACCCTGCCCCACACACTTGCAAGTTGCTCCCTGTAAACATCTGCAAAGCTACCTCATTATCTGTCAAAGTCCCTCCTCAGACCTGTGGTCTACAAAACTGCTCAGCAAAAGTTAGGCTGTCAGTGTGCAGAGACCACCCACCATGCTGACCAATACTGGTCATGCTGATCAATACTGGTTCCTTGTTTTCATCTACTCCCCTGCGTCTATGCCCAGCTGTTGTCTCTAACCCTTGGGGCAGGGTGAGAGAGTCATTTTGTTCTGTTTGTGCAGCACCTTGCACAATGGGTCCTGGTCCATGTCAAGGGCTCCCAGGCACTAGAGTAATAAAAATAACCAATAACAATAAACATGGTTAATAATCTGGCTCGTAGGCTCCAGCCTGCAAAGGGACCTATAAATATGGATTCTTACTCCTACAGGATTCATAGCTGTAGGTCTCTTTGCAGGATCAGGGCTTTGGAGATCAAGAGAATGAGCATCTTATAAATACCATACACAGCCAAATGCAGGGAGAGACAGGCAGAGCAACAAGATCTTACTATGGATAATCAATCCACCCTTAGTTTCACCTAACTGGGGCCACGCCAGGATTGTTACAAGGCAGGAGAATATTCACTATGTCCAAAATCACCACTATCCTAGAGAGAGGCCCAGTCTAAGCTGGAGCCAGGAACTCCTGAGTTCTCATCTCTCTGACACTGTGTCCAAGGCCTTGGGCAGCTCCCTTAGTGTCTCTGCCCAAATCACTATCCGTAGAGCATGGATGGTAAGACTGCATTCACCCACCTCCCAGGAGTGGGGACTGTAACATGCTTTGCAGATGGAGAGCACCAAGCACGGCATCTAACACCATGTGCTGTGCAAGGACACCCTCTTGCTCCCCATTCCTCACTGACCAGTTATGGCTCCATACCTTCATCCCTATTTTTGGCAGTCCTGGGATTTGACTGTTTAGAAATTATGTATTTATATTTTTAATTCCATGGCAGTTTCTCTCTCCTAGTCTTTTCCCATCTCTCCTTCCTCCCTGCCCCAAAGGTTTTTTATTTCTCCTACCAACCGCCAGTTTAATTACTTGGTCTTATGCACACAACTAGCCTGCACATGTTCCCTCAGCCCCACTCATACCCTTGCTGCCTGGCCTTTACACAAGGGAGTCTGCCACTTATAGCATCCAGGCACCCAAAGGGCAGGTGTGCAGCCCTTTGCAAACAAAGCCAGGTATGCACAGCCTGCAGGCACAGAGAAAGTCAGACAGGCTGGGCTGTAGCAGCCCATTAGTCATCACAGCACCTGGAACTGGCAGCTGATGACACCCTGTGTGCCAGCTCCATCTAGAGCAGGGGTTGGCAACCTTTCAGAAGTGGTGTGCCAAGTCTTCATTTATTCACTCTAATTTAAGGTTTCACGTGCCAGTAATACATTTTAACGTTTTTAGAAGATCTCTTTCTATAGGTCTATAATATATAACTAAACTATTGTTGTATGTAAAGTAAATAAGGTTTTTTAAATGTTTAAGAAGCTTAATTTAAAATTCAATTAAAATGCAGAGCCCCCCCCCCCACTGAAAATCAGCTCGTGTGCCACCTTTGGCACATGTGCCATAGGCTGCCTACCCCGATCTAGAGTGTCTACCTTTAATCCAGAGAATGGCAGAGAATCCACCCTGAAAGACAAACACACAGCTGTCGCTCACCCAAGTAGGAGGATGTCCAAACTTTGCCCAGCCAGAGACCTCTCTGGCCTCAGATCAAGTGGCCTATTAATGCTGCAGCCCCTTAACCCAAATGGTGAGCCAATACTGGGGGCCTTCCTGGGTTCTTTCCATCATAAGGAGAAACTGAGGATGGAGTCAAGTATTTCTGTAGTGCAATCCTGCTTGATTTACACAGAATGCGCACAAAGTCCTGTTTCCCTGAAAGTGGAGGCAATTTCTTTGCTCAATTTTCAAACCTGTTTTCCAGTCAGTCCTGTGCCCCAAGGGGCTCTGCCTCTGTTCCTCTCGGGGCCATGCTCACGACAGCTGCCCTCAGTGTCTGCTGGCTTTTCTCTATGCTGTCTGCTGGCTTTTCCCAGGCTCTGAAACACACACACACACACACACCTGCAACCAATGCCCCAGCTTCTGTGTTTGTAATTAGAGAATAAACCCCTCTTTCTCACTGAGTTCATTCTTGCTCAGGCCTAGTACCCAGGTGGTGGCTGTGACACACTGAATTTCCAGCAATATCCTGAATGAACTTTATTGATTAAGTTAAACCTGATTGAATTAGATGTAATACCTTGGGGTCCATTATATGAAAAATGCAATTGTGCATGTATGTAATTTCTCTAGGAGAGGGACTCAGGGCTTGTCTTCACATACAGCGCTGCAGCTGCACCGCTGTAGTGCTTTAGTATCAGAGAGGTAGCCGTGTTAGTCTGGTTCTGTAAAAGCAGCAAAGAATCCTGTGGCACCTTATAGACTAAAAGACATTTTGCAGCATGAGCTTTCATGGGTGAATGCCCACTTCGTCGGATGCAAGAGTGGAAATTTCCAGGGGCAGGTAAATATAAGCAAGCGGGGCTTGGCTACACTTACAAATTTGCAGCGCTGCAGCAGGGTGTGAAAACACACCCTCTGCAGCGCTGCAAATTGCGGTGCTACAAAGCGCCAGTGTAGTCAAAGCCCCAGCGCTGGGAGCCGCGCTCCCAGTGCTGTCCGTTATTCCCCACAGGGAAGTGGAGTACGGACAGCGCTGGGAGAGTTTTCTCCCAGCGCTGGTGCTTTGATTACACTTAGCGCTTCAAAGCGCTGCCGCGGCAGCGCTTTGAAATGCAAGTGTAGCCAAAGCCCAAGAAGCAAGCTAGAGATAACGAAGTTAGATCAATCAGGGAGGATGAGGCCCTGTTCTAGCAGTTGAGGTGTGAAAACCAAGGGAGGAGAAACTGGTTCTGTAGTTGGCAAGCCATTCACAGTCTTTGTTTAATCCTAAACTGATGGTGTCAAATTTGCAAATGAACTGAAGCTCAGCAGTTTCTCTTAGAAGTCTGGTCCTAAAGTTTTTTTGCTGGAGGATGGCCACCTTAAGATCTGCTATTGTGTGGCCAGGGAGGTTGAAGTGTTCTCCTACAGGTTTTTGTATATTGCCATTCCTAATATCTGATTTGTGTCCATTTATCCTTTTCCTTAGAGACTGTCCAGTTTGGCCGATGTACATAGCAGAAGGGCATTGCTAGCATATGATGGCATATATTACATTGGTGGATGTGCAAGTGAATGAACCGGTGATGGTGTGGCTGATCTGGTTAGGTCCTGTGATGGTGTTGCTGGTGTAGATATGTGGGCAGAGTTGGCATCGAGGTTTGTTGCATGGATTGGTTCCTGAGCTAGAGTTACTATGGTGCGGTGTGCAGTTACTGGTGAGACTCCCTGGCCACACAATAGCAGATCTTAAGGTGGCCATCCTCCAGCAAAAAAACTTTAGGACCAGACTTCTAAGAGAAACTGCTGAGCTTCAGTTCATTTGCAAATTTGACACCATCAGTTTAGGATTAAACAAAGACTGTGAATGGCTTGCCAACTACAGAACCAGTTTCTCCTCCCTTGGTTTTCACACCTCAACTGCTAGAACAGGGCCTCATCCTCCCTGATTGATCTAACCTTGTTATCTCTAGCTTGCTTCTTGCTTGCTTATATTTACCTGCCCCTGGAAATTTCCACTCTTGCATCCGACGAAGTGGGCATTCACCCACGAAAGCTCATGCTGCAAAACGTCTGTTAGTCTATAAGGTGCCACAGGATTCTTTGCTGCTTTTGTAGTGCTTTAGTGATGCTACTAAGCCAACAGGAGAGCTTCTGCTATTAGCATAGTTACTCCACCTCCCCAAGAGGCGGTAGCTATGTAGATGGGAGCAGCTCTCCTGTCGACACAGCTCTGTCCACACCAGAGGTTAGGTCAGTATAACTATGTCACTCTGGGGTGTGGACTTTTCACACCCCGAGAGACATAGTTATACCAAAACAGGTCTGTAGTGCAGACCTGGCCTAACGCAACCTCCAGAAGGTATTAGGAACTTCCTGATACGTGTGAAGTGGATTTCCTAGGAAGTACCGGGGGATAAGGGGAATGCAAATGATCCACTTGGAATCAACCCTTTTGGAAGCTATGCCCTGGGGACCAAATCCCATGATCTAATATTTACCTGCTCCTGGAAATTCAAGAACAGAGACTCCTGAACTATAGGGTTGGAAGAGTTCAACTGCTAACAATCTGCTATTACTGCTAGTTCTGAACGGAGGCTGTTATGAACTTGTGACCATAGAAGAGACCCCTTGTGGGGCTCTGAAGGACTGCTCTTGCCAGCATCCAGGTTGGAGTTGTGGTAATCTCCAGTATTAGCATGTGTGCAGGTTCTTTCATTGCTTTTAATGTTTTCTCCATAGTGTTTTTACCAAGACAATAAAACAGGCGCACATAAAAAGAGCTGGGTGGTATTTATAACCGGGGGCAGTCACACCGTTAACCATCTCTGAAGAGAAGCAGCCAGGTGTCCTTGGGCAGCCTGTCTGTGCTGGGAATAACACAGCAGCCTGGAAATACCCTGCTTAGAATGGATTGAGACGCGGGTTTCCACCCAAGAAAAGCAAGAGCTGGGAGCGGGTGCCCATGCTGGGCCACTGAGAGGAGATACCAGTGCAGCTGCCATGACCTGGGACAGTGGCTCCTGATTATTTCTAGCAATCTCACTCCATAAAGGAGTTATTCACTCTTTCCATTTAGCTGGAATGATGGCAGCTACAAGCCCATCAGCTTTAACTGTCTCTGTGACTGATCCATAGAGCAAAGACACACTCCATGGTGGCCATTAACACCTTCCAGTATAGTAGCACCTAGAGGCCCCCCCCATCCATGATGAGGGTCCCATTGTGCTAGGTGCTGTACATGCAATGGCAACCACCTTAGCCAACACACTAAGAGCTAAAACACCCAAATCCCCACTCGCAAGGTGCAGATGCTTAACGCCCACTGGCCAGTAGTTTACAGCCACACACAGCGAGATACAGTTGCCACCCCAAAGACCTTATAGTCTAAACAGACAGAACAAAAAGACTGGGAGAGGAAACCGAGGCACAGACAGGGGAAGGGACTTGCTGCTTTACAAACCCAATTCCCCAGCAATGGCTTCAAAAACATGACAAGCTCACCACAGTGCCACAGCAGGACTCTTCCCTGGAGAGCACAGCACCGAAAGGTTGCACAGAAGAGATTCCAAACCTTTTTCTGTTGGCGCTTCAGCTCCTGCCCATAACTCTTCAAAGACCCCCCCACAGCAATGCCTCAGGATCAGCCCCAAGCAGTGCAGTTACCCTCAATCTGTCGCTGTCATTCTGGGGACCAGACTGCTGACCACCACATTTTTTATTTTTTTAAATCTCGCATGGACTTGCAGAAACGGAAGAGAAAAGCCATACTGCTATGTAGCAACCCACTAGCACATTTCACCCATAGTTCTCAAAGCACTTTACGAGGTGTCATTATCCCCATTTTACCAGTGGGGAAACTGAGGCACAGAACATGGCAGTTCTTGCCCATGGTCACCCATTGGCAGATCTAGAAACAGAACCAGTCTCTCCTGACTCCCTAACCACATTTCCTCACAAGCAATAGCTGCCCAGTCCTCTGTCAATCATCTGTTACCCTGACATAGCAATTTTGTTTGTTGGGAAAAGAGCAGAGATGAAACAGACCCACTTCTCCTTCCCAGGCTCCTCTATTCTCTTTGAAGCACATGGTTTCTGTCCCGGAAACAAGTGGCTGGGCTGGGCTGGTTTTAACCACTGTCCTCTCTCTTGATGAGCACAGCTTTTTCTAAATCTGGAGAGAAAGAAGCCAACCTCCCCACCCCACCCCCAAAACTCCAAGGAGGCAGGAAGCGAGTGAGTCATGGTGGGAAGGGGCAGCGGGGCGCAGACACATCACACTCAGCTGTTCAACTTCCCACAGCCCTCCTTCAGCTAGAGTGACTCATGACTGGGGACTTTTACACTCCAAATCATTTCTTTTAACAAAGGATTTTCACCAGCAGAGACAAGAGCTGGACGTGTGGGAAGTGGGGTAAGCCTGCAAGTCTAGCTAGCAGGATTCCCAAATATGCTAGTGGCTAGAGCACTGAATTAGGACTGGGAAGACCAGCATTCTAGTCCACTAAGTGGCCTTGGGCAAGTCACTTCCATGCTCTGTGCCTCAGTTTCCCCCTCTATCCCTTTGGGGCAGAGCAGAATGAGGGATATGGGGAACCAGCCACTCTGTAGAGTATACTTCCCAACTCCCATCAGGGCAGTTAACAAGGAGTTAATGCTGAAGTAGCTTTAGATCCCACTGGGCCCATCTGAATTTGCTACTACACCAGGGGGACATGCTCGGTGCAATGCAGCTCCTCCATGCTGCCAGGAGAGGCAGAACAGCCATCCATGTGGACTGAGCCTCCATCCTTTGAACTGGGGTTTCCTCCAGGCAGACCTCCAAGAAAAAATGGTTACCCATCTTTTGTAACTGTTGTTCTTCTAGATGTGTTTCTCATGTCCATTCCATTCTATGTGTGTGAGTGGCAAGAGATATTTGTCTTAGCGGTACTCGTAGGGCCGGCTGTGACACTCTCCCACGTGCCGCACTCATACCACGGTATATCAGGCACTGCCGGCCCACGTCCTCTCAGTTCCTTCTTGCCGACAAACTCCGACAAAGGGGCAGGAGGGCGGGTAATGGAATGGACATGAGCAACACATCTCGGAGAACAACCATTAGGAAAGGTAGGTAACCGTTTTTTCCTTCGAGTGCTTGCTTCCATTCTAGGTGACTTGCAAACAGTATCAATGGAGGTGGGCTCGGAGTTCACCGTTACACAGCTTGTAGCACAGCTCTGCCAAAGCCAGTGCCGTCTCGCGCCTGCTGGGTCAGTGCGTAGTGCAATGCAAACGTATGGATGGACGACCTGGTAGCAGCCCAACAGATCTCTTGGATCGGCACCTGCACCAGGAAGACCGCTGAAGATGCCTGTGCTCTAGTGAAATGAGAAGTTTTGATTGCTGGCAGGGGCACTTTTGCCAGCTCATAGCAGTGGCAGATGCACGCCATGATCCAAGACAAAATTCTCTGGACTGACACCGAGCAGCCCTTCATCCCGTCCATGACAGCAACAAACAATTACGTTGACTTACGGAATGGACGATGTAGAAGGCCAGCACCCATCTGATGTCCAGCATATGCAACCTGCGCTCCTCATCTGATGCATGAGGCTTTGGACAAAGGACAGAGGACCAGTAAGTAAAATCTCTGGAGCCTCGGGGAATGCAGGGGAGGGGGGGGGGGTCTCCCTTGGTAGGGTTGGGAAGGAGATAGGTGGTGTAGATATTGCTCTTCTCATGTGATCCCTCCCCCATGGCTCTCTTGGCTCTATCACTGTTAATCTAAAGTGGCTAATTTTAAATGAAGCTACTGTGGAGGCCAGGAAATAATTAATAAGGATTTGAAGGGATCTTAAATGTATGTTAGTTAAGTTAGCATGAGTTAGGCTAGCTGTGACCCTAATGATGTGAGATTTGTAGAAGCAAGATAATGAGAGACAGAGTGAACTGTGTGAAAAGTCATTAGGACCTTGCAATATGCAGTCTTGCTTTTTTTCTAGTAGTGAGACAAATAAGATAGCAAAGAAGCTTATGTATGAACAAATGCAAATGTTTTCTTTTTACTGTCTCCAGGATTGCTAGCTATTGTCTGTAACAAAGGTATAAATGCTTGCTGTGATTGTTTACTAATTGAGAGAGACCTGTCCGGGACAAGGGGCAACCCTGTTTCCTAAGACACTCTCTCCCTCTATTGTAATTACTAGAGAAAGAATAAAGTATTTGATTTTGCTGCACCCAAACAGAAAGCGAGAACTGAGTTTTTCTTCGACACTACTCTCCCCTGACATGAATCTCCCTATGGCACTGAAATTAAATGTAGGGAAAAGGGAAAAGATAACAGCTTGGCTCTTGGTGTTAAATAGCTGTCTTCAAGCCTCAAACTGCTGAATGAGCTTTAGGGTAGGGAAGGCTGTGCCTCCCCAAACAGCCTGGCCCTGCCCCCATCCGACCCCCATCCACTTCCTGCCCCCAGAATGCCCCCCCCCAGAATCCCGACCCATCCTGCTCCTTGTCCCCTGACTGCCCCCCTGAGACTCCCCCACCAACCCCCCCAACTCCCTGTCCCCTGACTGCTCCGACCCCTATCCACTCCCCCACCGAGTCCTGACAGACCCCCAAATGCCCATGATCCAACCCCACCTTCCCTGTCCCCTGACCACCCCCCCAGAATCTCTGCCCCCTCCTTGTCCCCTGACTGTCTCCAGGACTCCCTGCCCCTTATCCAACCGCCCTGGTCCCTTGTTGAGCTGTGTGGAGAAGGAAATTCTATTTTGCAGAGGATTTCAATAGGGAGGATGGAGCCCTGGATTCTGAGCCAGTCTGGCAGGTGGGTTGTTAGCAGCCAAGCAGGTGACCTGGCAGAAAACCAGGCAGGTTTAACTGAAATCAAACCAACTCCACAAAACACTTGTATTTCAAAAAATGCTAAACACTTCACCGGAATATTTCTGACCAGTTCTAGGTCCTAGGACTGGGTGGGTTGCTGTGTTTAAATTCCAAATGCTTGGTCCAATCTGCTCCATTCCACAAGGAAAGTAAAGTATTTTATGAGCCCCAGGGTTGAGTCATCTCTGGCAGCGATGCTTTATCACATGCAGAGAGAGAGAGAGAGAGAGAGAGAGAGTGTAAATGTCTGCAGTGGCAGGGAAAAGCACCTCAGCTTTGTTTTGCATTTGGAATATTAACAGAGAGCCCACAGAAAGAAAGCATGGTTTTGTGGTTAAGGAGCTGGTTTGGAGTTTGCGCGATGTGTGCTCAATTCTGGCTGTCACAGACTTTCTGTCTCACCTGAGGCAAGTCATTTTATAGCCCAGGCCTCAGTTCCCCATCTCTAAAACAGAAATAAATCTTTTTTTGTTGGTCTTGTCCATTCAGATAAGAAGTGTTGTGGGGCTGGGTGTCTGTACAGTGCCTAGCATCATGGGGCCCTGATCTTACCTGAGGTCTCTAGGTTCTGTTGTAACATCAATAATCCCCCAAGAATGCACTCCTGCGCACCAGCTGGTCCTGGATCTCAAGAGATGAAAAGGAAAGTCCAGCAACCTCCATGGCTATCTAGTCCCTATATCTTTTCATACCAAATTTCAAGGCAGAGAAATTCTATTAACACCCTCATTAAAACCTTGATTGTGATGGAAACACTGACTGGCCATTAGCTACGTTGATGCAAACCTCAACAGTGTAACTATAGTACAGAGGTAAAAGGACTCTTCAGTCCCCGGGACTCCCTGCCCCTTATCCAACCCACTCCCACCCGGCCCCGGCCACTTACCCCCTCTCCCAGAGCCTTAGCGCGCGCATTCAGGAGCGTCCCTGGACAGCGCTGCAGCCGTGTGCCTCCAGCAGGGCCTGAGCTCCTCCCCGCTCAGAGCCATGTGGTCAGGGGGTGGGGCTGTGAGCTCCAGCGGGACCGGAGCTCCCGCCACTCGGCCCAGAGCTCGCAGCCCCGCCCCCTTACCATGCGGCTCTGAGCGGGGAGGAGCTCAGGCCCCGCCAGAGGCAAGTGGCTGCAGCACTGTCCAGGGACGCTCCTGGACGCGTGCGCTGAGGTGCTGGGGGGAAGCCGGGGGCCAGGGGAGCCTCAGCCCTTCTTGTGGGGGCCCCTGCAGGGCCCGGGGCATGGGGTAAATTGCCCCACTTCCCCCCCCCCCCCCGGCAGCCCTGCTCCAGGCTGGGGTAGGGGTGCGGGGGGTGAGGGCTCAGTCTGGGGGTGTGGGCTCTCGGGTGGGGCCAGGGATGAGGGATTTGGGATGAAGGATGAGGCTCCAGGCTGGGGCAAGGGGTTGGGGTGCAGGGTCCTGGCAGCGCTTACCACGGCTCCAAGGAAGCAGCTGCCAGATCCCTGCAGCCTCTAGGTGCATGGGCAGCCAGGTGGCTCTGTGCAGTGTGCACTGCCTCTGTGCACGCAGGCACCGCCCCCCTCAACCCCCATTGGTCGTGGTTCCCAGCCAATGGGAGCTGCGGAAATAGCAGTCGGGCAGGGGCAGCACACAAAACCTCCCAGTCCTTGGCTGCCCCAGCACCTAGGGGCTACAGGGACCTGGTGGCCACTTCCGGGAATTGTGCGGAGCTAGGGCAGGCGGGGAGCATGCCTTAGCACCAGGCCCCCACTACGCTGCTGACTAGACTTTCAACGGTCCGGTCAGCAGTGCCAGGGTCCCCTTTCAACCTGGCATGCCAGTCGAAAACCAGATGCCTGGCAACCCTGTATCTGAATCTGGCCCTGAACAAGTATATAAATAGACAAAGTCACTTCATCAAACATATGTAAACAATTTAAAATCTTGGTTACCACACTTTCACAGAGCGTGTGCTGTTTAGTAAACTAAATACAAACCACAGAGAATATAACTCATTAGTTTCCATGCACTATTTACTAGTGAACTCCATTTTTAGAGAGATACAGAATTTCTACCTCCATTTCAGAAGAGTACTTTACTCCCTAGAAAGCATCATGGGATATGAAAAGAACCTATCCCCTTTGCATAGATGCTCTAAGCACCCAAAGGAATCAAACCTAACACCTTCAGCATAAGAACCACTTGAGCAAAAAGAATAACTGTTAACCACGCTTAAGTAGCAGGGCGTTATAGTTGCTACTAGAGAGAGTTATGCTCACACATGCTAAGTCAGTGCACAGCACGTCTGTTAAACAAGCTTGCCCCAAGTGTGTGAGGTCTGCGGATGCGGATATCCGCGATTGTAAAGCGGATATCCACAGATTTGCAGGGCTCTAGCTACATGCTCTTGCTCTCTCAACCTGCTCTTCCTAGGGAAGTGTGGCTTGTCCAACTGATGCTCCTACCAGCACAGGAAAAGCAAATTAATAATGGTTTCCTTTACTGAATGATTTGTATTGTACATGGATAGAGCGCAAAGGAATCCATGTGGCGCCTCTGGACACTGAAGTCCTACAGTTAGCTTCAGAGCAGAGCAAGGTTCTCCCAGCACAAACATGATGAGACCAAACCTAGGCTGAAAGGGGAATTCAGCCTCTCCACTGAGATCATGAACAAGGGGGGCACTTAGTGTCAGCTGTGGTGGTCTGTGATGAGGACACTTGCCCATTAGGAAGTACACTGAAGTCACCAGCTCAGGCATAATCCACTTTTTAGTTAAGGTTCGGGTATTAATACCCATCATTTGCACAGGACAACCCCAAATGTTCAAAAATCATGAATCAGGGCCCCAACAATCCTAAAACTGGTTTAAAAATCAGGGAATTAAAAAAACTGGGGTTCTTTGCCCTCTGGGTTTGACCTTTAAGATGCACTTGGGTCTAATTTTCCAACTTCTCTGCAACCATAAGGGCTAGAAATTTTCATTTAAAAATAAGAAGATGGGATTCCCTCATAATCTCTTATCTCCAGAAGCTGGGTCTGTAAGTAAAACATCCAATATTGCAAGGATTGGCAACACTGCATTTGTACCCTGCATACTGAACTGAACATTCTGCCCTGGCCAACTCCTAAGTGGAAATGATACAAGAAGAAAACAACCTAACCCAGGGTTTCTTAAACTGGTGGTCGGGACCCCTCAAGGGGTATCAAGCTTATTACATGGGAGGTCGCAAGCTGTCAGCCTCCACCCCAAACCCCGCTTTGCCTCCAGCATTTATAATGGTGTTAAATATATTTAAAAGTATTTTTAATTTATCAGGGGGGTCGCACTCAGAGGTTTGCTGTGTGAAAGGGGTCACCAATACAAAAGTTTGAGAACCACTGACCTAACCAATCTGCCCTTATCCACGTGTTTAAAATTATGCACCAAGGTTTCAAAAATGTCTGAAGGAAGATCTTCCTTTTGCCTTCACCCCATCTCCTTTAAAGTATTTCTCTCAGAGGAGAGGTGAGGATTTGTGCTAGCCCCAATAGTTCCTCTCTTGCAATCCAAAAACCCCTACACTGGGACAGATTCTTTCATCCATTCCTAGTTCCAACCCTGCCCCTCCACCAGCAGAAAGAGAAAAACCAGCAAGGAATAGTCTGTTTCCAAACTGCAGTAGGCCAGGCTGGCCCTTTAAGGGATCAGTCTCTGCCTGATTTTAGCCTAGAATGGGGGTCAGCACAGCAGGGAATGCTGGAAGTGGTGGGGCTATAGAAGAGGTGTCAAACTTGTTCTTTGGAGAGGGAGGAAAATTATCCTTTCACTTAGAGTCTAGGGGCCGGGAATAACAAGTTCACTAGCAATAGGCTACTTCTCCCAGTGCAGAATGTGCCTCTTGAAATGCAGTATTTATTTAGCTAAAGGCAGACATTTATAAGAGAAACACATTTATGAAGCCACCCCTCCTCTGCCCTTTAACTCCCTGCATGCATCCCTGGGGACCCCCGCACAACTTTGGGATTTGTCCTTTCCCAACACTTTGGAAATCTCACCATGGTGTGCATTCCTAACACCATGGCAGGAATAGCATTGGGGCATGGGATAGAGGGTGGTGGTTGCCCATGAAATAGACCCCAGGCACTCTCCCCTGCCCTGCCAGCCCTCTCAGAGGACAAAGGATGCTAGAGAGGCCAGATTTGTCCATGACTGAACCAACCATAATAAAGTAACATAACTAGGGCCATTTATATTCCTCTAGCTCTGCCCATCTCCAGCCCAAAGGCTGCATTTCAGCAGGGCTGCAAAATCCACCTCTGGAATGCAGGGCACCAGCCAACCTGTGCACAGCACATTGAGAGGACAGACTGGACACCAGAGCGTAACTTCCTAGGAAAAGGGTTCTGGGATTGCTAGGACCAAGCTGCAGCCAGCCTCTGCCTGGGGGGCCTAAGGCAAAAGCAACAAGCCCATGCACAGGGCCCAGCCATAGTGGGGCTAAAAATGCAGGCTCTGCCCCCTTCTCTCGGCCCCATGGCTGCCAGCTGCCTGGAAGAGGGTGGGATGAGAGTCAGACCACAAGGCTCACCCCACTCTCTCTGAGGACAGTCGAGCTGTCACACTGGTGTGACTCCCGATAGCCCCTAGGCAAGATCTGTCTCACTGGAGAATGGCCCCTATGCCCATGAAGCATGCTCAGCTCAGCCACGCCAAGCAAGTGGGGCCTTGAGGTTTTATGATTTCTCCTGAAATTTCCCCACACAGGTGACTCCCATTTACCTGCCTTGGAAGGGCTAAGCTGATCACATGTGTCCAGATAGCACTAACCTATCACACCTGATGCTCAGACCCCTACACTACCCCTGCCAGGCCCTGGACATTGTTTTTCCTGACCCTGACCCCTGGAAGAGACTCTCTCTCCATTATTTCAGGTGCCACAGAGTAACTGGTGCTTAATAAGCTGATGAAGAGGCAATCATTCTATGGTGTAATCATCCATTCTGTACATCCCAGATCTGAATGAAGCATCTGTTTCAAACTCATTGGGGCGGGGGGGAAATCAGTGTCATCTGGCCGCCTCTGGCCAAAACCACAGGCAGGGATTGATTTCTGTGTGTCAAAACCTGGCATGTAAATAATGCCCCCATTGATCTCGTTAGTGGAGTGTGGGAGGAGAGCAGAGGGACATGCCAGCCTCCATATGCTGAATGGACCTTGGAGTATGCTCTCTCTGGCCAATCAGCTCTGAAAACAGACAAACCACCTAGGCAATTAAATAAACCCAAGCACTTTGTTACTGAAGGGTCTGCACACTATGGACCTGGCACCTCCCCTTAGTTAAGTGCCAGGACAATGCTGTGGGCTACCAGAACTCTCAATCAATGAAGCACAGTCTACAAGTTTCCAGACAACCATGCTGAGTGACTGGCTTCCTCTTGTATCCATCTTTGCTTCTCCCCCTCCTAGCTGGCTTCCTCCTAGATCCAGCTTTGCTCTCTCCGCCCTCAGGCCCCAACCCAGATTCTCCTGTCTTCCTGCCATGGCACAAGAAGACAGGATGCTGAAAGACTCATTTCTTCTTCCTGGAGCAAAGACAAACAGCCAGCACCAATTCCAGCCCAGTGAGAGATGAGCGCTGGAGGTTCAGTGCCTAAACTTTATCATTTTTAAAGAGCCTTAGAAAACTATTCTAAACTTTTCTGATGCCATCTCTACTTTTCCCATCACACCTCAGAACTGCGGGGGTGAGGGGAGGGGAAGGTCATTTAAAGGGATACTGTCCACTCTAATTGTCAAATTATCAGAAACTGGATTTTTTTAAGATCCCCCTTTAAATAGTATTGATTTTAAAATATCCCTATTCCTTTAAAGCTATTACAGGGGTTCGTGTTGTCTTGCTCGTGTTCAGAAGGGTCTTTGGGGTGGAACAGAGACCAATACCAATAAACGTGCTCAGGCCCACCCTTGCCCTTCCACTCTGCACACTCCTGCCAGCTGCCTCTTTGGTTTCTGTTTCAGTTCCATTGCTGACCACCCTCTTGCAGGGCCTGGTACACAGGAAGGACTGTCTACTGCTTAGGGTGCTAGCTAGAGACTCAGGAGAGCTGGGTTTAATTCCCTGCTGTGCTGAAGAGGGGGGACTTGGTCAAGTGACTTAGGGACCAACGGCCAGAGACTATGGGGATGATAAAAGCAGCAAAGAATCCTGTGGCACCTTATAGACTAACAGACGTTTTGCAGCATGAGCTTTCGTGGGTGAATACCCACTTCTTCAGATGCAAGTGGTGGAAATTTCCAGGGGCAGGTTTATATATGCAAGCAAGAAGCAAGCTAGAGATAACGAGGTTAGTTCAATCAGGGAGGATGAGGCCCTGTTCTAGCAGCTGAGTGAAAACCAAGAGAGGAGAAACTGGGGATGATGGTACTTGTGAAAACAAGTGAATTCTATGATGATGGGGGCCATATAAGTACTTACACATTTGCTCACCCAGAAGATAGGGTTTAAATGAGCAATCACTGAAGGAAATTCTAAGGTCTGTGTCATGCAGGCCATACTAGATCACAGTGATTCATCCTGGCCTTACAAATCTATTAAGATGTGAAGGGGTGAGTTTCCTGCAGACCAGGGCCTGGGACAGAGCGTGCCATAAGCGAGCGCCTTGCTGAGGAGTACAGGCTAGGAATGATGTCCTCATGCTAAGCCATGAGATGAGAAGTGCACCTGATTGCAACAAAACAATGAAACCGGCAAGAGCAATTGTTGTCAAATGCACTAATGAACTGGAAAAGAAATAGAGTTGTTGCCCCCTCTTGTCTCTTTCACCAATAGGAATCAAAGTGTCATCTATAACAACAGCAGGTATTTTCAGGGGGAAATATAGCTTTCAAGTTGATGTCACTTTTAATTGAACTTTTTTGGAACATCATGTTTGGTTTAAATACTGGGCAAAGGTTCACATCCAGTTATGCCCATTTCCCCAAACACTGGAGCCAGCTGACATACTTATGGACACCAATTGCCCAGTAGGAACTGCACACAGGGATTTGTTTCACATGGAGCTCCCTAATGGAACTAGGTCTGGGATCAAGTGCCAGCCTGTGCCTGCAACAATGCCACTAAACCCATGCTGTGTGCCTGCAGTTTTGTGAGTACCGCCTCCCAGCCTGACACCAAAGCCCTGCAATCAGCATTTCCCTGCAGTACTGCCACATGCACCATGCTACTGAGGAACCATAAGAGGGAGGGGGGAGAGAACATGGTGCCCACAGTGGTGGATAGCATAATATCCTAACCAGGAGCGAGAGAATCCAATCCCTTCCCAGCAGCGCAGAGTCTCCCAAGCAAGTCTGTTTCCTGTCTAGATGGGGAGTGTAATGTGTGGCCCTTCCTTTCCCCAGGACACCCTAGGCAGAGAATCTTATACTGATGCCTTGGATCCCTCACCGTCCCTTCAGTCACTCAGGAATCTCGCTCTGGCCAGCAACCCGCCTGCTCTAGGCACATGACAGAGGAACAGCAGCTAGCCAGCTTCTCCCCGCACTGAACTCCCTAGTACTCCCTCCTGCCTGCGGACCACGCCAAGCAGCCTTCAGTTCCGAAAGCCAGCCCAGTCCACGCTGGCCCTTTGCTCCTTGTCAAAATGTTCCTAATCCAGCAGGAAACTCCTAGGGATGTCTCGGTCCCGCAGCCAGGCAGAGCTCCTGCGGGTTGAAGTTAATAAGTGATTTTTATGAGACACATACTGCAGCGCCTCTCTCGTAGACAGGCATAGATAAATCTGTGGCAAGAGGGATACACACCATAAAGGGGTGCGTGGCTCGGGTGGGGTTAGCCAAAGCACCCAGGGGAGTTAGGTGCACACCGCCTAACTCCCCTGGTGCTGTGACTAGACCCACCCTGCCCGCAGGCATGGGGCAGCCCACTCCTTGCAAACTCGCAGGGGAACTGCAAGCGGCGACGGCTGAACACCCCCGCGGCCGGGCCCAGTTTCTCTCCCTCCAGCAGCTGCGGGCTGCTCCCCCCGCCCCGCCCTCTCATTCAAACAATGGCCCCGCGAGCACTCACCCTGCCAGGGTCGGCGGCAGCAACTCGCTGAGGAACCGGCCGGGTTCTTCCCCCGCCTGTTAGGGGCGGCGGCCAGGGCCCCGAGTCGGCCGGACCAGGCAGGCCTTGCAGCGAACTCCGCGGGCTAAGAGGGCAGAGGCGGAGGCTGGCGCGACGCCAGCAAGAGCAGCAGGGGCCGCCTGCCTGGGCCGGGAGTGATCTCATCCCGGCCCCCAGGCTGCGGGGGAGCTACCCGATTGGCTAGGCCGGCTGCCCCCGGGAGGGGCCAGGATCCGGGCAGGGCTGGGGGCCGGGGCCCGGGCGAGGAGAAGACACCCGCTGCCCTTGAAGGGGACCTCGGCTGCGGCAGTGAGAGCGGGGGCTGCAGGCGGGTCTCGGGTCCTTGGCGGAGGGAAAGTGGGGTGAGGAGCAGCCGGTGGCCATGCCAACTCAACTTACCCTACTTCGCTGTGTTCCAGCGAAACCTCCATCCTCCTACGCCAACCTCCCCTCCATTGGGTTCCCAGGGGCGTCAGAGGGGAGACCTGTGTAAGTGGGGGAATGATCCTGCTATTGTGGGGAACTTTCCTGGCTTATACACTACCCCGGTGAAAGGGGCTAGCGAAAGGCTCTGAGTCCTCAGTCCCTTTACCCAGAGGCCTCCCTGCCCTTGAGGGCTCTCTTTCCACACTCCAGTGTGGCAGAGTCCTCTTAACCCCAACAAGGCTGGGCCCAGGATTACTGGGGGCTTGACCCCCAATCTTGGCATAGTCACTTAGTGCAGGGGCTAGGGTGTCCCCACTCCAGGGTATTCTCTCCGCTCTGGAGGCTTCCCTGACACACTGATCATTACATACAGTTTAAAGCAAATACAATTTATTAAACAGCAACTAATTACAAAAAGTAAGGGGGGGATGGGAAAGGTTAAAGGAAAACCCATCACTCCACTCTGTGGGTGCAGGGAACCACAAACAGCCATTGCTGAAATGTCAGGGCAGTTTGCAGTCTGTTCCTCACATATCCCAGGCCTCCTGCCCAGGCCCTGGCTGTGCTGCAGAGATGCCGCAGGTTGGCCACTTGCTGCAGCGGTGGTAGGGCCCTTCTTCCCAGCGTCAGCCTCCCCGCCCCCATCGGGGTTACAATCCCCCTCCAAGTCTGGCCTGCAAGGCATCTTGCCTGGGGGTGTCTCCCTGTACTGGACCTGCTGCCCAGAGTTCCCCTTCGCTCTCCTCAGATGCTCATCGCACCCGGCTCCAGACTGTTCCAGCCCCAGCACTGCTGCTGCTCTGCCTCCAGGCCCCTGAGCTGCTTCTCTGGCTCTGGTTGCTGTAGCTCTCCTCCCAGCACAGGTCTGCTCCCTGGGCTGCTTCTCTGGTTCTCTCTGGCTGGCACAGCCCTGCTCCCCAGCTTAACTCAGGCCCCTGCTCTCCCCTTAGCTCGGCCCCACTCTGTTCCAGGCAATTCCAGCTCACAAGGAGGACGGGACCCCCCTGGCCTCCTGACTCCCTCATTAGCCTGCCCACCCTGTCAATCAGGCTGAGCTGGAGTATTGGCATGCTCCCTCGGGATTTTCAGGCTTAGGGTCCTGATTTCCCTTCTGGCAAGGGGAAAGTGTCCGCTGGTCGGGTGAGGAGCAGCTGGTGGACATGCCAAATGCCCCAGCTTGGGAGAGACGGTGCCTGTGTTACAGAAAAACCTTCATCCTCCTACTTTAACCTCCATTGCGTTCCAACAGGCATCAGAGGGGAGACCTGGTTTCCTTCGCCTGTGCTCCCAGCTGGACTCGGGGCAGGGGACACCAGGGTCCCGGTAGAGGAAAAGTGCTTAGTGGGGTGGGGATGGCCAGGGAGCCCAGTTCCATTCTCACCAGTGACTGTCTTAGTGACCTCAGTTAATTTGGTTCCCTGCTCTTTGCCTCATCTGGAAAATGTGGCAAAGGAGTCTCCCCTGCCTGTCGAGGCTGTCAGGGTTAATGGATTAATGGCTGGGAAGCGCTTTGAGACTGTTGTGGCAGCTGATCCAGAAGTGTAAAATGTTCTTATAGGGCTTATAGAGGGTTATATAGTGGCAGGGGGGGCTGACAAATCAGGAATCCCAAACTATAGGGCTGTGTGCAGCCACAGGGTTATGTGCTGCCTTAGACTCAGACATAGCCCTGCATACAATGGAAGGACATCAGGCCCTTGGGAAGCACACTCCTAGAAAAGACCATCTCGATTCACCTGCACTGAATAACAGAATGTGGCACCCGCTTCATTGTGGGATCGCACTACACTAGCACCAAATGCTGCCAAGCTGTGAGGCTTTGGGAGCAATCCAACCTGGGAATAGCTAAGAAAGGAATTTGCGTTGATTCTAGGCAGGGAGAGAGACCCATACCCCAAGGGAGAAGTGACATTGTGCAACAACAGTGGAGAACAGCAAAAAACACAACATGATGCAAGAGGCACCGGAGTGAAGGCTCCCTGGATCCTCATCCCCCCACCTCAGTACTATTTGTAGAGCAGATGGCTTGGATCAGCAGATGGAGATCCCTGCAGCAGGTGTAATGTTACTGCCTTTGGTGGGACACAACTGAAAGTATCAATTCAGGACAAATTGCTTAGAGCAGGGCAGTCACAGCTCAAAAGCTGGGTGTTCTTTATTAATAAGGCACACAAAACCAGCCAAACTAGTCATACAAACAATTCCCTTAGACACTCCAGTTTCCCAGTATTACTACCAGTGCCACTCGTTATGGGAATGAATGGTTACGAAAATCAATGCCCCAGTAAAAGAAAAAAAGTTCTCCCAATCCCAAAGGACCAAGCTCCAGACCCAGGTCAATATATAACAACGAGGAGTCCTTATGGCACCTTAGAAACTAACAAATTTATTTGGGCATAAGCTTTCATGGGCTAAAAACCACTTCATCAGATGCATGGAGTGAAAAATACAGTAAGTAAGTAAGTCCCATCTTTTCATGTGCTGTAATATATATACTGCTTACTGCATTATCACTCCATGCATCTGATGAAGTGGGTTTTAGCCCACAAAAGCTTATGCTCAAATAAATTTGTTAGTTTCTAAGGTGCCATAAGGACTCCGCGATGTTTTTGCTGAGGCCTGGTCTACATTATGGGGTTAGGTCGAATTTAGCCCCATTAAGTCAATTTAAAAATGAATGCGTCAACAGAACCAACCCCGTTCTGTCGACCTAAAGGGCTCTTAAAATAGACCTGTACCCCTCCCTGGTGAGGGGAGTAGCACTAAAATTGACTGAGCTGGGTCAAATTTGAGGACACAAATCTACAGTATTGGCCTCCTGGAGCTATCCCAGAGTGCTCCATTGTGTCCGCTCTGGACAGCACTTTGAACTCCAATGCACTAGCCATGTACACAGGAACAGCCCCTGGAACTTTTGAATTTCATTTCCTGTTTGGTCAGTGTGGCAAACTCAGCAGCACAGATGACCATGCAGTCCCCCCAGAATCATAGAGCATAGCTGCTCCCCCATCACCTCTGTCCCTGAGGTTATCACAGATTAGAAGGCGAAAAAAATGCACTTGCGATGACATGTTTGCCGAGCTCATGCAGTCCTACCGCACTGATAGGGCACAGCTTAATGCATGGAGGCATTCAGTGGCAGAGGCCAGGAAAGAATTAATTGTGAAGAGCAGAGGCGGACGCAATGCTGAGGTTAATGGGGGAGCAAAGGGACATGATGAAGCGTATTTTGGGGGAGCAAACGGACATGATGAAGCGTCTGTCGGAGCTTCAGGAAAGCCAACAAGAGTACAGACCCCTGCTGCAACCACTGTCTAACCACCTAACCTCCTCCCCATGTTCCATAGCCTCCTCACCCAGACACCCAAGAACGTGGAGCGGGAGGCTCCGGGCACCCAGCCACTTCACTGCAAACAACCCAAGCAACAGAAGGCTGTCATTCAAACAGTTTGATTTTTAGTGTGGCTACAATAAGCAATGTGGCCTTGTCCTTCCCTCCTTCCCCACCCCACACGGGCCACCTTGTCCGTTATCTCTTTTTTTTTTTTTTAATTAATAAAGAAAGAATGCATGGTTTCAAAACAATAGTTACTTTATTTTGAAGAGGGGAGGGTGGGAATTAAAATCAGGGAATTAAAATCAACAAAGGGGGCAGGTTTGCATCAAGGAGAAACACACACAACTGTCACACTGAAGACTAGCCAGTCATGAAACTGGTTTTCAAAGCCTCTCTGATGCACAGCGCCAGGGCCGGCTTTAGGCTGATTCCCCCAATTCCCCTGAATCGGGCCCCATGCCTAAGAGGGCCCCGCGTCCACTGGTGAGCTGGAGCCGGTTCCCAAGCTCCGGCAGCTGTCCACCCCGCCCCTGGCCCCAGCTCACCTCCCCCTCCTTCCCTGAACGCTCCGCCTCCCCCTCCCCTGCTTCCCATGAATCAGATGTTTGTGTGGAAAGCCTGGAAACAAGCAGCCGCAGATAAGCTGGGGTGGGGGGCCAGGAGGAGGGCTCCAGAGAGGCATGGCACGGCCCAGTGCAGCTCAGGAAATTGGAGTGTCTAAGACATTGGTTGTATGACTTATGGTTAGTCAGTGGGGTAAAACCAAAGTCCTCTCTGTTTGGCTGGTTTGGCGTGCCTTAATAATAAAGGACACCCAACTTTGGGCTATGAATGCCCTGCTCTAAGCAATTTGTCCTGAATTGACACTCTCAGTTGTGTCCTACCAAGAGCAGCTTCGTTACAAACTCTCTGGGCCCTTTTAGTCCATCTAAATTAGTGGGGCTTCAAAACCATTTATATCTGGTAGGGGTACAATGAGGTGTGGGGACCATTGTGGTACAGTGGATAGGTCACAGGACTGGGGTTCTAGGGTCCTGAGTGTTAAACGTTGGTCTGCCGGTGTTTGATTGCATGGCCTTGGGCAAGTTACTTTTCCTTGAATCCTTTATCTGTCCTGGCTAGTTAGATGGTAAGCTCCTGGAGACAGTTCCTGCCCTTTACTGTGTCATTGCAACGCCCAGCACATTGGGGTCCTGATCTCAGGTGCTTTGGAGCATTTAGCAACCCCTGCAGAGCAGTTTGATCCTTAATCCTCTACAACCAGGAGTTTGTGTAAGCAGAGTCAGGATGAGCTCTACCCTGACATCTGGTGGTGAATTGTGGTGAGTTGTGGAAAAGTACTTCAGGGGCTGGTCTTGTTTGCATAGGCACACCCACCCCACCTAGCATGAGCCGACAGCCACCCAAATGGTCACTTTGGCTGCTGTGGGATCCCCAGTTTCTCTGTTATTGGGGCAGGGAGAATAAAGTGTTACCCTGATTATGTGAATCAAGGCCATGGTGCACCAGCACTG
Organism: Mauremys mutica; assembly: GCF_020497125.1. Taxonomy (NCBI): domain Eukaryota; kingdom Metazoa; phylum Chordata; order Testudines; family Geoemydidae; genus Mauremys; species Mauremys mutica. The sequence continues at coordinate 44,802,678 of NC_059082.1, read as the reverse complement.
GGGTTCCCCTACTACAAGCTGAAATCACCTAAAGAGCTGAAAAAGCAGCAAAGAATCCTGTGGCACCTTATAGACTAACAGACATTTTGCAGCATGAGCTTTCGTGGGTGAATACCCACTTCGTCTGATGTACTTGCATCCGACGAAGTGGGTATTCACCCACGAAAGCTCATGCTGCAAAATGTCTGTTAGTCTGGATCTGTAAAAGCAGCAAAGAATCCTGTGGCACCTTATAGACTAACACGGCTCCCCTCTGATACTAAAGAGCTGAGATCACTGAGTGCTGTGTTAACTAGTAGGGGAGCCTGAAGATATATTGCTAAGTGGCTGGCAGAGCGGAGCAGTTTGTGGGACAGTCGGAGTGGCCCATGGGATGGCGAGCAGAGCGGAGCTGAGCAGTTTGCAGGATGGTTGGAGTGGCCCACGGGATGGTGAGTGGAGTGAAGCGGGGCAGAGTGGAGCAGTTTGTGGGACGGCTGGAGCAGCTCACAGGGCAGCTGGTGGAGTGGAGTGGCTTGTGGTGAAGGCTGCAGCAGAACGCCACGGAGAGGCGGAGCATTTGGCCTCGGACCATGTAAGGTGCCACTTAACACCCTGCGTGCCCCTTTCTCCCTGCCCCCCATTTTCACCCAGGTTGGGGGGTGTAAAACTCTGCAGATAAACTTTTGAATTCTGGGGCTGCACTGACCAGGGACAGAGACTTTTTGGGTTGTTGGACTTTTGGGATTTTGGGGTGATCTTTTGGGGTGTTGGACTTAAGACCCTAAGGGAAAAAGGATACTGCCAAACTTACTTGGAGGTGGGTCTTTCACTCATGGTTTGTGTTATGAATCCTGTTTGTGGTGTTTCCCCAACATGATGCCACATTGTTTCCCTCCTTTATTAAAAGGATTTTGCTACACTCAGACTCTGTGCTTGTGAGAGGGGAAGTATTGCCTCTTAGAGGCACTCGGGGGGTGGTGTGTAATTGTCCCAGGTCACTGGGTGGAGGCTCGAGCTGGTTTTGCATTGCGTTATTGAAATGGAACCCCTAGGTACTGAACCTGGCCCTTATTGCTGCCAACTCAGATGGCAGAAGGGTTACATTTGTATTTGCCAAACGCAAACCAAAAATCCCCCCCCCACCTTTGAGACCTGTCAGGCTTTATCATCCCCCAGCCCTACTTCCCTGGGAACACACTAACTGCAGCAAATACTCAAGCCCTGGATGGATCTTAGCTCAAGAGACAAGCTTTAAAACATTGCTGAGGCTAGTGGGATTGGCTTGCTGCGAGGCGGGGAAGGATTGAGAACTGCCCCCTTCCCTGCGCGCGCACGCATGCACACACACACAGTCCCTTTCAGGTGTGGCCAAGAACAATCTGCCTCTGTGCATACAGCCAGGACCACAACCCTCCACTCCCATGGACATATAATGGGGTGGGGATTGGGGACAGAGAGAGATGCAATCAAACAGGAAAGGGAAGAGGAGGAGGAAACAGGAGAAAGGACCCCTGGTAAGAGAAGAGTAAGTGGGGTGTGTTGGTGGAGATGGGGGCATTATGTTATGGGGGGACTCTGTGCGTGTGATGTATTTCTGCCAGGAAGCTCTGCTCAGATGATGACTATGTGATGTATTTTCTTAGAGGAGCTCATTTTCAGATGCATGCAAGTGTGCATCAGATGTGTTTCCCCACAGGAAATGGCTTCTTGTTTTTAACCTGTTTTCCAGCCTGGCTGATAGGCTCTATGGACACATCAGTGTCGCCAGCTCTTGTGAACTGATAGTGAGTTTCATGGTGTTTTGTGTTTGTTCTTGAAGCCCCAGCTCCAGGAGTCAGGTGACTAAGTGAAAATCTTGGCTTTCTGTTCTTTAAAAAAGGAAGTTTCTAGCCCTCATGATTCAGAAGAAAAGATGAAATCAAAGAACTCAAAAAGAATCTGACATTTTTTATTTTTATAATCGCAGGATTATAAAATAATCTCAGGATTATCTGAGGGGGGCTCACTCAGGATTTTTGAGTCCTTGGGCTTGGCAGTACCAGCTGCTTGGCTTGCCTCAGGTCATGGCTCATATGAATGAGGGGAAGGATAATCCTCCTGCAAAAGTCTAGGACTGAGTCTTAGGGTATGTCTACACTACGGGATTATTCCAATTTTACATAAACCGGTTTTGTAAAACAGATTGTATAAAATCGAGTGCACGCGGCCACACTAAGCACATTAATTCAGTGGTGTGCATCCATGTACCGAGGCTAGTGTCGATTTCCGGAGCGTTGCACTGTGGGTAGCTATCCTGTAGCTATCCCATAGTTCCCGCAGTCTCCCCTGCCCATTGGAATTCTGGGTTGAGATCCCAATGCAAAAACAGTGTCGCGGGATGATTCTGGGTAAATGTCGTCACTCAATCCTTCCTCCGGGAAAGCAACGGCAGACAATAATTTCGCGCCCTTTTTCCCTGGATTGCCCTGGCAGACGCCATAGCATGGCAATCATGGAGCCCGTTTTGCCTTTTGTCACTGTCACCATATGTGTACTGGATGCTGCTGACAGACGCGGTACTGCACTGCTACACAGCAGCATTCATTTGCCTTTGCAAGATAGCAGAGATGGTTACCAGTCATATTGCACCATCTGCCATTGTAAACTGACAATGAGATGATGGTTATCAGTCGTTCTGTACCGTCTGCTGCTATCATGGGTGCTCCTGGCTGGCCTTGCTGAGGTCGGCCAGGGGCACACAGGCAAAAATGGGAATGACTCCCTGGGTCATTCCCTTCCTATGTTTTGTCTAAAAATAGAGTCAGTCCAGCCTAGAATATGGGGCAAGTGTACTAGAGAACCAGAGAGCACAGCCACTCGGTGTCAGAGCCCCAGAGATCCCGCAGAAATGATGAGCTGCATGCCATTCTAGGGGGTGCCCCTGCAACAACCCCACCCATTGCTTCCTTCCTCCCCCAACCCTCCTGGGCTACCATGGCAGTGTCCTCCCATTTGTTTGATGAAGTAATAAAGAATGCAGGAATAAGAAACATAGATTTTTTAGTGAGATAAAATGAGGGGGAGGAAGCCTCCAGCTGCTATGATAGTCCAGGCAGGACATTAAAGGGTAGGGGGGGAGAGGAGACCAGCCTTCCGCTGCTATGATAGTCCAGGCAGTACAGAATCTTTTCTTTAGACATGATGGGGGCGGGGCGGAGGCTGATAGAGCTCAGCCCCCAGTTGCTATGATGAGGACGGTTACCAGCCATTCTGTACCATCTGCTGGGAATGACCAGGAGTTATTCCTATTTTTACCCAGGTGCCCCTGGCCGACCTCACCGAGGCCAGCCAGGAGCACTCACGGGCTGATGAAAAGGACGGATACCAGTCCTTCTGCACTGTACCGTCTGTCGGAGAGGAGAGGATGCTGCTGTTTAGCGCTCCAGAACCCCGTCTACCAGCAGCATGCAGTAGACATAGGGTGACATTGAAAAAAGGCGAGAAACGATTTTTTCCCTTTTCTTTCGGGGGGGGGAAGGGTGTAAATTGACGACATACACCCTGAAACACCTGGGAAAATGTTTTTGACCCTTCAGGCACTTGGAGCCCAGCCAAGAATGCAAATGCTTTTTGGAGACTGCCGGGACTGTGGGATAGCTGGAGTCCTCATTCCCCCTTCCCTCCCTCCATGAGCGTCCATTTGATTCTTTGGCTTTCCATTACGCTTCTCACACAGCACTGTGCTGAGTCCCTGCTGTGGCCTCTGTCTATCATAGCCTAGAGATTTTTTCAAATGCTTTGTCATTTTGTCTTCTGTAACGGAGCTCTGATACAACAGATTTGTCTCCCCATACAGCGAGCAGATCCAGTATCTCCCATACGGTCCATGCTGGAGCTCTTTTTGGATTTGGGACTGCATCGCCACCCGTGCTGATCAGCGCTCCACGCTGGGCAAACAGGAAATGAAATTCAAAAGTTCGCGGGGCTTTTCCTGTCTACCTGGTCAGTGCATCCGAGTTCAGATGGCTTTCCAGAGCGGTCACAATGGTGCACTGTGGGATAGCTCCCGGAGGCCAATACCGTCGATTTGTGGCCACACTAACCCTAATCCGACATGGCAATACCAATTTCAGCGCTACTCCCCTCGTCAGGGAGGAGTACAGAAACCGGTTTAAAGAGCCCTTTATATCAATATAAAGGGCCTCATTGTGTGGACGGGTGCAGGGTTAAATCGGTATAACGCTGCTAAAAACGTGTAGTGTAGACCATGCCTTAGTCTGCACAGGACAGTTTTTGCCAGAATAGCTGTGTTGGCTAGGAGTGTGAAAAAGTCACACACATCCCAGCGGATGTAGTATGCCGTGCCAGCAAATCCCCTGCTGTAGGTGCAACTGTACTGACAAAAAAGTGCCATTGTCAGCATAGCTAAGGTCATTTGGGAAGCGGCATAGCTATGCTGGCAGATTTCCTTTTGCCAGTATATGTTGTGTCTCTACTAGAAGGCTTTGCTGGCATAGCTATACTGGGAAAGGCTCTGTAGTGTAGTCAAGTCCCAAGTAAGGAGACCTGGGTTCTATTTGATGCTGGGCAAGTCAGCAGTGCAACTGGGTTTTTTGGCTGCTCAACTTGAGATACCTGCAGCCTGATTTTCAGAGGTGCTGAACACTTGCCACTGAGTTCAACTGGAGGGAAAAGCACTTCAGAAAGTCAGACACAAGCTGTCTCATGTTGAGCACCCAAAAATTGGGGCACTCAGAGTCACTTTTGGCAGTAAACTCTGTGCCTCAGTTTCCCCCAAGGAAAAGCCTGGTCCTGAGACGTGCAGAATACTCATAAGCCCTGTCGATTTCAGAGAGAGTTGCAAGCACTCAGCACCTTACAGGATCAGAACTTTCAAGTGATTAAAAGTGGCAGAATTTGATTGTAATCAGTAAATGTCTGTCACTGTCAGTTTCTACCTCAATGCAAAAAACAATCGATATCCTGAGCCATCAAAAGGCCTGGAGAGATTAAGTTAAAAGCATTATTTATACTGCAGTAGCACCTAGGAGCTGCTGTCACGGACCAGAACCCCATTGTTCTAGGTGCTATACAAACACAGAGCAAATAAACAGTCTCTACCCGCAAAGATCTTACATTCAACATAGAGCACTTGTAGGCAACTGGTGCTGGTTGTTTGTTTGTTTGTTTGGGGGGAGGGGGTTGGCTGTTCATTCCATCTGGCAATCGGTTCTCTAAATGTCAGATAGCATGGTTTTCATCTAGGATTTCACTTCCGAGTCTGCCACAGATCCTGACAACTATCCTCATTAGACTCTGAGGAAGTAACAATCAGTATCTGAGCATTGTTGACTTTTTTCCCACTACACACAAATGTAAAACTCAAAAGAAATGATTGAAAATGAAGGCAGATTGAGGAATTGAAATTCAATTAAAACTTTAAATTAGATCCTTCCAAGTCTGCTTGGAATTAATAATAAAGGGGTTTCAGGGAAGGAATTTAAATACTGTATGTTCTTTGTCCAAATGATTATTTCTGGCTAATTTTCCCTTCTCAAAAAATGAACTATCTAAGGTATGTGAATAAAAAATGTGCTTAATAATGAAGCTATCGCCCCCTCCACCAAAAGAGAGAGACAGGAGAAAGCAGCAACCTGCAATTTTAATTTTGCACTCATCCAATATTTGATCAAGGAGCCAAGTGAAAGCTGGAAGGGAAGTTTTCATTATCTTGGCAAGACCTTACTATTCTGACAGGGCTTCAGAAGTGACATGGAGATAGTGAGCACAAAGCAAAGAGAGTGGGCTTGAGGGTCAGCTTTTTGCTTCTCAGCTCTCCCCGTGTTTATCTGGGAGGAACTAATGTTTGTTCTTTTTTTTCATTCAACAGCTGGTTAGAACTATAGGCTTAGATCATTGGCAACAAATGTGTGGACGTTTAGTATTTCACACTGTGGCCACTTGGGATTTCAGGGCAACAGCAGAGACAGAAACTCAGGCTCCAAAAGACACAGACATCTACCAAATAAGCTAAAGGAGAATCTCTGCTAGTTCCCATCCATATATGGTTTACCACACATAGCTAAGTATTTCTGATCTCATCCAGTAGACGGTAGTAGTGTGGATGGGCTAAACTCCAACTCAGGTAATGGCCGATTTCCATCTCCCTAAATCCCCCTGTAGTTTTATCAGGATAAATTATTATTCTTCTCTCTTCCTTCAAAGGGTTGTATGTTTGTTTTTTCTGGCACACGATGGCTGCTGTGCTCCACCCCAGAGGTGACTGCATTCCATTGATGAGTGAGTGAACACTGACACTCTGTAAGGAACTTCATGATCCTTTGAGATGAAAAAATGATCTCTAAATGGAAAGTTATAGCCCCAGATCCTCAGCTGTGGCCAAGGAGCTCACGGACAGTAGAAGTATACAGCTCGATAGTATTCATCCCCACGTATTTTTTGACAGGTTTCCACACCCTATTTAGGGCTTATGTCTTGCCCTCCATTCCTGTTTCCATTGGTGTTGAGGTTTGGTGCCATCGGCCATTTTGAATTTTTTATTATTATTATTTTTATATCTGAACAGGGGGATTGTTGCATGCTAGTGCTTTGATACGTTTGGTTGAGTGTTTAGAGAAAAAGGTTGTAAGAACAGAGTGAGAGAGCTTAAAGATTAAAAAAAGAAAGCTTTGTTTAGGTTTAGAGGAAAAAGGGAAAGAAAGGTTATTAAACAGAAGAAAGATTGGTTAGGTTTAGAAAGGAGAAATGATTTTAAAAGACTCGTTTGGCATGTTATTAAAGAATAAAAAATTTAAAATAGATGTAAAAGTTTTATTAAATATAAAGTTAGGTTAAAAAAGAGCACATAGCAGAAAAAAGGGAATTTTATAAAGTGAAGACTGTTTAGTAAGCACATGGTAAAAATATGAAGGTAGGTTAATAGAAAAGCGTTTAAAATAATTATAAAGTTAGGTTAAGAAAAGAGTATTTTAAAAGGGTTAAATAAAAGAGAAAAATATAAAGATAGATTAAAAGAGAGAACATAGCAGAAAAGGGGAAAAGAATAGGCAGCACGTGGTTGAGTCAGAGAGAGAGCTTACCCTTGCAACTGTTCCAAGGCTCACAACCCCTGAGGCTAGTAGCACATCTCAGGTTTAGTCTTGCAGTTAGGGAAAACAAAGTATCTTATTTATTACACCAAGAACAAACCTAATCTAACATGGAATGGGAGGCATTAAAGAAACAGTTTTATACACAGAAGCCACACTGCTTATCCTGTCTGTGTCAATGCATCCTGAGGCTCTGAATCATTTACAAATATATAAACACATTGGGCTGTGACCTGCTGTCAGGGTTCCTCCCCCCACCCCATTCTGAACTCTGGGGTACAGATGTGGGGACCCACATGAAAGACCCCTAAGCTTATATTCTACTAATTTAGGTTAAAAACTTCCCCAAGGCACAAATTCCTTTCCTTGTCCTTGGACGGTATTGCTGCCACCACCAAGTGATTTACACAAAAATTCAGGGGAGGGTCACTTGGAATCCATATCCCCCCCAAAATACCCCCCCCAAGCGCCTTCACCCCCTTTCCTGGGGAGGCTTGAGAATAATATACCAATGAATTGCCTTAGCAATGTGAGTACAGACCAGACCCTTTATCTTTAGGACACTAAAATCAATCAGGTTCTTAAAAGAAGAACTTTATTTATAAAGAAAAAAATAAAAGAATCACCTGCAAAATCAGGATGGAAGGTAACTTTATAGGGTAATAAAAAGATTTAAAACACAGAAGACTCCCCTCTGGACTCAGCTTCACAGTTAAAAAAACAGGAATAAAACTACCTTTGTAGCATAGGAAAATTCACAAGCCAAAACAAAAGATAACCTAACGCATTTCCTTGCCTTACTTACAATTTCTGTAATTTTAGATGGATCATTCCAGAAATGTTTTCAGGAGATGTTGTACCTGCTTGGTCTCTCCCTTCGTCCAGCGAGGGAACAAACAAAAAGAAAGCCACAAACAAATTCCTCCCCCCCAATCCCCACCACTAGATTTGAAAGTATCTTCTTTCCTCATTGCTCCTTCTGGTCAGGTGTCAACTTGGTGATTTGAGCTACTTAATCCCTTACAGGTAAAGCGATTAACTACAGCTGCCACCTTGTCTGATGTTGCCTCCGAGCACCAGCCCTTTGCTGCTGGGTAACTGGGATGGGTTTGGGACCCTGCCTTTCACTGAGGAATCTCTTCCCCCCAAAGCACTCCATGCTCTACCTATTTTGGAGCTTCTGGGGCTCGGAATGACAAGCTGAGCTATCTTCCAGTTCCCTCCTCAGAGACAACCCTTCTTCAGGTAGCCCTCTCTCTGCAGGCAAGTGTAGCCAGACCCTCTGTCTGACCCCCTGTAACAGCTTTCTCTGTCACCATTCCCAGATCTCCCTCCTGGAGATCCACTCTGTCTCCAACTGTTACCTTGACCAACCCCTGTCGGCTCCACCCCTTTGGTGATGTCATCAGCCTCAGCAGTTCCTTCAAAGGCTGGCTTTACACCAGTGTGGAACAAAGCAGCTGCAGCCCAGGGGCTGGGCTATTTTTAATAAGCAGTAGGGGATCTCTCCACTCACTGACTGCCCCAAGGCCATTCCCAGAACCTGACCTAGGACAAGAAAAATAATATGTGGAGGGTGAGGAAAAGGGGCGAGCAAAGCTAGCAACACTGGGTCTGTGGAGAGCAAAGGAATGAGGAAAGACAGGAAGCAGATTCCTCAGGCTGCTTCAAACAGCAGACTGAGAATCAAGCCCTTGCCAGGAGTGGATCCATGCCAGCCACATTCCCACAAGGCAGAGTTATTGCTGACTTCAAGCTCCATAGCCTTTTTGATAGACTGTGTCTAAGACACCATAAATCCTGCTCGCTCATGAGGCACAGAGATGGGACATGCACTGGAGGTGGATCTGATCTGGGGGGTGAGTCACTGTGATGTTCCCTGGTGTTATCTGGACCAGTGATCTACTAGGTCATTCCAGTCCGCAATTCTGGGAGCCAGCCTTACCCTGCTCTGCTGTGAGAACCACCATTCCTGGGCTGTTCATGCACAACCTGTAGCATGTAAGCTGCTCCTTGGATTGTGCAACCGAATGACACTAGCCAATATTTCCGGTCCCAGACACAACCCTAGGAACTTCTGTCTTGTGGTGTACAGTTATGCCTACTGGACACTGCAAGCTTATATGAGTTTGTCAATTTAACAAAGAAATTGATATGTATCAGGCTTGTTCTCCCAAGGGGAGTCTCTAACATGCTTCAAACCAAATGCACTGCTTCAGGTAGAATAAACAAACAAATTTATTATCTACAAAAGATAGATTTTAAGTGATTATAAGTCAAAGCACAAGTCGGATTTGGTCAAATGAAATAAAAGCAAAACACATTCTAAGCAGATCTTAACACTTTCAGTGCCCTTACAAACTTAGATGCTTCTCACCACAGGCTGGCTGGTTGCCCTTCAGCCAGGCTTTCCCCTTTGATCAGCACTTCAGTCACTTGGTGGTGATGTCTGTAGATGGAGGTGGAAGAGCGAGAGTCAGGTGAGCATTACCTCATTGTAATTCCCAACTGACCAAGGGAAGGGGGGTGACTCACTCAAGAGTCCAACAGATCTTTTGTTGCTGCCTAGGCCAGCGTCCTTTGTTCCTGTGAGGCTGGGCTGGGTTTGTCCCATACATGCCTTGATGAGGTGTGAACTCCCCCTCTGTTCCTGGAGAGTTTTGCTTGGGCTTATTTTACACCATGAGGACACATTTTCAGCCTCATAACTATAACGTGAAATTACAGTCTATAACATTACTATAACAACAATGTTCAGTGCATCATGAACCTTCTGAAGACACCCAACATGACAAACTTTGCATTGGATACTACACAATCATATTATAAGAATGAACATGGGGGTGCAGGGTGTTCCCCCAAGGTACAAAGCGACACACCCCACCCCCTTAGTTTACTGAAAGAGGGTTAGTCACTGACTATCTCAAAGGCAGTTTGTGTTATAGTTCTCTTGTCATCCAGCCATTAAGGCCAAGAGGCAGTGTGCCTCAGTTTCCCCTTCACTCAGCAAACCAGGTTTGTTATGGTTTCTCCGCTGTGGTAAGCTTTAAGTCTGTTTACAGGTATTAATTGAAAAGTAGCATTATCATAAGGTTTGACATCTGTGTCAAAATTCTTATCTCCAAAACTTAATGTTAAGACCAAATTTTTTATCACAGATGGGTGTTTACAAGTATCTTTATGATACCACCTCCTATGTCCAGATAGTGTAGTTTGAGGTTAGTTTGTTCATTACCCATGGTGTCCTTTGACTCGCTCCCATGTAATCAGTCACTGGATTTTCTTTCCCTCCAGTGTTCCCCTCTGGGTGGGCTCTTAATTTAATCATGCTTCTGGAATTTTGGTATCTCAGGGTCTGGCAAGATAGGTGTTCAGGGGGATCCTGCACATTGGCTGGCCCGTTGGGGAGTGGTCTCCCAACCCCAGGACTGTACGTATGCAGAAAATCCAGCTCCTCTTTTTGGGTTACCCGGTGTTCCCCATCCCAGCACTGAGTCCTTCCTTGCCCCGTTTTCCTAGAGGACTATGATCTGTGCTCTGTGGGCTAGGTGTGTTTACCCTTTGATCAGATGCACCTTTTCCCAGCAGCTTTCCCATAACTGCTTTCTGTGTCTCACCAGTGTGGGGGAAGACACCCCCATGCCCTCCATCAGTTGGGTCATCTGTATTCTGGCAGACTACCACCTGGCAACTTCCTGGTCTCAACTCCTCTGTTATCACAGGCATTGGAGTTGCATCTTGATTTAAACAGACACGGTTACTTTCCAAAAACTTATCAGAAATAGTATCCTGAAAAATTGGGACCTGGATTGGGGTACTCTCCGCCACTCCTTTCTCTGTCCCTAAGAAGTCAGCTGTGTGACTGCTCGCCTCCAGGAGGTCAGTTACACAGTTCCTTCTCAAAACCTGGGTCATAGGCTGAGTGCACAGATGCTGACCCAGCCATCCTCTTAGTGTCCTGGGCATCCTGCCCCAAGTGACTAGTGAGGAGAAGGATAAATGGACACAAATCAGATAGTAGGAATGGCAACAAAGAAAAACCTGTAGGAGAACACTTCAACCTTCCTGGCCACACAATAGCAGATCTTAAGGTGGCCACCCTGCAGCAAAAAAACTTCAGGACCAGACTTCAAAGAGAAACTGCTGAGCTTCAGTTCATCTGCAAATTTGACACCATCAGCTCAGGATTAAACAAAGACTGTGAATGGCTTGCCAACTACAAAACCAGTTTCTCCTCTCTTGGTTTTCACACCTCAGCTGCTAGAAGAGGGCCTCATCCTCCCTGATTGAACTAACCTCATTATCTCTAGCCTGCTTCTTGTTTGCTTATATATACCTGCCCCCGGAAATTTCCACTACATGCATCCAACGAAATGGGTATTCACCCACGAAAGCTCATGCTCCAAAATGTCTGTTAGTCTATAAGGTGCCACAAGACTCTTTGCTGCATTTACAGATCCAGACTAACACAGCTACCCCTCTGATATAGTGAGGAGACATTCCTGTATCATAGACTATCAGGGTTGGAAGGGACCTCATCTAGTCCAACCCCCTGCTCAAAGCAGGACCAATCCCCAGACAGATTTTTGCCCCAGATCCCTAAATGGCCCTGTAATAGTCCGATGTTGGGGCCGTGCCCTCTCAGGGGCCGTCGGGAGCCAGGCCGCCTCACTACACGGCCCAAATCAGTCTCCGGGTTCTGAAGGTCTTGGGGGTTCAGCCCCTCAAGCAGGGGCTGAACAGAAGGCACACGGTTAGTGCAGTGAGCCCCAGCCCTCAGTTAGGGCAGGGCAGCGCACCAGTTCTAAGCTCCGGTCCTGGCAGCCGGAGCTGAACAGTGACAAAGTCAGTAAGCCCCAAGCCCTAGCTTAGGGTGGGGCAGCACACAAGAGGCAGGGCTCAGACCCTCAGGCAGGGCTGAGCAGCAGGGCTCAGACCCTCAGGCAGGGCTGAGCAGCAGTCTAAGTCAGTAGGTTAAGCCCCCCCCCCAGCCCTCAGTCAGGGCGAGGCAGCAAAACAGCAGTTCTAGCTCAGACCCTCAGGCAGGGGCTGAGCAGTAATAGTAGTTCAGGGCTCAGGTTCTTAAAGCAGGAGCTGAGCAGTAATCAAGTCAAGAAGCCCAAGCCCTCGATCAGGGCGGGGCACCAAACACAGCAGTTCTAGGCTCAGCTCCTCACAGCAGGGGCTGAGCAACAATAAGAGCTCAGGGGGCAGGTCCTTGCATCAGGAGCTGCCACACTAGTCAGTAAGCCCCAGCCCTAGGTCAGGGTGGGGCGACAAACAATAGTCCCAGGGGCTCAGGTCCTTGTTCCAGGAGCTGAGCCACAAGAGTCAGTAAGTCCCAGCCCTAGGTCAGGGTGACGCAACAAACAATAGTTCAAGGCTCAGGTCCTGGTAGCAGGAGCTGAGCAGAGCAGCGGCATCAGTCTCAGGAAGCTCCGGTAAGTGCAGGCTTCTCTGCCTGAGTGCTGGCAGGAGGGGGAGTCTGCCACCCGTGAGTGGGGTGGCAGGGGGGACACAGGCCCACCCACTCCACTGTGTCCCAGCCCGGGGCCCTAACAGCGGCGTGGATCCGCTACAGTCAGTGGGGATCCTGGCCGCAACACACTGACATGGGCACATCCGTGCCCTCAGCCGGACAGGGTTCGGCTACCCCCGGGCTGCATTCCATCTCCCCCTCCTCGGGTACCTGCTCGTCGCTGGGCTCAGCAGCGGGGTCCCACACCATGGGTTCCTCGGCGTGGTGAAGGCGGTCTAGGTCGGGCTGCTCCTCCGGACTCGGGTCAGGGGGCCGCTCGGGCCGCTCCTCGGGGTACCGGGCTCAGGGCAAGCTCGGCCAGTCCACCTCGGGGTACCTGGCTCGAGGGAGGCTCGGTCGGTCCGCGTCAGGATACCTGGCTCGAGGGAGGCTTGGTCCATCCACGTCCAGGTACCTGGCTCGGGGCAGGCTCGGTCCAGCAGGAGCCCGATCAGGAGCGTCTGTCCTCTCCGGCTGCTGGGCTCCAACTGAGTGCTGAGGCCGGGCTTTTATACTTCCTGCCCCGCCCCTTGACTTCCAGGGGGCGGGAACAGGTGGTAGTGGCTCCACCCACTGAGGTGGCTGTTCCGGTTCCTCCCTCTCAGGGGCCGTCGGGAGCCAGGCCGCCTCACTACAGGCCCCCTCAAGGATTGAATTCACAACCCTGGGTTTAGCAGGCTAATGCTCAAACCACTGAGCTATCCCTCCCCCAGCTTCCTCCTATGGGCCCCTTCTTAAGACACATTTCTCTGTGCTCCCTAGGAAGGGTTCTATTCATAGATTCATAGACTCTAGGACTGGCAGGGACCTCAAGAGGTCATCGAGTCCAGTCCCCTGCCCTCATGGCAAGACCAAATACTGTCTAGACCAGGAGTCGGCAACCTTTCAGAAGTGGTGTGCCGAGTCTTCATTTATTCACTCTAATTTAAGATTTTGCATGCTGGTAGTACATTTTAATGTTTTTAGAAGATCTCTTTCTGTAAGTCTATAATGTATAATTAAACTATTGTTGTATATAAAGTAAATAAGGTTTTCAAAATGTTTAAGAAGCTTCATTTAAAATTAAATTAAAATGCAGAGCCCCCTGGACCGGTGGCCAGGACCTGGGCAGTGTGAGTGCCACTGAAAAATCAGCTCACGTGCTGCCTTCGGCACACGTGCCATAGGTTGCCTATCCCTAGTCTAGACCATCCCTGATAGACATTTATCTAACCTACTCTTAAATATCTCCAGAGATGGAGATTCCACAACCTCCTAGGCAATTTATTCCAGTGTTTAACCACCCTGACAGTTAGGCAGTCTTTCCTAATGTCCAACCTAAACCTCCCTTGCTGCAGTTTAAGCCCATTGCTTCTTGTTCTATCCTTAGAGGCTAAGATGAACAAGTTTTCTCTCTCCTCCTTATGACACCCTTTTAGATACCTGAAAACTGCTATCATGTCCCCTCTCAGTCTTCTCTTTTCCAAACTAAACAAACCCAATTCTTTCAGCCTTCCTTCATAGGTCATGTTCTCTAGACCTTTAATCATTCTTGTTGCTCTTCTCTGGACCCTCTCCAATTTCTCCACATCTTTCTTGAAATGCGGTGCCCAGAACTGGACCAGTTGAGGCCTAACCAGCGCAGAGTAGAGTGGAAGAATGACTTCTTGTATCTTACTCACAACACACTTGTTAATGCACCCCAGAATCATGTTTGCTTTTTTTGCAACAGCATCACACTGTTGACTCATATTTAGCTTGTGGTCCTCTATAACCCCTAGATCCCTTTCTGCCATACTCCTTCCTAGACAGTCTCTTCCCATTCTGTATGTGTGAAACTGATTGTTCCTTCCTAAGTGGAGCACTTTGCATTTGTCTTTATTAAACTTCATCCTGTTTACCTCAGACCATTTCTCCAGATCATTTTGAATTATGACCCTATCCTCCAAACCAGTTGCAATCCCTCCCAGTTCGGTATCATCTGCAAACTTAATAAGCGTACTTTCTATGCCAACATCTAAGTCGTTGATGAAGATATTGAACAGAGCCGGTCCCAAAACAGACCCCTGCAGAACCCCACTTGTTATACCTTTCCAGCCAGATTGGGAACCATTAATAACTACTGTCTGAGTACGGTTATCCAGCCAGTTATGCACTCACCTTATAGCAGCCCCGTCTAAATTGTATTTGCCTAGTTTATCGATAAGAATATCATGCGAGACCGTACCAAATGCCTTACTAAAGTCTAGGTATACCACATCCACCGCTTCTCCCTTATCCACAAGACTCGCTATCCTATCAAAGAAAGCTACCAGATTGGTTTGACATGATTTGTTCTGTACAAATCCATGCTGGCTATTCCCTATCAACTTACCACCTTCCAAGTGTTTGCAGATGATTTCCTTAATTACTTGCTCCATTATCTTCCCTGGCACAGAAGTTAAACTAACTGGTCGTTAGTTTCCTGGGTTGTTTTTATTTTCCTTTTTGTAGATGGGCACTATATTTGCCCTTTTCTAGTCTTCTGGAATCTCTCCTGTCTCCCATGATTTTCCAAAGATAATAGCTAGAGGCTCAGATACCTCCTCTATTAGCTCCTTGAGTATTCTAGGATGCATTTCATCAGAGCCTGGTGACTTGCAGGCATCTAACTTTTTCTAAGAGATTTTTAACTTATTCTTTTTTAATTTTATCTTCTAAACCTACCCCCTTCCCATTAGCCTACCCCCTTCCCATAGCATTCACTATGTTAGGCATTCCTTCAGACTTCTCAGTGAAGACCGAAACAAAGAAGTCATTAAGCATCTCTGCCATTTCCAAGTTTCCTGTTACTGTTTCTCCCTCCTCACTGAGCAGTGGGCCTACCCTGTCCTTGGTCTTCCTCTTGCTTCTATGTATTGATAAAAAGTCTTCTTGTTTTCCTTTATTCCTGTAGGTAGTCTGAGCTCATTTTGTGCCTTTGCCTTTCTAATCTTGCCCCTGCATTCCTATGTTGTTTGCCTATATTCATCCTTTGTAATTTGTCCTAATTTCCATTTTTTTATGACTCCTTTTTATTTTTTAGATCATGCAAGATCTCATGGTTAAGCCAAGGTGGTCTTTTGCCACATTTTCTATCTTTCCTACCCAGCAGAATAGCTTGCTTTTGGGCCCTTAATAGTGTCCCTTTGAAAAACTGCCAACTCTCCTCAGTTGTTTTTCCCCTCAGTCTTGATTCCCATGGGACCCTACCGATCAGCTCTCTGGGCTTACCAAAATCTGCCTTCCTGAAATCCATTGTCTCTATTTTGCTGTACTCCCTTCTACCCTTCCTTAGAATTGTGAACTCTATGATTTCATGATCACTTTCACCCAAGCTGACTTCCACTTTCAAGTTCTCAATGAGTTCCTCCCTATTTGTTAAAATCAAATCTAGAACAGCTTCCCCCCAGTAGCTTTTTCAACCTTCTGAAATAAAAAGTTGTCTGCAATGCAGTCCAAGAACTTACTGGATAGTCTGTGCCCCACTGTGTTATTTTCCCAACATATATCTGGATAGTTGAAGTCCCCCATCACCACCAAATCTTGGGCTTTGGATGATTTTGTTAGTTGATTAAAAAAAGCCTTGTCCACCTCTTCCACCTGGTTAGGTGGCCTGTAGTAGACTCCTAGCATGACATCACCCTTGTTTTTTACCCCTTTTAGCATAACCCAGAGACTCTCAACACTTCAGTCTCCTATGTCCATCTCCCCCTCAGTCCAAGTGTGCACATTTTTAATGTATAAGACAATACCTCCTTCCTTTTCCCCCTGTCTATCCTTCCTGAGCAAGCTATACCCATCCATACCAACATTCCAATCATGTGTATTATGCCACTAAGTTTCGGTGATGCCAACAATGTCATAGTTGTATTTATTTATTAGCACTTCCAGTTCTTCCTGCTTATTACACTGGTCTACAATTTTTGAGAAGTCAGCTGCTTCAGAGATAAAATGTGGTATTTATTATGTATTTTGATGTGCTGAATTCAAATATGACAATTAAAACAACTGATTGGCTACTGTTTCTAAGATATTTAAGTTTTTACATTTTATGTCTATGTATATTGTGTAGATAGTAGAGTTTTAATCATAAATTGTAAACCTAGGTCTTTTCATGTGTTTATGGTTGCTTTACATGATAATATTTCACCTGTCCTGTTTATGTAACACTTTAAAAATCAGCAAAAGGGTTATATAACTAAAATTTATTATGAAACAAAAGGCAAAAAACTATTATGTACATAGTTTAGTCCTATTCAGTGTCTACTCGGCGCTTCTTGGCTGGTCTCTTGTATTCATGAAATGGAGCATCTCTTGTCACTGTCCAGCAATAGTCTGCAAGCATTGATGGGCTCCATTTGCCCTGATAGCGTTTCTCCATTGTTGCAATGTCCTGGTGAAATCGCTCACTGTGCTCGTCACTCACTGCTCCGCAGTTCGGTGGAAAAAAATCTAGATG
Organism: Mauremys mutica; assembly: GCF_020497125.1. Taxonomy (NCBI): domain Eukaryota; kingdom Metazoa; phylum Chordata; order Testudines; family Geoemydidae; genus Mauremys; species Mauremys mutica. The sequence goes on along the minus strand of NC_059082.1, from coordinate 44,785,631 downwards.
AGAGTGCAAAAAATGTATCTTTAGTGACATGTTGCAACCAAGGCTTTTGTATGCCTTGAGGAGGTTTTCCACCAACAACCTGTGGTTGTCTGCCTTGTTGTTTCCGAGAAAATTTATTGCCACTAACTGGAAGGCTTTCCATGGCGTCTTTTCCTTGCCACGCAGTGCATGGTCAAATGCATCATCTCGAAGAAGTTCACGAATCTGAGGACCAACAAAGACACCTTCCTTTATCTTAGCTTCACTTAACCTTGGAAATTTTCCACGGAGGTACTTGAAAGCTGCTTGTGTTTTGTCAATGGCCTTGACAAAGTTCTTCATCAGACCCAGCTTGATATGTAAGGGTGGTAACAAAATCTTCCTTGATTCAACAAGTGGTGGATGCTGAACACTTTTCCTCCCAGGCTCCAATGACTGTCGGAGTGGCCAATCTTTCTTGATGTAGTGGGAATCTCTTGCACGACTATCCCATTCGCAGAGAAAACAGCAGTACTTTGTGTATCCAATCTGCAGACCAAGCAAGAGAGCAACAACCTTCAAATCGCCACAAAGCTGCCACTGATGTTGGTCATAGTTTATGCACCTCAAAAGTTGTTTCATGTTGTCATAGGTTTCCTTCATATGGACTGCATGACCAACTGGAATTGATGGCAAAACATTGCCATTATGCAGTAAAACAGCTTTAAGACTCGTCTTTGATGAATCAATGAACAGTCTCCACTCATCTGGATTGTGAACGATGTTGAGGGCTGCCATCACACCATCGATGTTGTTGCAGGCTACAAGATCACCTTCCATGAAGAAGAATGGGACAAGATCCTTTTGACGGTCACGGAACATGGAAACCCTAACATCACCTGCCAGGAGATTCCACTGCTGTAGTCTGGAGCCCAACAGCTCTGCCTTACTCTTGGGTAGTTCCAAATCCCTGACAAGGTCATTCAGTTCACCTTGTGTTATGAGGTGTGGTTCAGAGGAGGAGGATGGGAGAAAATGTGGGTCCTGTGACATTGATGGTTCAGGACCAGAAGTTTCATCCTCTTCCTCGTCTGACTCAAGTGAGAATGATTCTGGTGCATCAGGAACCGGCAGTCCTTCTCCGTGGGGTACTGGGCGTATAGCTGATGGAATGTTTGGATAATGCACAGTCCACTTTTTCTTCTTTGACACACCTTTCCCAACTGGAGGCACCATGCAGAAGTAACAATTGCTGGTATGATCTGTTGGCTCTCTCCAAATCATTGGCACGGCAAAAGGCATAGATTTCCTTTTCCTGTTCAACCACTGGCGAAGATTTGTTGCACAAGTGTTACAGCATATGAGTGGGGCCCACCTCTTGTCCTGATCTCCAATTTTGCAGCCAAAATAAAGGTGATAGGCTTTCTTAACCATAGTGGTTATACTGCGCTTTTGTGATGCAAAAGTCACTTCACCACAAACATAGCAGAAGTTATCTGCACTGTTCACACAAGTACGAGGCATCTCTGCTCACTTTGGCTAAATAGAAATGTGTCCCTTTGCAAAATCAAACACTGACAAATAAGAGAGCACGACACTGTATGATTTCTAGAGCTGATATAGGGCAATTTGAACAATGCTAGGGCATAACGAAGCTTACATCACTTTGTTCTGCAGAGTGATGTAAGCTTTGTTATGATTGCATCATCCATGACTTCTAGGAACAACATGATGCAATTCATATCATGTATGACGCAATACCAGCTTCAGATTGCATCATTCATTGTTTTGCCTAAAAAGCAAGTACTGTCCAAACCCAGTCAGATTTATTCATAGATCCAGTCAAAGATGTATTTTAGTCATTTCTGGTTTAAATTGAGATCCCTTCCCTTTATAACTCACTTATCCTCCGCTATTCCCAAGTCAAGGGTCGTATATACTGACCCAATAGCATATCTTGAAAACTAGAGCCAATCAACAATTTTAAGCATCATTTTCGTTCTCAGTGACCCAGAATTAGTAAAGTTAGACTACATTTATTTCAGAAGCATTTTGGCTGTAGAGCAGTGTTACCCATACTTCTCACATTTGTATTTAGGCATCTATATCTATTGGGTTTCCGGGAAACGGGGCGGGCAAAGCCCACCCCATGCTAACGGATCCCCCCCCAGCCTAAGGGGAGGTTCCACAGGGCCTCAGAAACCCACTAATTGCAGGGGACAACTAATAAAAGAACAGGGACAGGAGTGCGGTCAAAGGGTCATAAGAAGGGAGCCTGACGGGGACACAGAGCAGAGAACCCCGGACAGCGCCCACTGCTCCTCGAAGGCGTCAAGGGAGCCAGCGGACGCCTCCCAGAGAAACTCCACCCGGAGACGTGAACGGACTAAGGATCAGAAACAAGCCCCACAGTCGCAGGAGTCTCCATTGGCCAACCGCCTCTCCCTGGTCACGTAGATGGCCATTTTAGCCAGGGCGAGGAGGAGGTTGACCAGGAGGTTCTGCGACTTTGTGGGGCCACGGATAGGGAGTGCGTGGAGAAGGAGGTGAGGGGAAAAGTGTAGCCAGAAACGCAACAGGATGTTGGTGAGGAGCCGGTATAGGGGCTGCAGCCTGGCGCACTCTACGTAAACGTGTGCCAGGGTCTCCCTCACGCCGCAGAAGGGGCAGGTGTCTGGGACAGGGGTAAACCGCGCCAAGTACACGCCCGTGCTCATGGCCCCATGGAAAAGCCGCCAACCGATATCCCCGACGGGCCTCGGGACCAGGGTGGAGTACAGGCTGGCCCACCGGGGCTCCTCACCCTCCAGAGGTTGCAGGAGGTCCCGCCACTTGGTGTCAGGGCAGGACACGAGGGTGAGGAAGTGAAGGGTGTGGAGCACGAGCGCGAAGAGCTGCTTCCTTGGCGCGGTTTGGAAACGGACCGGCTGCAGATCGTGGAGCCGGCTTGCGGAGAAGGGGCGGGGGGGCTGGTCGGATCCACGGGGCAGGGGCCCGATGAAGAGGTCCGGAGGGCTCGGGGTGGAGGGCGGGTGGGGCGTGCCCTCACGCAGGACCCGGTCGAGGTAGGCCCGAGCAGCGGGCAGCAAAGCGGCCTTCACCTCCTGAAGTACGCGCCGGGGAGTACACGGTCTGGAGAGCCCCATCCGCCGAGCGAGCGTCAGGGGATCCAGCCAGTCTCCCCAGTCGTAGTCCAGGAGGTCTCTGACCCTGGTAGCTTCCGCCAGGACCAACCTCTGGCGCACCGCGGGGGACTCCGCCACCTGCACACGGAGCTGGGGGTTGTGTAGCAGGGGCTCCGCGAGGAGATCTGCCCCCTCGGTGGCCGCCACGGACCTGGTCGCAGAGAACAGCTTCCAGGTCCGGAGGAGGTCCTGGTAGAAGACCGGCAGCCCGGAGAGGTCTCGCGGAAGACCCCTCAGATCGAGATAAAGGAGCTGCCGGTCGTATCGGAGCCCTCGGAAGCGGCGCAGGAAGGCGTGCGCCAGGGCTCTCCACGCCGGACTACCCGCACCATAAAGGAGCCTCTGCAGTGCCTGGAGGTGGAAGACGTGGACCTGAGTGCGGAGGCACTTCAGGCCCTGCCCTCCCTCCTCCAGGGGCAGGTGGAGTACCCCTGCAGGGACCCAGTGCAGTCCTGGCCAAAAGAACTCCAGCACCACCCTCTGGAGGTCGGTCAGGAACACCGGGGCCGGGACCAGGGTGTTGAGCCGGTACCAAAGCATGGACAGGACCAGTTGATTGAGCACCAGTGCCCTCCCAAGGAGGGAAAGGCACCGGAGGAGTCCTGTCCATTTCCGGAGCCGCTCCGCCACCCTGCCCTGTAAACTGTGCCAGTTCTCCGGCGGAGAGGGATGCGTGGCAGAAAGGTAAACGCCGAGATAGAGCAGCGGACCCGCACTCCACCGGATGGCCTGAAGCGCGGGTGGGAGGGAGCTCGCCTGCCACCCGTCCCCGACCACCAGGCCAGAGCTCTTGGCCCAGTTGACCCGGGCGGAGGAGGCCGCCAAGTACACGGCCTGGCAGGCCTCCACCCATGCCAAGTCGCCCGGGTCCTGGACCACGAGGAGCACATCGTCGGCGTACGCCGACAGGACCAGCCGCAGCTCCGGCTCCCGAAGCACCAACCCCGTCAGCCTCCTGCGGAGGAGACAGAGGAAGGGCTCGATCGCCAGGGCGTACAGCTGGCCCGAGAGGGGGCACCCCTGCCGCACTCCCCGCCCGAAGCTGACCGGCTCGGTCACGGTCCAGTTGAGCCTGACCAGACACTCTGCGGAAGCGTACAGCACCTGGAGAAACCCCACAAACTGGGACCCGAAGCCTAACGCCTGCAGAGTGCCCAGGAGATACCCGTGGTCCACCCTGTCAAACGCCTTCTCCTGATCCAGGGACAAGAGGGCGAATGACAGACCATCCCTACACCCTAATTCCAGAAGGTCCCAGACCAGATACAAGTTATCAAAGATCATGCGGCCCGGGACGGTGTAGGTCTGGTCTGGGTGGACCACGTCCGCCAGCGCGGACCCTAGCCGAATCGAAATGGCCTTCGCAACGATTTTATAGTCCGTGCTGAGGAGCGAGATGGGACGCCAATTCCGTAAATCGCGGAGGTCCCCCCTCTTCGGCAATAAAGCGAGCACGGCTCGCCTGCACGAAAGAGGGAGGACCCCGCCCCGCAAGGACTCGGCCCAGATGGTGACTAGGTCTGGGCCGAGGACGTCCCAGAACACACGGTAGAACTCCACGGTCAGCCCGTCCATGCCCGGGGATTTATTGGTGGGCATGCGACGGAGGGCTTCCGAGAACTCGGCCAGAGTGAGAGGCAGCTCTAGCCGGTCCCGGTCGCCCGCGCTGACCGTCGGGAGTCCGTCCCAGAGCACTTTGCAAGCGGCAGGATCGGTCAGATCCGGGGAGAAAAGGCGCGCGTAGAAGGTCCGGGCCCTCTCGCACATCTCCACCGGATCCGTGAGGGGGGAGCCGTCCTCCGCCAGGAGGCAGGTGACGTGCTTCTTGGCCCCCCTCCATTTCTCCAGGGCGTAGAAGAAGCGGGAGCCACGATCCATCTCCCGAAGGAGGCGGATGCGGGATCGAACGAAGGCGCCCCGGGCCCGATGGTCTTCCAGGACCCGGAGCTCCTCCCGCTTCTCCCGGCACGCTCCGCAAAGGGATGGATCCTCGGGGCTGGCGGCCAGACGCCTCTCCAGCTCTAAGACCTCCCGCTCCAACTGCCCTATCGCCGCATCCCTCCGTCGGCTGGCACCCGGGGTGTAGTCACGGCAGAAGAGCCGGGCGCGCACCTTCCCCACATCCCACCACCGCCGCGCCGAGGGAAAGGCGCGCCGCTGCCCTCGCCAGGCCAGCCAGAACTCCCGGAAGGACGCCACGAAGCCCCCATCCTCCAGCAAGCTGTTGTTGAAGTGCCAATAGGCCGGCCCCGGCCTCTCCGCGCAGAGAGAGGCCCTCACGGTGACGAGGTGGTGGTCCGAAAAAGGGGCCGGCCGGATGCTGGAGGACTGGGCCCGTGAGAGATGGAACCGGGACAGATAGATGCGGTCCAACCGGGAGTGGCACGACCGATGGGCTTCCACCCGGACATAGGTGTACGTGGAGGCATCGTCCGGGTGGTGGTCGCGCCAGACGTCCACCAGGGAGTGATGGGCGACGATCTCCCTGAGGACGTCCGCGGCGGCCGGGCTCTGCTCGGTCCCCGAGCGGTCCCGCTCCTCGAGGACGGTGTTAAAGTCCCCACCCAGGACCAGGCACTCGCGAGGATCCAGGGAGCCGAGGAAGGCGGACGCCTGCCGATAGAACCGCAGCCGCTCCGGGGCCGATGTCGGGGCATAGACGTTGATGAGGTTGACCACAAGCCCCGCCATGCGGACCCGGAGGTGCAGCAGGCGGCCCGGCACAGCCTCGGCGACCCCCAGCACCTCTGGACGTAAGTCGGGGGAGAACAGGGTAGCCACTCCAGCCTGACGGGTGGTGAGATGGCTGAAGTAGACCCCGTCCCCCCACTCCAGCCGCCAGCTAGCTTCGGCGGCCGGATCCGTGTGGGTCTCCTGCAGGAAAACCACGGAGTACCCCCCCTCCCGAAGGAAGGAGAGCACCTGGCTCCTGCGGAAACCCACCCTACAGCTCCGGGTGTTTAGTGTGGCAAAGGTGATGACTGCCATGAGGAGGGCTGGGGGGGATCCACGTCAGCAGGGGCGCTCACGGCCCCCGTTGGGCCGCGCAGCAAACCGTGGCCCACCCCGAAGGCGAGCAGGGAGTCACGGAAGCCGCGCGCCCGGTGGTAAGCCGCGACATTCTGCTTCCCGGTCCCCTTGCCCTCCCCTATGAGGGCCCGCGTGGCCAGGAGGATCCGATGGAAGTCCCCCCAGCGCTGGAGAGCAAGCACGACCTTGTTGCGGGAGCCCCGGACGTCCTCCAAGAACTCCCGCAACTCCTCTCGCAGCGTATGGGGAGGCGGGGTCACTGGCCTCTGGGGGTCCACCGGTGGGGCCTCTGGCGCAGCCCCGTGGCCCGCTGGGATGGGTAAACAAGGAGCGGAACCGCGACGTGGCGCCCGACGGACCGGCGCCACCTGGTCCGCCCCGGACCTTGGCTCAGTGGGGAGCGGCGGAGGGAAGAGCGCAGCCCCTAGTGGGTCGGGACTGTGGAAACCAAAGGCCGCTCCCCGGGAGTCATCCTCCGGGAAAGGGAAGGAGACAGCCCCAGGGGCGGCAATAACATCGCAGGAGGTGGAGGGGGCGGGGCTGGGGTCAGAAGCAGTGTTGGGGGGAGGGACAGAGATGGGACCCCGGGCCGCAGGAGCAGGACCATCGGTAAGCGGCTCCTCGCGGCCAGGCATGGGGGTTTGAGGGGTAGGGAGGGGGTCCCCAGTGACACCGGGCTCGGGCTCAATGGCAGGCAGAGCAGCCTCGGCACGGGGAGATGTGGAACCCTCAGGGGGGCCCCCACCCGGGAAGGAACTCGATTGCCCCACACCACCGAGGGACACCCCCAGTGGCTTGTCTCCCGGCCACGAGGCACCGGCCGTCGCCTCAACAGGCTCGGCGGCCAGCAGCAGGGTGCCATCCGCAGCCGGGCAGGTCGAGGAGTCCAGGGGACCCGTGGAGGCGGGAGCGGACATAGCAGGAGGGATGGTGGAGCACGGGGAAGGGGGAGCTGGGGTGAGGTCGGCCAGGTCGAGGCCCGTTGGCAGAGGGTCGTCCTCCCCCGGGGTGACCGGGGTCAGACCCAGGGCCTCGATCTCCGCAAAGATGGAGGGGAGCTCACCTCCCCCCACCCCAGGGTCCTCCCCACTCGCGCCCGAGGCGACGCTCACCTCGGGTAGTGCAGGGGGTACAGGCAGCAAGGGAACAGGAGGGGCCACAGCGGAGGCCTCAGCAGGGGGGGACTGCGGAGGGGGGATAGTGGTACCCCCCGGTGCTGCCACGTCTGCCCTAGCCGTCATCGGCAGATGGGTCAACCCCTGGGGCACGGCGGAAGGCTCGGTGTCGGCGGCCCCCTTTCTGGTCTTGCGGGGGGGTTCCGCCTCAGGTGGCACGGGCGGAGCCCGAGCCTTCCGCTTGCCCCGCTTACCCTGTACCCGGGTCCAGCCCTCCATGGCATCGTCTTCAGGCTGGTCGACAGGGGTTGGGTTGGGGGGCAAGGATGCCTGTTCGGGGGCTTGGAGAGGCACTGGGGGGACAGCAGGAGAGAGGGAAGAGTCCCCCTGGGGAGAGCCCCCTCCCACGCCCGGCAGTACCACTGCCGCACCCTCCTCCACAGGCCCCGCCAGAGTGCAAGCAGCAGAGGCAGGGCTCTCCCGCTCGTCTGGGCGCACTGGAGGACGGACCCCTGAGGCCCGAGCGGGAGCAATGATGGGCTGAGGAGGAGGAGGGGCGACTCTGGGCACCGGGCGGCCACGGGCGCCGGCAACGACGGGGCCGGCACCCTGCCGGGGCTCGGGGGTCCCGGGCGCTCCCCGGTGCAGGGCCAAAGGGCAGTCCCTCCGAACGTGCCCCGTCGCCTGGCAGAGGTAACACCGGGCCTCCCCCGTCAAATAGTGCACCCGGTAATGGGCCCCCTGGTAGGGGACCAGGAAGGACCCCTCAAGTGCCTCTCCGCCACGTGCCGCCAGCGGCAGTTGAAGCTGCACCTGCCGGCGGAACGAGAGGACGTGACGGAGGGCGGGGTCCTTGCAGCCCAAGGGAAGAGGGCTCACTACGGAGATGGGCTTCCCCAGAGTAGAGAGGGCGGGTAACAGGGCGACATTGGGCAGGAAGGGAGGGACGGAGGTCAGGACCACTCGGACACCCAGGTCCTCCAGCGGCTCGAGGGGGACGAACACGCCCCCCACCGCCAGGCCCTTCTCCACCGCCTCCTGGGCGGCGGCCTCCGAGGCAAGAAAGAAAACCACCTTGCTGTACATTTTGGAGGCCGCCACAATGGCCGTGGGCCCCACCACCCTCGCCAGCGCCCGCACGTAGGTCTCCACGTGGGGCGAGGCGGGCACCAGGAGGCAGCGGACGCCGTGCTTCCGGGTCAATGTGGGGAAGGGGCCCCGGCCGCTGTAGATGGTAGCGGAGGCGGCGGTCGGGGGAGATGACGTAGCGGCGGGCGGGGGGGCCGCCGCCACCTGGGCGTACGCTCTGGGGGCCGAGGGAGGGGCACCCGCAGAGCTGGTGGAGGGGACAGCGGGGAGGGGCTCCGCGGCCGGTGGCGGGGCCACAGCAGCGGTGGCAGGCTCCGCCATGGAGGGCTTTGTCTTCCTAGCAGGGCCTTTTCCCTTCTTCTTGCCCTGGCCCTTTCCGCCGGCTGGGGGGGCTCCCCCAGAGGCGGAAGGGGCGAGGGACGTGGCAGCAGCAGAGGGCACCCCGTCGGTCGCCGCTGCCGGCGCCTCAGCGGGAGCGGTGGCAGGCGGTCCGGCAGCAGCGGGTGAGGTCGAGACCGGGAGGCGTTTGGGGGGAGTGGCGAGGGAGGGGGGACAGACGTCATCCCGGGAATCCCACCCGCCGCGCCTCCCGCCATGCTGAACGGGGAGGGAGGGCAAACACCGGAGAAAGGGGGTGGGGGTAAGGGACAGGTCACCTACTCCTCCCTGCTAGGCTGTGGGCAGGGAGGATGGTGCCAACAATAGAGGGGGGGGGCAGATACGGGGACTATCGAGGACTTCGGGGGGGGGGGTTAGTCACCGACAGAGGATTGAAATCCGGCTCCTCTAGCTGCACTAGGGGAGGGGAGGGGAAACAAGAGCAATGGGGGGTGCAGTGCAAGAGGGGCAACTTAAACAGGGGAGAGGCACAAGCGCACTGATGGAGCTATGGGTGCACGAAGGGAGGGGCTAATCAGGGCAAGGGGCCGCGGAGGGAGGGGAGCAACCAGGCTGGGAGTGGGGCAGAGGGACCAAGGGGCTGGCTTCAGGGCCGGGGCAGGACAAACAAAGCTGCAAAGAGAGATGGGCGGGGCAGGCAAACAAACTGAAGCTGGGTGCCGGGGGAGGGGGGGCCACAAGGGGCAAACGGAGCAGGCAACAAGGGGCAAAGCTAGGGGGCCTGTTGCAGAGGGGAAGGGGTCAGTCCAGGGGAAGGGGGGGGTGCGTGCACCCACAAGCACTTGTGCACAGTCAATGGCTAGCTGGCTGCCGCTGGAGGCCCAAACGGTGGCAAAAGGGCGTGGCAGGCCAGGCGAGCAGCTGAGTCCCAGAGGCAGGAACTGAGGCAGATGGTAAGGGACTGCAGGGGTGGTGGAGGGGGCAGCGGTGGTGGTGGGGTTTGGGGGGGGGACACAGATGGACCAGGGGGCAGGCTCCACGCCACACCCCCTGTGCCCCCACAAACAGAGTCTAAACCCCCACCACTAGAGCACAGGTAAAGAGTTACTCAGTCTTTAAGGCCCCCTCCACAGTGGTCTTCAGAGTCCTGTGCGCTCCCCAGCAGCCGGTGGTCTTCTCAGTCCTCCTCCAGGCTCCAGCAGCTCCCCAGGACGAACACAGCTCCAGCAGCAGCAGCAGCTCCTCCTCCAGCAGCCCTGGTGGCCAGGCAGGAAGGACCCCCCCACAGGTGGTAGCTATAGTGGTGGTGGTGGGGTCCTGGCGTCTCCCTCCAGAGGTGGGGGGAGTGGGGGCTGGCCAGCAAGGCCCCCCCCACCCCTCACTCACCCACTCACTCAGCAGCAGTTGTAGCAGGAGCAGCAGTCCTGGGAAGAAGCACTCCAGCCAGCAGCAGCAGCCCAGGAAAGGAAGAAGGAGCTCCAGCCAGCAAGGCAGCCAGAGAAGGGGGGGGTACCCCAGCCAGCAAGGCAGCCCAAGCAGGCAGAGCGGTAGCAGGGGGGACCCCTGCTTCTGGTCTGAAGGGGTTAAAAACAGCCCTGCAGAGGGCTGGGCCTGTGGAAGGAAAGAGCTGGGTTGATTGGGGGAAGCAGCTGCAGCTGGGCTACGCCCCAATCAGAGCCCAGCTGGCCCTATAACAAGGCTGGGAGCCAGGAACTCAACAGTCTCTCTCTAGTTATAGAAGGAGATGGGCCTGGTTGTAGGGAGCTGGACAGATGGTACCTGAGTGGAGCAGGGCTGGGGACAGACTGAGGAGCTCCAGCCTGGAAAGCCCCAGGCTGCGGCCTAGCATTGGGCTAACAGGTACTGGGGTTTGCAGAGGCAGCCCAGGGGTAGGCCAAGGCAGCAGATCCAAACCCTCCTTCCCAGTGATGAATAGGCTGATACTGCAGTCTGCCCCAGGACGTGGGGCTAGACAATGACTGGCAGTAGCCATACACTGAGGCAAGGTGGGGATAGAGGGTGGGGGTTCCCTGAGAGGGGAGACTCTGAGAGAAAGGGGTTACTGTCAGGGGCAGCACCCCATGTAAAAGGGCACCGGGGTCCAGGGAGGGACTCGGGGCCAGAGAACAGGCGGATCACTGGCCTGCAGAGGGCGCTCTGGGCTGGAAACCAAGCTAATTCCCTGGAGTCACCAGCAGGAGGTGCCGCAGGGATGAGTCTGACCTGTTACAGCATCTAAGGTATTCATTTGATCTTGCCTCCCAGTTTTGCCCTGACCCTCCTTTCTCTCTTCCATTATAGCCCACGCTCCCTCCTATTTCTGACCCATCTCCCAAATCTCCATATTCTCCACTTACCTGTGGGCTTTGCTCACCTGTCCCTGTTGAACCTAGTTTAAAGCCCTCCTCACTAGGTTAGCCAGTCTGTGCCCAAATAGGGCCTTTCCCCTCCTCAAAAGGTGAACTCCATCTCTGCCTAGCAGTCCTTCCTGGAATAGCATCCTGTGGTTGAGGAAGCAAAAGCCCTCCTCGCGACACTGTCTTTGCAGCCAGGCATTCACTTCCACGATGCGCCTGTCTCTGCCCGGGCCGCTACCTTTGACAGGAAGGATGGAAGAGAATACCACTTGCGCTCCAAACTCCTTCACCCGTACTCCCAGAGCCCTGTAGTCACTCTTGATCCGCTCAGTGTCACACCTCGCAGTATCATTTTTGCCCACATGGATGAGTAGCATGGGGTAGTAGTCAGAGGGCTGGATAATCCTCGGCAATGCCTCTGTAACGTCTTGGATACGGGCCCCCGGCAGGCAGCATACCTCTTGAGATGAATTGTCAGGGTGACAGATGGGCACCTCCGTCCCCCTCAGAAGAGAGTCTGACCACCACTACCCTACGTTTCCTATTTGCAGTGGTGGCAGGCAGCAGACCTCCCAGCCTTAGGGGTACCAGGCGTCTCCTTCTCTGCTGTAGAGGGTGATTCCTTCTCTCCCTGGTTCATCTGCAAAACTCTTCCAGCTAACAACTGGGACAGTTTCCTTAATCACTGACAACACCTCTTCTGCCCCTGCACCTGAGGGCATGTTGCCTTCTGCTGGAAAGGAGCTAATCTCAGCCCCTCCCATACTTGGAAGCACCCTGCTTCCCTGTGTTCCTGGCCCACCTCTGTGGTTTCTGTGATCCCCTGCCCTTTCTCTGGGCTCTCCTCTGGGACATATTGCTCTATGCTCCCTAGAGCCAGCTTTATCTCTGGTTCAGCTGCAACCTGCTGGCAGCTAACAACCTGGAGAGTTCTCTCCCTGGCAGGCATTACACCACCCTCCCACCTGGAAGCATGTGGCTTCCCCCAGCTGCAGAAGAATCAAGGAGACTCTCTCCCATTCTCTCAGCAGTTCCTGAGACTTTACCCTTTCCCTCAGGGGTCCCAGTATAGAGCTCCCACTTGCTGCATGCAAATACTTTAAACCTGAGCTACATGGAAAAAATCATTACCAAGAAGCAGGTCAACTAGGAGGTGTTCTATTATCCCCACAGTCAAAACACTTTCCAAACCTTCCCACACCACATGGATTTTAGCTAGTGGTACAAGGAATCTGCTTTCGCCCACCCCTACAATTTCTACCATTTGGCCAGGTAACATACTGGCCTTTGGGACCACAGTCTACTTAACCAGAGAGATCTGGGTCTCTGTATCCCTCTGCCCCAAGCATTCCCTGCCATTAATTTGGACAACCTTAACATGCTCCATATCTGGTTCTGCAGAGGCTAATCTCAGAAAAACAATATGGTGGGTTTCAGTTGCTTGCGGGGTTTCTGTGTTGAGGACCACAGAACTAACATGAGCTACTGATTGCTTGCTTCCTCCTAGCACAGGGCATTTATTCCTCAGGTGATCAGTGGAATTCCACTGATAGCACCTTTTGGACTCTTCTGCTTTTACAGGAGATTTGGGATGAGGGTTAGAGGAATGTTTTTGGGTAAGAGAATGTTTAGGCTTCCAATCCCCTTCTCTCTTCCTGGGGCAAAATGGATCCTCCCTTCCCACCAGTTTTAAACCCCTCTTTCTGAGGCTTGCCCTCAATAGGTGCCTGAGTCTGTTCAAAGGCATTAGCTAAAAGAGCCATCTCACCCACAGTCTTTACATTTTTATCCCATAGACACTGCTTTACATCAGCCTTACTTATGCTCAAGAAATGCTCTTAAGCAACAAGATCAAGCATTCCTTCAAAACTTGCTTCTTCTTTACCCCTCACCTATTTTCCCAACAAATCTTCCATTTTGTTTACATATTCCCCATTATTCATCCCAATATCCCTTTTAAAATTCCTAAATTTAATTCTATATGTTTCGGGGGTAATCTGAAAACTTCACAAAGCAATATTTTTAAATTTACAATAGTCTAAAGCATCTTCAATAGGTATTCCATTGAACACATTTCAAGCTTTGCCAGTTAATATCGCAGTCAGGGTAGGAACTCTTATCAGGGATTTCATGTATTACACACCGCCTTTCAAAGGTGGTCAGATATTCAGCAATATCATCCTCCTCACTGCATGAAAGACATAAGTGTTCCCATTTGTGGATTTTTGGAGTGATGGGAGTCGTTGGAGTTGGAGGGGGGGTTCTGGTTCTGCTTCTCTAGCAGGTCCAGTTGGTGTGTTTTGCACTCTTTCTTCTCTCTCTCTCTCTCTCTCTCTCTCTCTCTTTTTCTTCCATGGACCTTCTGTGTGCAGCCTCCTCTCTGGCTGCCTCTGCCTCCATAGTTTCCCTGGCCGCAATTGCTTCTTTGAGCCTCACTTCTGCCTGCCACATTTGAAACTCACGGTCCTTTGCCTTCTGTGCCGCTTCCAGTCTGGCCAGCTCTAGTTTTGTAGCTGCTTCACTGGTAGTCATTTTTCTGCTTTCTTAGTTTATTTCAGCTGAGGGAAATAAGCACAACAGAAAATAACAAAACTGTGACCTCCACCTGACTGTTCTTAGCCACTGCACTTGAGACTCACTGAAAATCACACATATCAGTGCTTAAATGTGAACTCCACATGGAGTAACTAGTCGCAAATACACCCTGCTCACTGTGCCACTGTGACGTTCCCCTGGTGTTATCCAGACCAGTGATCTGCTAGGTCACTCCAATCCCTGTTTCTGGGAGCCAGCTTTACCCTGCTCTGCTGCGAGAACCCCCACTCCTGGGCTGTTCACACACAGCCTCTGGCATGTAAGCTGCTCCTCAGATTGTGCAACCAAATGACACTAGCCAATATCTCTGGTCCCAGACACAACCTCTGTCTTGCGGTGTCTAGTGTCGGAGAAAAACTCAGTTCTCGCTTTTTCGTTTGGGTGCAGCAAAATCAAATACTTTATTTCTCCAGTAATTACAATGGAGGGAGAGAGTGCCATAGGACACAGGGTCACCCCAGTCCCGGACAGGTCTCTCAACTGGTAAACAATTACAGCAAGCCTTTATACTTTTGTTACAGACAATAACTAACAATAATACAGACAATAAAGAGCAACAACTACATTTTGTTTATACATAAGCCATTCTGCTATCTTGTTTTCTCACTCCTAGAAGACACCAGCCTGCATATTTGGTTATCAGTTACAAGGTAGTAATAACTTTTTACACAGTTCTTTCCCTCTGCCTCACACTATCCTTGCTTCTAGAAATCCTTATTAATTCTTTCCCTGCTTCCACACTCCCCCCTTTGTTGTACTAGAAGTACAAAATATTTTCAAATCTCTATTTGCATTAATTCGTGGATTTCAGATTCTACATCAGATGTTTCAACCTTAGGGGTTTACATTGGATGTAATGACAATGCATGATTAGCATGAACATGAAAGGTATTGCTATTACATTTTTTACAACAACAACAATAACATAATCCTAAGCTAACTAACAACACTACAAACAATAACATTCCCATAGGAATAATATAATGGGGCTGTTGTACAATTTTGGTTACAAAGCACAAGACATCATACTTAGTACATAAAGTAGACGCTCTATAAGCTGTATGAAAGGCATTCTTTTCAGCTTGATATATATTCTGAAGCATGTGAATTTGCCCTTGCAATTCAGAGATTCTTTGAACCTCTGGTAACAATGAAAGCAAATTTTGAAACCGATTAGGCACTACTCTAGTCCAATTAAAATATACCTGAAATCTAAGAGCTACTTGCAACATTCTATCTGCAGGCCAGTAAATGATATGATTGCCTGCAGCAGTGGTAAGATTAATATGTATATCTTGCAATAGGGTGGCTTTAACGTACACACAGCTATCATTAGCTTGAAAAAGTGGGTGTCCTGTCAGGGTAGTTCCTTGACCTCCACCCTCTCAGCAAATATTGTCATAAACAGTGACAACTTCCCCTGGCTTCAGTTTATAGATAGAACCACCACAGCTCAGTGTAACGGCCAAAATGTCCATTGACTCTCTATTCTTATCCAAAATGTCAGGTGTTATTCTAGGGGTACTGTCTATAAATCAGTTAGGTATACCAAGTGGTCTAATTTCCCAGATGTCTCAGTAAATAATTCAGTCCCACATGCATCCTCCCCATGGACCCGGCAGGATTCGGTATGTGGGAGCCCACACCCCCCTAACCGGTCCATATGCTTGGAAGGAGCACTGTAAATGTCCACACTTCCATCCAGAAAGTGTCCAAGTATGTTTCCATGACCATAGATCAGATGGTAATCCTGATGTGTCTGTAAGGGCAGTGGGCCAAGTCTGGTGCTCAGGATCACTCGGAATGGCCATCAGCTGGTCATTCAGGAAATCCTGGATTTCTAAACATACTAGATCCCACTGCAATGCCTTCCCAGCCTCAGTGATATTCAATACCATCTCTGTCAGTAACTTCTGGGTCATAGAACTAAAGGTGGAAATGGCATGTAACTCACCAACTCCAGCCTGTACTTAAGATAGCTGAGCTTTAAAAATAAGGCTAGTGGCCTTTTCTAGTTGGCACAATTTTGTATCATGTTCTTGGCTTTTAAGAATATTCCAAATGGCTGCTGCACTATTGGCCCTAGCCCACAGGGATCTGGTCAATTCCCTTTTTGTCCAGAGGAAATAACCCAGGCTTTTTGTTGTGCTAACCTAATGGCAGCCCCTTGTGAGCAATCTGGGTATATAGAAGTGATCTGAAAACTGGATAAGGGCAATGTCATTTAAAATCCAATTAGGGAGGGCAATACATACTGAAGGATTTATCCAAAACACAGGGCGCAGCCTGTAGAATAAACCCCAAAATCCAATCAATACCACATTCCCAAGCATGGGTCCCACAATTTTTTTTTCCCTGCCAGTGTGTAATTCTTTGTTTCTTCACCAGGGTCAGTTCTCAATGTCCTTTCTGGTCAGGAATTCCTGGACTTTGGCAATGTCAGTGGAGTGGGTGTTTCTTCTTCTTTCCCGAAGCAGTCGTGGTTCAGCATCCTACAGGGGAGATTACCAGGACATCACCCTGTAATGATTTTGCTTCTTCTAGAAAAGTTTAAAGGCACAGTAGATTTGTCAGTGGACAAGGGAGAGGTTGCTAGCACGTCACCTTGTCCTTTTTTCCCTGCTGTCCAGAAGCACAGTAGAACTAGAAGAAAGAATAGGCTAATTATCAGTAGGAGAATTCTCCTGATGTGGAGGGGTCTTTTTGCAGTGAGAATCATGGGTCCAAGCAGTCAGTCTTTGGCACTTCACAGCGGTGTTGGTAGTCAACAGGACTTGGAAAGGGCCTTTCCAGCGTGGAGCCAAGGCAGTCTTCCGTTGATGGATCTTTATGTAGACCCAGTCTCCTGGTTCCAACGAGCGGCAAGGTTGCACAGGATCCTTCGGTAATGCTTCCTTCACCTGTGTATAAAAAGACTTAACACATTTCATTAGGGCCTGACAATACTTAAGCATTATGTCATCCATCAAATGAATGTCCATCTGAGCTAGGGTTAGTGGGGGTGCAGCTGGTAGTTGCATTGGGCGTCCTGTCAAAATTTCATGGGGGCTGAGTCCAGTCTTTCGATTGGGAATGGCTCTCATACTCATCAGTGCCAAAGGAAGGGCATCTGGCCACTTTAAGTTTGTCTCAGCACAAATCTTGGCCAGTTTATTCTTTAAAATCCGGTTCTGGCGTTCCACTGTCCCAGCAGACTGTGAGTGGTGAGGGCAGTGAGCTGCACATAACTCCTTTACAATCTGTCCAGTAAAATGAGTTCCACGATCACTGTTGATACTCACAGGGATGCTAAAACGTGTATAAAAATCTTTAAGCAAAAGATTCACAACAGTCCTGGCATCTGCTTTCCTGCAAGGAAAAGCTTCAACCCAATTGGTAAATACATCAACTAAAACTAATACATATTCATAACCACAACATTTAGACATTTGAATAAAATCAATCTGAATATTTACAAAAGGTCCCCAAGGAGGAGGGTGGGCTGCCCGCTTAGCTTTAACAGCTTTACCAATGTTGTGCTGTTGACAAATCACACAGTGTTGACAGTAGGAATGTGCTACAGAAGGGAAACGCGGTGAACACCAATCTGTTAACTGCAGCAACCATCCCCCCTTTGCTCACGTATGCCATTCCATGGTATATGCAAGCAAGATAGGGCAGTAACATCTTCGGTGCCACCAGGCGACCATCCGGGGCACACCAAAGATGATCAGTATGTAAAATGCATCCAGCAGCACTCCAAGAGTGTTTCTTGGTTCTTGATGCAGCCTCCTGGATCTTAGCCAGATCCTCAAGGGAGGCTAGTGAAGGCTGCTCAATTAGGACACAAGTATGTTCAGCCTGAGGTACGGAAAGGGCCGCTGCTTTGGCTGCAGAGTCTGCCAAAGCATTTCCACGGCTAACTTCATCATGAGGGGTCTTGTGAGCGGTACATTTAATGTTTGCAGACCGTCGGTATGCAAATTTTAACAACAATTTGTAATTAAAAGATTTGGCCAATGTAGTTTCTTTCTCTTACTTAAGAAAATGTATTAGACTTTAGTATATCACATTTTTCTGATGTATCCAAACACTTTGTATTCTAAGTTGAACAAAACAAGTAGCTGCATTTCAATCCAACACTTCCGCTAGATTTCAAATCAGACCATCCCATGAAAATATTAAACACAACAATTCTGGCCACGAGACAAACACCACAAGACAGAACATAGAACACAAAACATAATTTTTACTCTGTCAGTATATGCATGGTACGTTGAATGCTGTTCAGCTGGCATTAGTTTTCTTTGATTATCTGAAAGACAAAAACAGAGGTCTACCCCTTCTGGGCAGTCAATTACTTAAAATATACAAATACCCTTGTTGATTTCAGGCAAAACAGGGGAATTACCCCATATTTTCTCGTATGTGTTTCATAGGCAGCCCAGGTTTCAGTGGCTTCTACCTTATCAGTTAGATAATTTGCATTAACACAGATGCTTTCTGGCTTGCTTTTTACTTTTAACTTTTGCTTTTAAACACTGAAAGAAAACATCACCACTTACAGTGCCCTTAGAGCCTAATACAATTTTCATTACATAGTTGAAGAATGTATACAGTGCTAATTTAACAAAATTGTTCATAGCCAAATGATTGCAATCTAATAATTTCTTTGCCTGAATTTATTTACAAACATTTTAAAGACACCAAAAACTTTTCTCTTTAGCATTTTTACAAAGTTCAACTGCTGTTCCCTCCAGCAACTACAGAGTCAACTTTTCACTTTCCTTTAAATCACTTGCTTTGTCTTCCAACAGCCACTTACCAATTCAAATCACCATTCCAAGTATCCTCCTGAGTATTTGAAACCCTCATGCTTATACCCACTTACTCCTTCCTTCCACTACACCCTCAAAAGTTTCCAACCTGTTTTCCAATCTCTTTGGCTGTTGCCTGGGCCCGATCCTGCTTTTCTCGCTGAACCGTCCCTTCCATGGGCACTAGCTTTATGGCTAGTTTAGCTAGGAGGGTGGGCTTCTCAACGAGCCCCCACCCTTCTGGTCTTTTCCCTAGAACATTTTTACTTACAAGACTACCCGAGTCCTCCCTAGTAAGGCTTGCCACCTGGGCAAAAATACATGGCCATTTACTTAACACATAATCCAAACCCCTTTAGGGGGTCTACCCAGAGACCCACCCATCTGTCTGCTGACACTTAAACAGAAAAGAAAATTACACAGAAAGCAGAGAGAATTACAGTCTAAGCCAGATTTTTCTACTTCTATTACATTGTCCGTTACAGGGGGCGGGACAGAAGGACCGCAATACAACCTCAGAGCTTCATCGCACACATGGCTTCCACCTTGAGGAATTACAAATGAGAAGTTCAGTTCCGCCCACACACCTAACGCCCAAACGAACAGAGCAGAAAAACAACAGTAACTGGTTAAACAGAACAGAACCAGAACCAGATAGTGCACCAAAACCAGATAGTGTTTCCTTATTCTATTAGGGCTCACCTTTAATCATGCAATCCTTATCATATAACACCAACAGTACCAAACAAAGCAAACATAAAATAACAAAAGTAAAACAGATAGATGGTGTAAATTCTGCAGGACTCTCCCATTCTCAATTGCTCACCAAACTGTGACAAATATCTGTTACCAATTTATCCTTTATGTCAGGTGATCAGGCTGACACTGCAGGAGGTTGGGGGAAGAAAACACACCATATAACCAAATTTGAAAGCTTCATTAAATAATAAAACAACAATGGAGAGTGTTGGGAACGCTCCCACATCACTCGGGAAAAATATGAATGCTCCAAGCCTTAAGCCACTTTAATACTCACACATGTCCAGACTGGCCACGTCTGTGTATAACGTTCAGAGAAGGGGAATAGGTGGATGGGAGATTATCCTGTATACAGCCTGTTCAGAATTTCCAACATGCTTCCAGTCTTGGGACAGCTGTTCTTTTACACCCTGGAATCTCCTGCTGTGTCTCTTTCAGAGATTCCAGTCCAGGTCAACTGCCTGTGGCTTTTCCAGTGTCACCAAGCCACACCAGCTACAGGGTCGCAGAAGCACATTGCTGGATCTCACTGGAAAGTTAAGCTTTGCAAATGTAATTTCAATTCTGTAACTTGTATTGCCTTTGGTTTGCCTCTGTCTCTATTTTCCACAGCCAGCTGAGGCTGAAAGCAGTTTTTCTTTGTACTTAGCATAGTCTGCGTTGATTCTTGACCTTGAACGTAGAGCAACTTTATTTTTATCTCTAAGCCAAGCTGAATTTCAAATTAACCCGTTCCTAGACAAATTGCTCACACTGTGTCAGAGGCTTTTCTTTGGTGATTAAAAGCTCCTCTGAGATGTATGATCTTATCTAGATTGAAGGTACCTTCTAATGGGCATTGTTTAGATGGATTTTCACGAGTGTGAAGATTCCAATTCTCTAAATACCTGCAGGTTTTAGGACCATAATGTACATACATATAATATGCTGGGGTACCCTTAGGGGATGAGGTGGAATGTTTAGACTGTCCCTTACCCATTTTCCACTTACACACACACAGAGAGGGTGCCCTGTTCGCGCTAGCGGCTCAGAAACTAAGGATCTCTCCCTACAGGGTACTCACACGGGAGAGACTAACGAGGATGACCACGACTCTCCTACACCTCCCTTCAGCAAAGAGCGTCGGCTAGTCTCTGGGAGACGGCGCCGCTTACTCTGATTGCATCCAGTGAGATGATCAGACTGTCAGTAGCCCACATGGAAAGGAAAGGGGAGGGAAGATGGGTTCACACACTCCTAGACCCAGGCAGCTTCCTCGCCAGTCTATGCCAGGCCGAGTCAGCCCACCGTGGGTCGGATCTCCTAAAGATCCACTAGTTACCGGGCTTGCGTTAGAGTAGTCCTGATCACGAGCTTTCGCTTCACAGGGTACTCTGGGCGTCTTCCGGTAACAGTCACTCACACTGGTATATACACACACACCAAGGCCTCTTTTTTTTTTTTTCTTCTTTACCTCTGTTTTTGTTTTTGTTTTTTTGTTTTTTTTAAACCACGATGCATCTTTACCTGGTCCGGACCAATACCATGAGGTGGTATGACAACCCCTCTTGAGGCGGTAAAAACCCCTCAGCACCGGTGCATTCTAATGCATTTACCTATGCATTACCTTATGCATTTACCTATGCATTACCTTGTTGGCCAACTCAGCAGTTCCCAATACTGCTATAAACTAACCTTGTTGGGGCCTTTCCCCAATACCACTCTGCATCTGATCTTGCTGCACAGTCAATAAGTTCAGATGGCGTGAGCCCAACAGAGACAGATGTCCTCACGGACAGTCCTCCTCCGATATCCCAATAGAGATTTCAAAAGGTCTGATACCTCTCATGTGGCGCCATGGGGTTCAAAGGGGAATGATCCGTAGTAGCCGTCTGTGGGTCCGTGGGCGTTGCCATCCCGGACGAGCCCCCAAATTGTCGGAGAAAAACTCAGTTCTCGCTTTTTCGTTTGGGTGCAGCAAAATCAAATACTTTATTATTTCTCCAGTAATTACAATGGAGGGAGAGAGTGCCATAGGACACAGGGTCGCCCCAGTCCCGGACAGGTCTCTCAACTGGTAAACAATTTATACTTTTGTTACAGACAATAACTAGCAATAATACAGACAATAAAGAGCAACAACTACATTTTGTTTATACATAAGCCATTCTGCTATCTTGTTTTCTCACTCCTAGAAGACACCAGCCTGCATATTTGGTTATCAGTTACAAGGTCGTAATAACTTTTTACACAGTTCTTTCCCTCTGCCTCACACTATCCTTGCTTCTAGAAGTCTCACGTCATTAGGGTTACAGCTGGGCTAACTCTTGCTAACTGACTGACATGCATTAAGATCCCCTTCAAATCCTTATTAATTCTTTCCCTGCTTCCACACTAGTTATGCCCACTGGATGCTCAGTGCATCATGAGCCTTCCGAAGACACCTGACATGGCAAACTTTGCATTGGATACCACACAGTCATATTTTAAGGCTGAACATGGGGGTGGAGGGTGTTCCCCCGAGGTACAGAGCATCACAGTCATTCACCACAGTCTGAGTCCAGACACTTGACTCAGTTTCTGTGATAAGCTCTGTTTCTATGATGAAAACAGACACAGCAAAGGGGAAGCTGCTTTGTTAAAATAAGTGGTTTCCACTTGGGCCCTGGTGGCTATTTGTCTTTATCCAAAAACCAGCATGTATTTGTCACTATGAGAATCTCTGCTCAGGAGTGGCTCAAAATGGCAATGGCAGGAGGTACTATAGGCCCAGATTGAGATGTGCTGGCAGAAATATGTAGGGAGGTCAGATCTGGAATAGCAGGGGCTGCAGTTCAGGACTGAGCTGCACCGGCAGAGCTGTGTCGGGTCCCCATGACTGGGATAGCAGGGGCTGCAGTTCAGGACTAAGCTGCACCGGCAGAGCTGTGTTGGGTCCCCATGACTGGGATAGCAGGGGCTGCAGTTCAGGACTGAGCAGAGGTGAAAGTAAGCCAGTCTGGTCTGGTATGGCATACCGGCAAGAGCCAGTACACCGTGCTGGACTGCACCGGCTTCTGTGGCGGGGATTTAAAGGGCCTGGTGCTCTGGCCACTGCGGGGAGCCCCGAGCCCTTTAAATCCCCGATGCAGTTCCGGCAGCTGGGCTGGGACCGGGATTTAAAGGGGTTGTGGCTCCCCGCAGCCGTGGGAGCTCTGGGCCTTTCAAATCCCTGCCCCAGCCCGTCTGCCGGAGCTACGGGGGGGATTTAAAGGGCTTGGGGCTCCACGGCGGCTGGAGCCCCGGGCCCTTTAAGTCACTCCGGAGCCCTGGGGGCTCCCAGCCACCTCTGCAGCTGGGAGCCCTGGGGCTCCCAGCCACAGCCCGTGCCCTAGGGCCTTTAAATCTTGAGAGGCCCCGCCTCTTCCAGGTGAGGCCACACACCCCCTCAGGACTCCAGCTGTACCGGTAAGTCCTGTAAGTTACTTTCACCCCTGGATATTAGGAAACACTATTTCACTAGGAGGGTGGCAAAGCACTGGAATGGGTTACCTAGGGAGGTGTTAGAATCTTCTTCCTTAGAGGTTTTTAAGGCCTGGCTTGACAGAGCCCTGGCTGGGATGATTTAGTTGGGGATTGGTCCTGCTTTGAGCAGGGGACTGGACTAGATGACCTCTTGAGGTCTCTTCCAACGCTAATATTCTATGAACTCCACCACTGCAGCCAGGATATTCAGCCAGTTTGACATCCCAGCCATCCACAGCACTCCCTAGCAGCTCTAGCCCTGCAGGGGGCAATGCTCTGCCGCTGAGGACAGTGAGATACTGAAGCAGTTTCTTTTCTATGCTGGCTTCTGTTGTGGCTAGCCTGTTCTTGAAGCTACTAACTACCCCTCCCAGCTGTATGGAACACTGGAAAGTTGCTGTTGTAGTTACCAGTCTATCCCTCCGACCCGCTCAGGCTTAGGGCAAAGGCTTAAGAATCACTTCCCCCACTGGGGAAGCCATGGTTGTGGCTGCTCATTGGTCCGTCTGCCTCTCGTTGGGACTCAGAGGAGCTGCCTCTTGGGGAGAGTATTGGGAATTTGATATGATCTCGCTCTCTCTGCAATGGGGTCTGTATGGCACTTGGGAACTGGGCCAAGGATCCGTTGTTCAACGGCTCTGAATCAGTTTATTTTCAGTGCAGTGTTCTCTAGGAAGCTGGGAGTGTCAGTGAGAGCCCTCCCTTAGGTAGGGTGAATCGGGGCAACCGCCCCAGGCCCCACGCTTTGGGTGTCCTGCGCTTTGATAAAATTGGGACTGTCCCAATATTTAGCCCTTTGTCCCGCATCCCAACTGATGTATGATCGGGCCACCATTTGTCCCGATATTCAGGTGAGGAGACGGGCAGGGAGGCGAGGTGGGAGGGTGAATGGGGTGAGGAGGCGAATGGGGAGGCAAGCAGCAGGCAGGCGGGTGGCCAGCGAGGAGGAGAGTGGCCGGTGGGATGGGGGGTGAGGAGGTGAGTGGTGGCCAGGCGGGCGGGCACGCCAGAGAGATGGTGAGGAGACTAGTGGGGAAGGGAGCAGCGGGCAGGTGGTGGATGGTGAGGAGGAGAGCGGCGGGTGGGCAGGCACACCAGGTGGATGGCGAGGAGACTAGCAGGGAGGCTGATTTGTGCAGGGCCCCACACCCTCTCTAGGGTGTCTCAGATTTCAATGAATCTCTTTTATGAAACTCCATTGGGCTTCTGTAACAGCATGTGAGCTGGTCTCATGCTCTTTAGAGTTAGGATCTGTCTAGATTAGAATAACAGATTCATAGATGTTCAGGCCAGAAGGGACCAACTTGTCTGTCCACTTGCATCAGGATTAAGCAAAGAATTTGAGATGAGGTCATAGTTAGCTCCTCCCCTAACCACAACTTTTTCCCTAGTGTAGAGGCAGGTTAATGCCTTGAATTAGTTGCTCAAGGTTGACTCTAAAGGGATCTGATAATAAATGTCCTTCCCCATATGTGTATCCATATGTGAAGGTGTCTTCCCTGCAATACACACACTCACTAGCCACCCATCATTGCAAAGGATCTGCACTTCAGCCACAATGGGGGGCATGTTTTTTGACTGCAGCCCATTGGCGGGTAATCTCTGTAATGAACTCCTGGCTGCACTGTCCCCTCTGCTGGCTTCAGAATGACCCTGGCCTTATTGTCTTCATTTCATTTTAATTAACGGTGTTTAGTCCAATGTATTGGCATTTCTGCCTGGCTGGCGCAGCACAGTGCAGCACAGCTGCAACCTGAGGGGAGGCAGTGATGTTATTGCAGTCAATGAAAAGCCATGATACTGCCATTTCCATTGACATTCTCATCACTAGCTTTCCTCCTACTCTAGTCCCATGCAAGATAGCTCTGAGCACTTCTGCAGAGATACAAACACAGGCTGCCTTTCAGTGTGCACTGTACCTGGCTTTGTCATCCTGGCTGATGCCATCAGGATCCCAGTAGTCCCCTCCATCATAGCCTACCCAGAAGGGCTGTGGATGGGGGCAGCTCACTTTTGTGGCATTATTCCTTCCCCCTGTCTCAAACACTGCAAATGCCCCTGGGATTGAGCACTGGGTATGGGAAGGAGGTGAGCTGGGGACAAGGGCTGGTCTGTGAATCAACCTCCCCACCCCACCCCCACCAATGCAGCTGTCGAACTGCACTTTAGGAGGGTTCTGGTGGAGCAATTGGCTGGAGGCCCCCAGCAGCCAGGGAGCATTGGGCTGGGAGGCAGCACCGGGGCAGACAGCAAGTACAGACACTCAGGGTCTCTCTGCAGACACCACTGCCCTGCATTGATCCCTCAGGATTCCGTGGGTGCGGTGAAACCCTGCTTGTTACAGGGAGGAAATCAGATTCCAAACTCTGAGGGCATTGTGTCAGAAAAACTTCAAGGGAGACCTTGGGGACAGCCAAATTCCTACACAAGCAACTCTCGCATAGGGAATGAGCTGATTCCCTGGGGCTAGACTGAACAGGGCTGAGATGGGACAAATGGGCCAGCAGTGATGGGACAGGGGCTGCTGGTGTATGTGTGATCCTAGTCTGTGCATGTATCCCCTGTGCTATTTCTCTCTTCCTAAGCTCCTTCCTCACACTCAGCCTTATCACACTTTCCTGTGGCAACACACGGCCCCTCTCCCCATCACCCTGCAGATCTTCCTTCAAAACTTACAAAGGGATCCTCTCTACTGCTCCCTGACTTTTGGGCTACATGGAGCACTGAGCTAATCTATTAGTGCCATCTACTGTTTATTTCTGACAGCCCCATCCAGGAATCCACCTCCAGTTAATTACATTTGCTAAAATGTTTTCCTTTTCCCTCCCTCCCATGTCTTCTTTGGAGCCCCTCAACTATGACCCTTCATCTTGTTAGAGGGAATAATTCCTGTGCAAAGCCTGGCCACCCCTCCAAGACTATCTGTGCAACACACACAGCCATTGGGCTTAATGCCATCCATATCTGCTTGCAAAGCTGGGAATTAGAATTGGGAGAGCTAGTTTCACCACATTTTTTTGAAAGAAACAATTTCTTCAGGAAATGTTTTCTCATGGAAAATTTCCAATTTGTTTCTAAAAGTTTTATTTTGTTTCACTGGGGAAAATAATCCAGTTTCTTTCACATTGTTTGTCCCCCCCAACCCGCCTTTTCCAGTGGAAAAAGAGCAAAAAAGTGAGAGAAGACAGAGGGATGATGTTTCCTAGCAAAATAAATTTAAAAATCTGAATTTTTTCATTGATAATTTAAACATTTGAACCAAAATGAAATTTTCCACAATGTTTGTTTTGGTTGAAAAGCCTTTTTTCCAAGGAAAAAAACGTGTCAATTACAATATTTTGACCAGTTTTGCCAGGAGCATTTACAGATCTGAGGCTGGGTGGAGTTTGCTATAAATAGCCAAATCCCCATTAAATCTCAGTCAAGATGTGTAAGACAAACTTCCTGCAAAATAGAAAACCACATCTATACCTTCTTTTCCTCTCTAGTTCCACTGGATCGTCTCTCTTTTTCAGAGTCTGCATTTTCTCAGACTACTGTTTCTATGACTTTTCAACTTCTTACTCTATTTTTTCTCCTTCATTCCTCAAGAATTTTTTTTTCTGATTTAGTCTTTTCTCCCTGTAGTGGTCCCTCGCTTTCCCACTTGGAGGGAGGCCACTTGTTCTGGTTGCCTTCAGGCTTGTCTGGCGAAGGCACGAAGCTGCAGAACACTCTAGGGCCCTTGTCTCCACCTGAGGTGGATGGGAACCTGGGAGGCAGTGACCATGAGATGGTCGAGTTCAGGATCCTGACACAAGGAAAAAGGGAAAGCAGTAGAACAGAGACCCTGGACTTCAGAAAAGCAGACTTCGACTCCCTCAGGGAACTGATGGGCAAGGTCCCCTGGGAGAATAACATGACGGGGAAAGGAGTTGAGGAAAGCTGGCTATATTTCAAAGAAACCTTATTGAGGTTGCAGGAACAAACCATCCCGATGTGTAGGAAGAAAAGTAAATATGGCAGGCGACCAGCTTGGCTTAACAGTGAAATCCTTGCTCGTCTTAAACACAAAAGAACAGCTTACAAGAAGTGGAAGATTGGACAAATAACCAGGGAGGAGTATAAAAGTATTGTTCAGGCATGCAGGTGTGAAATCAGGAAGGCCAAATCACACTTGGAGTTGCAGCTAGCCGGAGATGTTAGGAGTAACAAGAAGGGTTTCTTTAGGTATGTTAGCAACAGGAAGAAAGTCAAGGAAAGTGTGGGCCCCTTGCTGAATGAGGGAGGGAACCTAGTGACAGAGGATGTGGAGAAAGCTAGTGTACTCAATGCTTTTTTTGCCTCTGTCTTCACAGACAAGGTCAGCTCCCAGACAGCTGCACTCTGCAGCACGGTATGGGGAGGAGGTGACCAGCTCTCTGTGGAGAAAGAAGTAGTTCGGGGCTATTTAGAAAAGCTGGACGAGCACAAGTCCATGGGGCCGGATGTGCTGCATCCGAGGGTGCTAAAGGAGTTGGCCGATGAGATTGCAGAGCCATTGGCCATTATCTTTGAAAAATCATGGCGATCGGGGGAGGTCCGAGATGACTGGAAAAAGGCTAATGTACTGCCCATCTTTAAAAAAGGGAAGAAGGAAGATCCAGGGAACTATAGGCCAGTAAGTCTCACCTCAGTCCCTGGAAAAATCATGGAACAGGTCCTCAAGGAATCAATCCTGAACCACTTAAAGGAGGGGAAAGTGATCAGGAACAGTCAGCATGGATTCACCAAGGGCAAGTCATGCCTGACTAACCTAATTGCCTTCTATGACGAGATAACCGGCTCTGTGGATGAGGGGAAAGCAGTGGATGTACTATTTCTGGACTTTAGCAAAGCTTTTGATACAGTCTCCCACAGTATTCTTGCCAGCAAGTTAAAGAAGTATGGGCTGGATGAATGGACGGTAAGGTGGATAGAAAACTGGCTAGATGGTCGGGCTCAACGGGTAGTGATCAATGGTTCCATGTCTAGTTGGCAGCCGGTATCAAGTGGAGTCCCCCAAGGGTCGGTGCTGGGGCCGGTTTTATTCAATATCTTCATTAACGATCTGGAGGATGGTGTGGACTGCACCCTTAGCAAGTTTGCAGATGACACTAAACTGGGAGGAGTGGTTGATACGCTGGAGGGTAGGGCTAGGATACAGAGGGACCTAGACAAATTAGAGGATTGGGCCAAAAGAAATATGATGAGGTTCAACAAGGACAAGTGCAGAGTCCTGCACTTAGGACGGAAGAATCCCATGCACTGCTACAGACTAGGGACCGAATGGCTGGGCAGCAGTTCTGCAGAAAAGGACCTAGGGGTTACGGTGGACGAAAAGCTGAATATGAGTCAACAGTGTGCCCTTGTTGCCAAGAAGGCTAATGGCATTTTGGGTTGTATAAGTAGGGGCATTTCCAGCAGATCAAGGGATGTGATCATTCCCCTCTACTCAGCACTGGTGAGGCCTCATTTGGAGTACTGTGTCCAGTTTTGGGCCCCACACTACAAGAAGGATGTGGATAAATTGGAGAGAGTCCAGCGGAGGGCAACAAAAATGATTAGGGGTCTGGAGCACATGACTTATGAGGAGAGGCTGAGGGAACTGGGATTGTTTAGTCTGCAGAAGAGAAGAATGAGGGGGGATTTGATAGCTGCTTTCAACTACCTGAAAGGGGGTTCTAAAGAGGATGGATCTAGACTGTTCTCAGTGGTAGAAGATGACAGAACAAGGAGTAATGGTCTCAAGTTGCAGAGGGGGAGGTTTAGGTTGGACATTAGGAAAAACTTTTTCACTAGTAGGGTGGTGAAGAACTGGAATGGGTTACCTAGGGAGGTAGTGGAATCTCCTTCCTTAGAGGTTTTTAAGGTCAGGCTTGACAAAGCCCTGGCTGGGATGATTTAGTTGGGTTTGGTCCTGCTTTGAGCAGGGGGTTGGACTAGATGACCTCCTGAGGTCCCTTCCAACCCTGAGATTCTATGATTCTATGATTCTATAAGGCCCCCCAGGTCCTCTAGTTCCCAGCCCTACAATAGGCTGAGCACCAGACAGTCAAAGCCAGGCTTTAGCGAGGTTCAAGCTGCCAGCAAGTAAACAGTCTTAAGGCTGGCTTTAGCCTGGGCGGGGCTCAGGGAGCCAGCAAAGCAACTGTTTACAGGTGGGCTGGGGCCTGGGCTTGAGGAGGCTCAGGCTCATAGGCGCCAATTCCATGGGTGCTCCGGGGCTGGAGCACCCATGGGGAAAAATTAGTGGGTGCTCCACACCCACCGACAGCCAACCTCCCCCCTTCTCACCTCCTTCTCCGCCCCTTCCTTCCAGCTGCCTAGCAGCTGTTTGGTGGCACTTAGGACTTCCCAGCAGGGAGGGGGAGAAATGGGGATGCGGTGCGTTCAGGGGAGGAGGCGGAGAAGAGGCAGGGCAGGGGCAGGGACTTGGGGGAAACGGGGTGGTATGGGAGCGGGGTGAGGGCGGTGCAGGGGCAGAGCGAGGGGGTCGAGCACCCACCGGGAATGGGGAAGTCGGTGCCTAGGCAGACAGCAAAGCAACAGTCTATAAGGGAGATGGTAAGGGAGGATCCTTCTTCAGAGCAGGAGCATCCCTGCACAGTGTAGGGAGTCGGCCACCCTGGGGTGGGGTGGCAGGGGGGATGCAGGTCCACCGTACTCCACCGTGTCCTAGCCCAGGGCCCTGGCAGCTCTGGGGGCGTTCCATCTCTGCCCCCCAGAGCGTATGCCCAGGTGGCCGCCACCCCTTCACACGCCACCACGCCCTCTGCCCCAACCGCTGCCTCCAGTACCATCCCTGGCGGCCGCGGTCCCTTCCCCTCGCTGACCACGATGCACGGCATCTGCTGCTTCCTGGTGCCTACCTCACCCCATGTTGAAACTTACGTGCGGGCATTGGCGCAGGTGGTGGGGCCCACAGCTGTTGTGGCGGCCTCCAAAATATATGGGAAGGTTATGTTCTTCCTGGCATCGGAGGCCGCCGCTCAGGAGGTGGTGGAGAGGGGCCTGGTGGGGGGGACGTGTTCGTCCTCCTAGAACACCTGGAGGACCTAGGCATATGGGTGGTGCTGACCTCTGTCCCACCCTTCCTCCCCAACACTGCCGGATTGCCTGACCTCTCCACCCTGGGGAAGCCCATCTCTGTTCTAAGCCCTCTCCCACTGGGCTGTAAGGACCCCACCCTCCGTCATGTTTTATTCTTCCGCCGGCAGGTGCAACTCCAACTGCTGCCAGCAGCATGTGATGGGGTGGCACTCAAGGGGTCCTTTCTGGTGCCCTACCAGGGGCCCACTACCGGGTCCACTATTCAACAGGGGAGGCCCGGTGCTTCCTCTGCCAGGTGACAGGGCACGTCCAGAGGGACTGCCCCCTGGCCCAGCCCAGAGAGACCCCCATGACCTGGCCCTACCAACGCTGGCGACCCTGGTGGCCTGGCTACAGCTGCTGCCCCTCTTCCGCCTGCCGTTGCCCCCACTTGGGCCCCAGGGGTAGCCCTCCCACCATGCCCAGACGAGCAGGCAGGCCCCATCTCAGTCAGCTTGGTGGGGCCCACAGAGGAGAGGGTGGCGAGATTATTGCCAGCCATGGAAGAGGGCCCGCCCCAGGGGGAGGTTTCCCTTCCCCCTGCTGTCCCGCCCTTGCTGCCCCGTGACCTGGAACCATCACCCTCGCGCTGCCCCTGCTGACTGGCCCTCTACCTCCACCTTGGAGGGCTGGGTGCTTATCCAGGGGAAGTGGAGCGCCTGAAAGTCGCGGGCTCGATCCCTCCCCTCCAATGAGGTAGGAGAGGAGGCTCCCCGAAAGATGCTGCAGGGGGCCTGATGCCGCTAAATCTTCCACCGCGCCCCCGGAAGGAGCCCAGCAGGAGGCACCGGCCGAACGTGCCATAGCAGCAGATGGAGGAGATACCACCTCCCTCGCCAAGTCCCTCCCAGTGAGGCATCTGCAGGAGTTCCTCATGTCCCTTTGCCATCTGTGTCCCCCGCTGCCGCCAATGCTAGGGCTATTGTTGTGCTGGTTACTGGCAGAGAGGACTCTGGGTCCATGGGGACCGATTTTACCTCCATCTTTGAGGAGATCGAGGCCCTGGGTCTGACCCCGATCACCCAGTGGGCCTTGATCTCTCCTCCCTCCTCCCTACCTCAGGTTTCCACCCCAGCTCTGGTCCTTGGGGCGCCACTGGCCTTACCCCTCTGCCTGGCCGCAGATGGCACTCCATCCAAGGCCACCGAGCCCCTTGGGGCGACAGCTAATGCTGAGTGGCCAGGCCCCAAGCTTTTGGGTGCACCCTCCACCACCCAGAGCGACTAGCCTCCTCTCCAGAGGGATACCCCACTGAAGACTCCACCATGCCTGATGCCGTGGCTGCGGGTGACGCACTTATTGCAATGCCCATGCCCAGTGTTGGTGAAGGCCCCCCCTTCCGCCGTTATTTCCTCGGCCCCAAACCCTGGTCGAGAGGTGCCCCAAAACCCGTTTGAGAGGACCATGAACCCGCCTCTGCTTCCACTCCCTGCCTCTGATCCCACTTCTGCCCCTTCACCTGCACTAGTCCCTGCTCCTGCCCCAATCCCTGTCCTTGATCCCACTCCCGACCCCACTCCTGCTCCCAATGCATCAACTGCCCCTCTCCCCTCCACTTCCCATGCTGCTGCTGCCCCTGAGATTGTCTCATTTCTGCTGCCCATGGACAACCCTCAGGGGGCAGTTTTCGTGTCTCCCCTTCCCAACTCTGTAGGGGCTGAATTATTCCCTCCACTGCCCCCTCCCACGGCTGGGATGGGGACAGGCCACACGGCGCCACCGCTTCAGGTGCCACGCTAGGGGTCAGCCCCTTGTTTGCCTGTCTCCATGGGCTGTGAGTTCCTTCCAGGGGCCCAGCAAGAGGACGGCAGCGGGTCTGTTACCCCGTCACTCTCTGAATTGAGGGATGAACTGCACCGTTTCCTAGCAGACACCTGTGGTTTGAAGGGCAAGGTGCAGCTCACTCTCCAGCACTGAGGGGACTTCCATCGTGTCCTCTGGGCCGTGAAGGCCTTTTTGCGAGAGGGGGGAGAGACTGTGAGGCAGGACATTGCAGCCTACCTGTGGGCCCACGAGTTCTGCAACTCCCTGCTGCCCTTCAGGGTCGAAACAGGTTGTTGCGGGACCCTCTGGGGGCCGTCGACTCCCCTCCCCATGAGGATCCACCCCAGCCCTCCCTATGAAAGTAACCCCCTTTGCCACCTTAAACACCCGGGGCTGTAGGGTGGGTCTCCGCAGTAGCCAGGTGCTCTCCTTCCTTCGGGATGGGGGTACTCTGTGATCTTCCTGCAGGAGACCCACATGACTCCAACCACCAAGGCTAATTAGCAGCTGGAGTGAGGGGACGAGTTTTATTTCAGTCAGCTCAGCACCCATTCGGCGGGGTGGCCACCCTGTTCTCCCCTGAGCTATGGACCGAGGTGCTGGGGGTCGCCGAGGTCGTGCCGGATCGCCTGCTGCACTGCCGGGCCTCTGTGGAGGGGCTGATATTGAATCTAGTCTATGCCCCAAACACAGGCCTAGAATGAGTGCATTTTTATCAGCAGGCGTCGGCCTTCCTCGGCACTCTGGCGGAGGACGGCGCCACCCCTCATGGATCCAGGGGAGATGCATGGAAGGGATAGGGCCTTCTACGCCAGCCTCTTCTGCCCAGATCTGCCCGATGCTGAAGCCTGCAGGGTGCCCTGGACTGAACTCTCAACAGTCAGCGCAGGTGGCCAAGACCAGCTGGAGCAGCCTCTCTTTCTGGCCAAGCTCTTGGAATCCCTCCGTCTCATGCCCACCAACAAATCCCTGGGCATGGATGGGCTGACCGTGGAGTTCTACTGCGTGTTCTGGGACGTCCTAGGCCTGGACCTCGTCATCACCCACTACCCCTCAATGACCACTGCCTCCTGGTGCCCGCCTCGCTCCATGTCGAAACTTACGTGCTTTATCTCAGCGTTTACCTTTCCACCATGCATCCTTCTCCGCCAGAGAACTGGCAGGATTTGGAGGCCAGGGTGGATGAGCGGCCATGGAGATGGACAGGACTCCTCCAGTGCCTCTCCCTGGAGGGGAGGGCACTGGAACTGAACCAACTAGTCCTGTCTATGCTCTGGCAATGGCTCAACACCCTGAGCCCGGTCCCAGGGATCCTGACCTGGCTCCAGAGGGTAGCTCTGGAGTGCTACTGGCCAGGATTGCACTGGGTCTCTGCAGGGGTCTTGAGTCTTCCCCTGGAGCAGGAAGGACAGGGCCTGGTCTGCCTCTGCAGCCAGGTCCATGTCTTCTGCTTCCAGGCCCTTCAGAGTCTCCTTTACAGTGCAGATAGTCCGGCGTGGAGCACGTTAGCACATGTCTTCCTCCGAGAGCTCCGCTATGACCGGCAGCTCTTTTTTTCTCCACCCAAAGGATCTTCCACGAGACCTCTCCAAGCTGCCGGTCTCCTACCAGTAACTCCTCCAGACCTGGAAGCTGTTCTCGGAGACCAGGTCTGTTGTGCCACCAAGAGGACGGACCTCCTCACGGAGCCCCTGCTACACAACCCCAACCTACATATGCAGGTGGCGGAGTCGCCCTCGGTGCGCTGGAGGTTGGTCCTGGCAGATACCACCAGAATCAGACACCTCCTAGACTATGACGGGGGGACTGGGTGGATCCCCGTGCGCTCGGTCGGCACATGGGGTTCTCCATCCTCGTGACCCCGCTGCACGTATTCCAGGAGGTGGGAGCAGCTTTGTCACCCACTTCTCTTGTTTTCCTGCAGTGGGCACTGCAAGAGGGAGCTCCCCGCCCACCCCTCACCCCGGGCCCTCCAGACCTTTTTATCGGGCCCCTGTTCTGCAAGCCCCCTCTGGCACCCGCCCTTTTGGACTCCAAGCCGGCTGTGTACCCTGCAGCCGGTCTGCTTTTGAACTGCCCCGAGGGATAAACTGTACATGCTCCATATGTTGCAATTTCTCACCCTCATGTCCCGCCCCAACACAAAATGGCAGGCATACCTTCCACCTGTAGAGGGTGAGGAGCCCCGGTGGGCCAGCCTCTACTCCACCTTGGTCACATGGCCCACCAGGGACATCAGTTGGCAGCTCCTTCAAGGAGCCATGAGCACAGGCGTGTATCTGGCATGATTCATCCCCATTCCCAAGGCCCATGGTGCACGCCTACCTTGAATGCGCCAGGTTGCAGCCCCTTGCTGAGGTTCTGGCTGCACTTTTCCCCACACCTGTTCATTTTTGCACACTCTATCCGTGGCCCCATGAAGTCATGAGACCTCCTTGTCAACCTCCTCCTGGCCCTGGCCAAAGTCACCATCTACAACACCAGGAGGAGGATGTTGGACAAGGTGGTGCTCTGCAACTGTGGAGCCTATTTCCGGTCTTCCCTAGTGTCATGCCTCCAGGCAGAGTTCTACTGGGCAGCATCCGCTGGCTCCCTAGACAGCTTTGAGGAGCAGTGGGCGCTGTCTGAGGTCCTCTGCTCGGTGTCCCCATCTGGATCCCTCATTCTGAACCTCTGACCACCACTCCCGACCCTGTTTTTCATTAGTTGTCTCAAGTAATCATTTGGAACCTGGGTCCAGTGGTCCCTCCCGCTAGGCTTGGGGAGGGGCCTTTGGAAGTGGGCGGATGTGTGCCCACCCAAGTCCCAGGTTTTTTCCAATAAGGCCTCACTACACTCCCCGTCTGAGAAATGTGGGCCACAATCCCCACATGTGGGCTATGAGAGCGGTTCAGAGGGAGAGTGGGTGACAGAGTCAGTTTGAGGTTCTCACCTTCTGAAAGCAAGCTGGGTTCTGGATTCAGTGCTCCTGGTGTATGGGCTTTAGGAGTGACCCAGTGGGGAGTTCTCATAGTCAGATCAGGGATTTACAGCCACCACTTGATTATATTTCCAGTCCCCTATATGTTCCTCACAGTGATTTCCCCTTGGGGGTCCCCTCTGTTTTCTGGGGCCAACTCCCAACATTTTGGCTGATTTTATCAACAATTATTGATCTGTGCTGCAAACTCAATTAGAGCTCCATCAGACCACAGGCTTTGTCAGTTTGGCTTTCGAGTGCTGTTGTGAGTGCACTTGAAAGGAAGGTGGCTAGTGGGGAGATCTTCTGGGAGAAGGATTTCTCCAAATGCCAAACCATATCAATAAATACATGGAAATAGCAGAAACTCCTGTTAAACAGATCCATCTACAAGTGTTTAAAAGTGACCTGTAAGGAAAAAAGGTGTTTGTCTCTCCTTGCTGCTCTACGATGGATAAAGAAGATCTGAGGGTTTGTCTGTCAGATTTTCTAAGGGTTTTTCCCCACTCCTTGCTTGGATTTGATTGACAAATATCCTGGGTTATGTCTATCCAGCTTCTGGTGGTGCAGTCTGTGGATGGCCGAGGCATGATTGGAGTTGCAGATAGCAAGGGATGTGAAGGGTAACAAGAAAGTGGTCAGGGAAAGTGTGGGACCCTTACTGAATGGGGGCGGCACCATAGTGACAGATGATGTGGAAAAAGATGAAGTACTCAGTGCTTTTTTTTCCTCAGTCTTCACAGATAGGGTCAGACCCCACACGGCTGCACTGGGCAACACAGTATGGGGAGTAGGTGAGCAGCCCTCTGTGGTGAAAGAACAGGTTAAGGACTATTTAGAAAAGCTGGACATGCACAAGTCCATGGGTGCATCCAAGGGTGCTGAGGGAGTTGGCTGATGTGATTGCAGATCCATTGGCCATTATCTTTGAAAACTTGTGACAATCGGGGGAGGTCATGGATGATTGGAAAAAGGCAAATATAGTGCCCATATTTTAAAAAGGGAAGAAAGAGAACCCAGGATACTACATCCTCACGTCAATCCCCAGCAAAATCAGGGAGCAGATCCTCAAGGAATCCATTCTGAAGCACTTGGAGGAGAGGAAGGTGATCAGAAACAGTTGGATTCACGAAGAGCAAGTCATGCCTGACCAACTTGATTGCCTTCTATGATGAGATAACTGGCTCTGTGGATATGGGGAAAGCAGTGGATGTGATATATCTTGACTTTAGCAAAGTGTTTGATACGGTCTTCCACATTATTCTTGCCAGTAAGTTAAAGAAGTATGGAATGGATGAATGGACTATAAGGTGGACAGAAAGCTGGCTAAATTATTGGGCTCAACGGGTAGCGATCAATGGCTCGATGTCTAGTTGGCAGCCAGTATCAAGTGGAGTGCCCCAAGGGTTGGTCCTGGGGCTGGTTTTGTTCAACATCTTTATTAATTATCTGGATGATAGGATGAATTGCACCCTCAGCAAGTTCGCAGATGACACTAGGCTTGGGGGAGAGGTAGATATGCTGGAGGGTAGGGATAGGTTCTAGAGTGACCTAGACGAATTGGAGGATTGGGCCAAAAGAAATCTGATGAGGTTCAACAAGGACAATGCAGAGTTCTGCACTTAGAAAGGAAAAATCCCATGCACCGCTACAGGCTGGGGACCGACTGGCCAAACAGCAGTTCTGCAGAAAAGGACATAGGGATTACAGTGAACAAGAAGCTGGATATGAGTCAGAAGTGTGCCCTTGTTGCCAAGAAGGCCAATGGCATCTTGGGCTGTATTAGTAGGAGCATTGCCAGCAGATCGAGGGAAGTGATTATTCCCCTCTATTCAGCACTGGTGAGGCCACACCTGGAGTATTGTGTCCAGTTTTGGTCCCCCCACTACAGAAGGGATGTGGACAAATTGGAGATAGTCCAGCAGAGGGCAATGAAAATTATTAGGGGGCTGCGGCACATGACTTATGAGGAGAGATTGAGGGAACTGGGCTTGTTTAGTCTGCAGAAGAGAAGAGTGAGGGGGGATTTGATAGCAGCCTTCAACTACCTAAAGGGGGGTTCCAAAGAGGATGGAGCTCGGTTGTTCTCAGTGGTAGCAGATGACAGAACAAGGAGCAGTGGTCTCAAGTTGCAGTGAGGGAGGTCTAGGTTGGATATTAGGAAACACTATTTCACTAGGAGGGCGGTGAAGCACTGTAATGGGTTACTTAGGGAGGTGGTGAAATCTCCATCCTTAGAGATTTTTAAGGCCTGGCTTGACAAAGCCCTGGCTGGGATTATTTAGTTGGTGTTGGTCCTGCTTTGAGCAGGGAGTTGGACTAGATGACTTCCTGAGGTCTCTTCTAACCCTAATATTCTATGATTCTGTGATGACCAGAGAATTAGTGAGATTATGACACCCAAAGTAACAAAATAATTTAATCCTGCTCCATAGAGGAGGAAAGGGATTTTGAGCCAGATTGTTCAGAATTTTTATATCTTCTCTACACGTTCCTCATTTGCCCCTAAAAGGTTGGGGGTTATCAGCACTGGGATTTGAACCTCTGCAGGCACATCACCATTAATCATCACAAACCACTACCTTAAGTGCTCAGCCCTTCTAACTGACATGATGACTACCCCCAGGCTTTGTAATAAAACTATTCTGTTCTTACTTTCATGTCATTATTCCAAAGACACCAAGATGAACATTGAGACCCTATACTGGCAAAACCATTTTTTCTACACAACAACTTCTCTCTAAGCAGAGGTTTCATTATAAGTGGAAATGCATTTTGCTCACAGAAAGACACTGAAACAAACACAGTCTTTAATACCACATCAAGAGTTTCAGGATATCCAAGTTTGATACAAAAAGGTTCAATTGTATAAGGCCCTATATATACTATGGACCTGGTCCAAACCCTGTGGAAAGACTTTGAGAGCCTTCAGTAGGCTTTGGATCAGGCCCTAAAAGCACAAACATGTTTTGTAATTAGCTCATGACACCCCAATCTCATTTGGTTTACTAAGGTGTATCTACTCAGCAGTTTGTTTGTTTGTTTGTTTTACAACAAAACCATATGTCAGCTGAGTTTCTGCTTCCTCACTACCTGCACTGTGTAACCATGTTCACGAATGCCTTCTGAGAAAATCTGGGCAGTTATTCCATAACACCTCAGCATGGAACAGAGTGCCTGGAAGACACATACATAAAGCAGTACCAGCAGCATGTGAGGCAATGCACTCTAGGATATCCCACCACACAGTACTGGGAGGAAGAGCATCTGACAAATCAGTTACGCAAATGTGCATAAAGGGTTCTAGCCACACAACAAAATAGCAGCACACTGCACTGGTTACAGGAAAATAACTATATGTTAGCTTAGGCCCAGGCCTCTGGCAGGGTGACTCATGGTGAGTTGCCATGGTTACTGTCACAGTATCTGGGATGTGGCTGTAACTAAGAGAGTGAAACTCAGGTCAGACTGTCAGAAAACAGACATGCCAAACTGGTGATATGTTCTATAATTAGATTTCATCAAGACAGTAACAAAAGTGCAGTTCTGGATTACTAGACTAGCCTCACCATGAAGTCACAGCCAGTGCCTGTGATGGGTTCAGTCACAGAGACCCTCTTGGGACTGTCACCTGATGTGCTGAAATTACCTCCGAGACAATAGGCGGCAGGTTTGTATAATTTTTGGTGGGGCCCAAAATGGTGGTGCCCCCCCGCTCCCGCCCTGTAAGCTGATATAAAATGAAGCTACAACGCGTCAGTGCCACAAGATTACAAGGGTCAATTAAAAGTGGAAAGTCAGAAGCAGCACTTGCCTACTTCAATATACAGTATTATATTTTGTTGCACCTGTTGTGATGAAGTGGGAATGTTCTTAATATTTTCTCTGAATACTGTGTGGGCGCCTCAGTTTCCCCTGCAAGATGCCAACTGAAGGTGTTGAGGACAAAGAGATCAGGTGGCCTCCTTGTCCGGAAGAGACACAGAGGCCAGAGGAGGGAGTGTCAGTTTGGAGCTGGCTGGGGAAATGGGGAGAGACCCAGAACTTGGTTCTCGGCTCCCCACACCCCAAGATGGACCTGACAGAGGGGTTCTGTTTTCTGTACCAACAAGCTCTGTTTAAACTGTGTTCCCGTCATCTAATAAACCTTCTGTTTTACTGTCTGACTGAGAGTCACATCTGACTGCGGAGTTGGGGTGCAGGGACCTCTGGTTGCCCCAGGACCCGCCTGGGCAGACTCGCTGTGGAAAGTGCATGATGTGGAAGGGCATGCTGAATGCTCCAAGGTCAGACCCAAGAAGGTGTAAGCTTCTTGCCCTGGAGACAGTATGCTCCGAGAGAGGAGGCTCCCCCAGAGTCCTGACTGGCTTTGTATGGAGTTGTTCCAAAGCATCAAAGCATCCCCTTCCACACCATGCACTTCCCAGAAGTCTGCACAGGCACTGACACTCCCTCCTCTGGCCTTTGTCTCTTTTCCAGGCATTAGGAGGCCACCCGATCTCTCTGTTCTCCAACACCTTCAGTTGGCACCTTGCAGGAGAGTGGCCCAGGCCATCAGTTACCAGGAGACAGGTTTCAGCCATTCTCTGTGCAGACAGCTCACACTGTCCCTCTAGGGCTCTACAACAATCACACCCCCTTATCCCACCATCTAGATCCTTGAGAAATGCATTGGGGAAACTGAGGCACACAGACAGTACTCAGAGAAAACATTAAGAACATTCCCACTTTGTAACACCTGTATACGACTAGTTATATACTTTAAAGGAGTGTAAAATAGTCAAGTATCGTGCTAAACAAAATGATACTCCAAACTGACCACCAAATTTAAATTGCACGTTTTTCCCCTCAGGTGAGGGCTCTGGGGTGGGGCTGGGGATCACCACCACTGGCAGCAGCAAGCTCCAGGGGAGGGACCCCTCCTCCCCCCGCAGCACACTCACTCTGCACCACAGTCATTGCACATGCTCCTAGGGACTCTCTCAGGTCCAGAAAGCCCACTCGCCTCCCCTGTGGTGGGTACCGGGTGTCACGGAGTCCCTGGGCGATGCTCTGGAACTGCTCCTCACAAAGCCAGTCAGGACTTTGGGGAGCCTCCTCTCCCTTGGAGCAGACTTTTTCAGGGCAAGAAGCTCACACGGCTTCACCTCCTGGGTCTCTCCTTGGAGCATTCAGCATCCTCTGCCCCTCCATGCCCTTCCCACAGTGAGCCCACCCCAGCGGGGTCCTGGGGAAGCCACAGGGTCCTGCCCCCCCACTTTGCAGTCAGATGTGACTCTCAGCCAGCCAGTAACACAGAGGTTTATTCGATGACAGGAACAGGGTCTAAAACAGAGCTTGTAGGTACAGTGAACCGGACCCCTCGGCTGGGTCCATTCTGGGGGCAGTGAGCCAGACCCCCCTTGTCTGCACTTCACACCTGGTCCCCAGCCTGCTCCAGACTCCCAAACCCCCTCCAGCCCCCACTCCTCTCTGCTCAGTTCCTTTCCCGGGCCAGGAGGTCACCTGATCTCTTTGTCTCCCAACACCTTCAGCTGGCACCTTTGCAGGGGAGGGTCCCAGGCCATCAGTTGCCTGGAGACAGGGTGTCGGCCATTCTCTGTGCAGACAGCATCACACTGGCCCTCTAGGGCTTTACAACAATCACACCCCCTTATCCCACCATCTAGAGCCTTAAGAAATGCATTGGGGAAACTGAGGCACACAGACAGTACTCAGAGAAAACATTAAGCACATTCCCACTTCGTAACACCTGTATACGACCAGTTACATACTTTGAAGGGTGTAAAATAATCAAATATTGTGCTAAATACAATGAT
The DNA here is from genome assembly GCF_020497125.1 of Mauremys mutica. NCBI lineage: Eukaryota > Metazoa > Chordata > Testudines > Geoemydidae > Mauremys > Mauremys mutica. The sequence continues at coordinate 44,745,294 of NC_059082.1, read as the reverse complement.
ACTCCAAACTGACCACCAAATTTAAGTTGCATGTTTTCCCCCTCAGGTGAGGGTTCTGGGGTGGGGCTGGGGATGAGGGGTTCACAGTGCAGGAGTGTGCTCGGTGCTGAGGGTGCAGGCTTTGGGGTGGGGCAGGGCTGAGGATGAGGAACTTGGGGTGCAGACAGGCTGTCCCAGGGCTAGGGCCAGAGAGGACTTCCCATCACCACCACTGGCAGCAGCAAGCTCCAGGGGAGGGACCCCTCCTCTCCCCCCCTGCCCCCCACAGCACACTCACTCTGCACCACAGTCACTGCACATGCTCCTAGGGCCCATCTCAGGTCCAGAAAGCTCACTCACCTCCCCTATGATGGGTACTGGGGGGGGGGGGGTTGCCATCACAGGTGGCCTTCCATGTTGCTGCCCCTCACCATAACTTCACTGTGGATGGGGGATGGGGCTGCCCGTTGCCCAGCATGGGGCAGAAGTGGGGTCTGCAGGGTGGTGGCTATGGGGCGGGGGAGCAGGGTGTCATAAAATTCACCCAAGCCCCAGCTGCTCAGGTCTAGGAAGCCTCCCTCTCTCATCCCTCCTGTGGCGGGTGGGTTGGTGGGTGCTGGGGGAGAGGGCATTGCCTTCACATATGGCTTCCTGCCTCCCTGACCCCTGCTGCAGCCTGCTGCCCCTCACCATAGCTTCACTGGGGGATGGTGGTAGGGGATGGGGGGCTGCCCCCTCCCCAGCATTGGGCAGGAGTGGTGGCTGGGGCTGGGGCTGGGGCAAGGGGGGAATCATAGGGTCAAACACTCACGGAAGCCCCAGCAGCTGCTAAGGTGAGTGATGTCTGTCTCCTGGCCGGAAGTCCCCTTCGCATCTCCTCCAGGTAGGGGGAGGGGAGGGCTGCCAAGCACGGCATGGCCCCCTCCACTCCCCTCCCCCTCCTGAGGTGCTACAGCACCAGCAGCTTGCACTGCTGTTATGCTGTAGCCCTTAGGCGGCGGCAGCAGCAGCAGCAAGGGAGAGAGACGCGCGCTGCGCGCTCTTTACGTTCAGGCAGGGAAGCTCCGGGGCTGGGGGGGGGAAGCTCCAGCCCTGGCGGCGGCGGCGGCGGGGGGGGTGAGAGGCGGGGGCGGGGGGGCGCTCCAACCAGGGGAGAAACCTAGCTCCAAATATTGGTGGAGCAGAGCCCCTGACTGTGAATATTCCTGGGGCTTTAGCCCCAGGAGCCCATATAAGTTGGCGCCCATGTCCGAGACCATTTTCCCTGCCAGCTTGGGACTTCCAGAACCCTGCCTTGTTGAGCCAGACATGCTAGCCTGCGGCAACACAGACCCAGGGTCCAGGCCATGCCCCCAAAGCTGCAGAATTTAACCAAAAACAGCTCAGCAGGTTACCTCTCCAGCACCCAGACACCCAGCTCCCAATGGGATCCAAACCCCAAATAAATCCATTTTACTCTGTATAAAGCTTATACAGGATAAACTCATAAATTGTCCACCCTCTATAACACTGATAGAGAGATATGCACATCTGTTTGCTCCTCCAGGTATTAATCACTTACTCTGGGTTTATTAATAAACAGAAGTGATTTTATTAAGTATAAAAAGTAGGATTTAAGTGGTTTCAAGTAAAAATAGACAGAACAAAGTAAGTCATCAAGCAAAATAAAGCAAAAACACACAAGTCTAAGCCTAATACATTAAGAAACTAATTACAGGTAATCTCACTCCCTCAGAGATGCTCCAATAAGCTTCTTTTACAGACTAGACTCCTTCCTAGTCTGGGCCCAATCCTTTCCCCTGGTACAGTCCTTGTGAGTTCCAGCCAGGGGCAGCTCTAGGAATTTGGCCGCCCCAAGCACCCGAGCCGTGAGACCACCGAACCCTCTGCAGTCATGCCTGCGGGAGGTCCACCTGAGCTGCGGGACCAGCGCACCCTCCGCAGTCATGCCTGCGGGAGGTCCGCTGGTCCCACGTCTCTGGTGGACCTCCCACAGGCATGACTGCGGAAGGTCCGCCGGAGCCGCCTGCCGCCCTGCCGGCAAAATGCCGCCCCAAGCGCGCGCTTGGCGCGCTGGGGTCTGGAGCCGGCCCTGGTTCCAGCTGACATGTTCTCATGACTGTCAGCCTCCTTTGTCCTGTTCCACCCCCTTTTACAGCTTTGGCACAAGGCGGGAATCTTTTGTCTCTCTGGGTCCCCACCCCTCCTTCTGAATGGAAAAGTACCAGATTTAAGATGGATTCCAGAATCGTGTGACATGGTCACATGTCCTATGAGACCCCAGCCTCCATTTTTCCTGGGCTGGCCCAGAGCCATTTACAGTTCATTGATTCTGAAGCACGCTTAATGGCTTCCACTTAATATGTTTAAATCAGCAATACAAGTTCATATCTTATTCTCCTGACTCCAGACATAGAAATAATACATGCAAACAAATAGGATAAACACACTCAGTAGATTATAAGCTTTGTAATGATACCTTACAAGAGACCTTTTGCATAAAGCATATTCCAGTTGCATCAAATTCACATTCATAAGCATATTTTCATAAAGCATATGGACTGCAATGTCACAGTCCCCTTAGCTCTCCAGCCCCTTTTTAACACCCAGACAAACGGGACTTTATGATGAAAGGTTTTTAAAACCAACATCCATCACATATTAGATTACTTCCAGCCCCTAAGGGCCAGTCACTCACCCCAAGTCAACATATACTCCAGATCTCACCAAGAGAAAGCTGACAGCCAATTCTTTTAGTAAACTAACTAAAGATTTATTAGCTAAGAAAAGGAAATGAGTTATTGAGAGGTCAAAGCAGATAAAATACTTTACAGGTGAATCAGATCTTGTAGTCCAAATGATGCAGAGATGTAATTTCTGCTAGTTTTCCACAAGTTTCTCAGGGTTTCCCAAAAATGGCTTTTGGGAACCTCTGTCTTGTATCTGGAACCTCCCTGTCAGTGTTCAGATGGATCAGAGATGAAGGATCTCTCCCAAGGCTCTTCTTTTTATAGTTATCCCTGGAAAATGATCTGGCAGGTGTTTTTATCACAGCATGCATTTTCCTCTGAAGAAGAACAGGTAATGTAGACCAGTGATTCTCAACCAGGGGTACTAAAATTTCATACAAACAATGACTTGTTTATACAGCTCTAAATACTATACTCTGAAATGTAAGTATAATATTTATATTCCAATATGCTTATTTTATAATTATATGTAAAAATGAGAAAGTAAGAATTTTTTCAGTAATAGTGTGCTGTGACATTTTTGTATTTTTGGGTCTGATTTTGTAAGCAAGCAGTTTTTAAGTGAGGTGAAACTTGGGGGTACACAAGACAAATCAGAATCCTGAATGGGCTGCAGTAATCTGGAAAGGTTGAGAACCACTGATGTGTTGACTGATTTTTAATCTGGCCAGGAAATCAGCCTAGATTTGCCTCCCTATCCTGCATCTGTAATCGGGTTGTTAGCCCCAAAGAAAACTCAGCCCTGGTCTACACTGCGGGGTGGGGGGATCGATCTAAGTTATGCAACTTCAGCTACATGAATAACATAGCTGAAGTTGACGTACTTAGAGTGACTTACCGTGGTGTCTTCCCCGTGGTGAGTCGACTGCTGCCTCTCCCCCGCCAACTCTGCTTGCGCCTCTCACAGCGCTGAGTACAGGAATCGACGGGAGAGGGCTTGGGGGTCGATTTATCGCGTCTAGACCAGACACGATAAATCAATCCCCACTGGATCGATCACTGCCCGCTGATCCCATGGGTAGTGTAGACAAACCCTTACAAAGATAAGGTAAACATTAAATAACAGCTTTATTTATAACACAACAGTTAAAACAGTAATAAAGGGATAAACACTAAGGACTTCCAAACTATAACTATAGAGGACCAAATACAAACCCAGCTGCGGCTGTAACAACCCGGGGCTTAAAGCCCTGACCCAGAACTATATACAGGACAGGTGATCTGAGCATAGATGTCTCTTTACCAGCTTGGTTACAGATGCCCACTGACATGACAGGACGGAGCACCAGATGCAGGCAGTGACAGCAGGCTGCTGAGGATTAGATCTCCAGACAGGTAAACTGACAACTCTGTTCTTCTCTTCACAGGCCTGCGCTGTCATGTGTGCATGGGTGAACTGGAACCAAAGGACAGCAGATGGATGGCTATCCTCGCATGCAGGTATGTACCCTACCCCAGCAACCCTTAGTGTGGTACCTGTCTGCCTCTCAGATGGGCAGCCCTGTGTGACTGGAGGGCTGGACTTTTATACTGCCTTTTTGCTAGGCAGATTACCCACCTTTAGCAAAAAAAAGTGCTGTGACGGGGCACCTGCCCTGCACTGGCCCTGAGAACCTGGGGCACATTTGTTTGATCCTACATCCATCTCCTTTGGGAGATGGACTGCGACTCCCGCTTCTTCTATGCCTTGAAGAAAAAGAGGGGGGCTAAGAAGCACATCATATGCCTTTTGGCAGAGGATGGCACTTCCCTCATAGATCCAGAAGAGATGTGCGGAAGGGCCAGGGCCTTCTACGCCGACCTCTTCTCCCTGGATCCAGCCGACGTTGATGCTTGTAGGATGCTCTGGAACAAACTCCCAACAGTCAGTGTGGGTGACCGGGACTGGCTGGAGCTACCTCTCACTCTGGCCAAGTTCTCTGGGCATGGACGGGCTGACCGTGGAGTTCTACCACATTTTCTGGGACATTCTCGGCCCAGACCCTGTCACCGTCTGGGCCAAGTCCTTGGGGAGCGGGGTCCTCCCTCTGTTGTGCAGGCAAGCCGTGCTCGCCTTGTTACCCAAGAAGGGAGACCTCCATGACCTTTGGAATTGGCGTCCCATCTCACTCCTCAGCACGGACTATAAAGTCTTAGTGAAGGTCATCTCTCTGCAGCTGAGGTCCGTGCTGGTAGACATGGTCCACCCCAACCAGACCTACACTGTCCCGGGCCACTCCATCTTCGACAATCTGTATTTGGTCCGGGATCTCCTTGAGCTTGGGTGTGGGAACGGTCTGTTGCTCACTTTCCTGTCTCTAGATCAGGAGACAGTGTTCCACCGGATGGACCACGGGTATCTCCTGGGCACTCTGTGGGCATTCGGCTTCGGGACCCAGTTTGTGGGTTTTCTCTGGGTAATGTATGCCTCCGCAGAGTGTTCAATCAGGCTCAACTGGACCCTGACCATACCTGTCAGCTTCAGACAAGGGGTACAGCAGGGCTGTCCACTATCAGGCCAGCTGTATACTCTGGCCATTGAGCCTTTCCTTTGTCTCCTCCATTGGAGGTTGATGGGAATGGTGCTCTGTGAGCCAGAGATTCAGCTTGTCCTGAGTGGTAAGTGGCTGCAGCACGGATGGGAGACTCTGAGGAGGGGGAGGTGGCACTAAGGGGCTGCAGCAGGGATGGGGGCTCTGAGCTGGGGGAGGCAGCAGTAAGGGGCTGCAGTAGGGATGGAGGGCTCTGAGCGGGCCAGAGGGGGATGGCGAAGGGAGGTGGCATGTAAGGGGCTGCAGCAAGGATGGGGGGATCTGAGCGGCCAGGAGGGGAGGTGGCATTAAGGGGCTGTAGCAGGAATGGGGGCTCTGAACTGGGGGAGTGGAAGGGGCAGTTAGGGGGTGCGGCAGGGATGGGGGACTGAGCTGGGGAGGGGAGGTGGCAGTAAGGGCTGTAGCAGGGAGGGGGGCTCTGAGCTGGGGGGGTGGCAGTAAGGGCGGTAGCAGGGAAGGGGGGCTCTGAGCTGGGGGAGGAGAGGTGGCAGTTAGGGGGTGTGGCAGGGATGGGGGGCCAAGCTGGGGGAGGGGGTGGCAGTAAGGGCGGTAGCAGGGAAGGGGGGCTCTGAGCTGGGGGAGGAGAGGTGGCAGTTAGGGGGTGTGGCAGGGATGGGGGGCCAAGCTGGGGGAGGGGGTGGCAGTTAGGGGGTGCAGCAGGGATGGGTGTAGGGATATTAAAGAGGGTACTAACAGTGATTCCCCCAAGTGACAGTGACACCCCCCCCCAGTTTCACCAAGTGCAGAAGTCTTTTAGTTCCTCTGTTGGGGCTTGTGGGCTCCTGTCTGCAGAAAACACTGATTGTATCTGTCCTGTGAAAGATACTCTATTACTATGTAAAACTTACAAACAAGTTAATTGACTTTGTTCTTGAAGTAAACACTATGCTAGCCTTAAGCTGTAATTGATACAATGTAAACAAACAGACCCCCACCCTCTGTAATTACAGGGCCGGGAATCTCATAGGAATTAACACACCCCCCAAAAGTGGTGGAGACAGTAAATTAAAATATGGTTAAGATATGGAATGTATGTTGATGAATGTTTGATGTACGTGAATGGTTAGGGAGGTGCCAGCCTAGAAAGGATCCATCGACCGAAGAATGTGTCAAGTGGACCACCAGACAACCCCCAGAGGGTAAACTGGGATCCACTCCAAACACCTGGAAGGAATGTGCCACTTTAGACAGTGTGGAGCCACCAGGAATGTGGAACGGTTCCCATAGACTAACATAGGAATTAATTCCTATAAAAATGGACTCTAAAAACTGAGGACTTTGAGTCTATGGTTCTGCCGCCAGCCTCCAGGAGCATCAGGTGCATCTGACACAGACTTGGCTCCATCCTCATGACCAAGATACCTGGCCAGTAACTTGGCATGAGCAACGTCTAGGCTGGTAACTATAATACCTATACAGAACCTGAATGAATGATTGTGTGAATGAATATATATGTGATAGGAATAAGTAGTTAAACAACGCTGTTTGCTTTTATCTTTTGCTTTATTATTATATTTACAATAAATGTGGCATCTTTGCCTTATCCCTCTTAATAAAATCCTGTGGTTTTTATTATATTGGTATAACATGGGGGGCTGAGCTGGGGAGGGGGCAGTTAGGGGGTATGGCAGGGACAGGGGGGCTGAGCTGGGAAGGGGGTGGCAGTTAGGGGGTGTGGCAGGGACAGGGCGGAGCTGGGGAGGGGGCAGTTAGGGGGTGCAGCACAGATGGGGGGCTGAGCTGGGGAGGGGAGATGGCAGTTAGGGGGTGCGGGGGCTGAGCTGGGGAGGGGATAGTTAGGGGGTGTGGCAGGGATGGGGGGCTGAGCTTGGGGAGGGGAAGTGGCAGTTAGGGGGTGCGGCAGGGATGGGGGGCTGAGCTGGGAAGGGGGTGGCAGTTAGGGGGTGCGGCAGGGATGGGGGGCTGAGCTGGGGGGGTAGTTAGGGGGTGTGGCAGGGATGGGGGGCTGAGCTTGGGGAGGGGAAGGGGCAGTTAAGGGGTGTGGCAGGGATGGGGGGCTGACCTTGGGGAGGGGAAGTGGCAGTTAGGGGGTGCGGCAGGGATGGGGGAGCTGAGCTAGGGAATGGGTGGGAGTTAGGGGGTGCGGCAGGGATGGAGGGCTGAGCTAGGGAGGGGAGGTGGCAGTTAGGGGGTGCGGCAGGGATGGGGGAGTTGAGCTAGGGAGGGGGTGGGAGTTAGGGGGTGCGGCAGGGATGGGGGAGCTGAGCTAGGGAGGGGGTGGGAGTTAGGGGGTGCGGCAAGGACGGGGGGCTGAGCTGGGGAGGGGGTGGGAGTTAGGGGGTGCAGCAGGGATAGGGGGGCTGAGCTAGGGAGGGGGTAGGAGTTAGGGGGTGCGGCAGGGACGGGGGGGCTGAGCTAGGGAGGGGGTGGGAGTTAGGGGGTGCAGCAGGGATGGAGGGCTGAGCTAGGGAGGGGAGGTGGTAGTTAGGGGGTGCGGCAGGGATGGAGGGCTGACCTAGGGAGGGGAGGTGGCAGTTAGGGGGTGCGGCAGGGATGGGGGAGCTGAGCTAGGGAGGGGGTGCGAGTTAGGGGGTGCAGCAGGGACGGGGGGGCTGAGCTGGGGAGGGGGTGGCAGTTAGGGGGTGCGGCAGGGACGGGGGGGCCGAGCTAGGGAGGGGAGGTGGCAGTTAGGGGGTGCGGCAGGGATGGGGGAGTTGAGCTAGGGAGGGGGTGGCAGTTAGGGGGTGCGGCAGGGATGGGGGGACTGAGCTGGGGGGGAGGGGAGGTGGCAGTGAGCGGCTGCACTAGGTTGACCGAGCAGGTTAGGTGCCCGTGCTGTCACGTGACACAGGTCACTCGCCCAGACCGCGTCACGTGAGGAGGCAGCTCTGTGGGCGGAGCTTTGCTCCTTCCCGTTCCGAAGTCTCGCGAGGCTTGGCGCTGCGGTAGGAGGTCGGAGGCAGAAGGACGGAGCCGATCGCTTCTCGTCGTCGCCTCCCCTCCCGCCCCGGGCCGTGTCGCGCTGTGTCTGGCCTGAGAGGAGGATGTCGGGCTCCGGGTCGCTCCCCCTCGCGCTCTGCCTGTTGCTGGCCGCTGCCAGCCTCATCTCGGGTCCCGCCGCAGCGCAGAACGGTGAGTGGGAGGGGAGCGGGGCTGGGGAGCGGGGTATGGGGGAGGGGAGGCTGGGGAGAGGAGGAGCAGGGGGACTGTGGAGCGGAGTAGGCTGAGGGGGAGGCTGGGGAGCGGAGTGGGGGGCCGAGGAGCGGAGCAGGGTACGGGGCTGGGGGGGCTGGGAGAGGAGGAGGAGGAGGCGTAGGGGGGCTGTGGAGCAGAGCAGGGTATGGGGGAGGAGGGGGCGCTGGGGAGTGGAACAGGGCAGGAGGAGGTGGGAGGTCTTGGGAGCAGGGTGGAAGGGGGAGTCTAGGGATCGGAGCAGGGCGTGGGAGGGGGAGGCTGAATTCAGCAGTTACCACTTTAAATACTCTGCCAAGATATAACTATATAATTTAAAAAGTATACTTGTGCTAATAGTTATGTGAAAACATGATGTCTTGAATGAATCGCCCCACTTAAAATCTCTGATGGTCCTTTTGAACCTGTTCTTAATAGCATAACTTGTTCATGCAGTGGAAATATTATTTAAACAGTCAATAGACAGGCCAGTGTCTTCAGATAAATACAGTCTGCAGTGTCAAGAACCATAGCTTTAAATCACAGCTGCTTTCTGAATTTTTGTATCTCAAGGAGCTTCTGAGGCATTTAATGTCCTATGCAGCGTTTGGGGTGCTCCTGGTAAAATGGAATGTCTCTGTCCGCCTACTAAATCTGCATCTGCTGAGCTGCTTTAAATGCTTTATAATGGAATAAAATTGTAGTTTCTTAGCAACCAAAAAGAGATCCTCTGATAGGACCATAAAGAAAAAACTGTTTGTTTTCTCACAGGGTAACGTGTGCTAAATCTAGCATAGCATAACATCTCCCTAGTGTGAGTTTGCAGCTAAGTGCATGACAGTGGCAGTGTAAAGCAGGGCCAAGAGCCTGGGTTAAATGAGTGAAACTCTAACATCTCAAGGAAGGTTATGCAGAGCTTATAAAAATGAATAAGAACATAAGAATGGCCCTATGGGTCAGACCAAAGGTCCATCTAGCCCAGTATCCTGTCTTCTGACAGTGGCCAGTGCCAGGTGCCCCAGAGGGAATGAACAGAACAGTTAATCATCAAGTGATCATCCCCTGTCACTCATGCCCAGCTTCTGGCAAACTGAGGCTAGGGACACCATTCCTGTCCATCCTGGCTAATAGCCATTGATGGACCTATGTGACATGATGAGAATGATGAGATGTGATCCTAAAGCTAGTGCAGGGGTTCCCTAATTGTGGTATGTGAAATTGTTGCAACTGGAACCCTGTAATGGGGTGTTCTGTCCCCCTTAAAGGGGTGAAACCTGGGGCTAGCCAACCCCTGTTCCGTGACCTGATTCTTTAAGGAAACAGGTGTTGAAGGGAGCAGTGGACTGGCATCATCTGTTAATCAGGTAGATACTTCCTTAACATGATAACATCCAGTGGGTAGGTGAGGCTCAGGAGGACAACCTGGAGAGGAGAATTGCAGGGGAGCATTGAGTTAGGAGGGAGGCTCCTTGGGATGGGAACTAGAAGCAGAAGGGAGATTGTGCAAAGTAATGCATGTTGGAAAACATAATCCCAACTATACATACAAAATGATGGGGTCTGAATTAGCTGAATTAGAAAGATCTTTGAGTCATTATGGATAGTTCTCTGAAAACCTCCGCTCAGTGTGCAGCAGCAGCCGTCAGAAAAGCTAACAGAACGTTGGGCGCCATTAGGAAAGATAATAAGACGAAAAAATATTATAATGCTGTTATATAAAGCCATAGTACAACACCCACACCTTGAATACAGTGTGCAGTTCTGGTTGCTCCATCTGAAAAAAGGTATGTTAGAATTGGAAAAGGTACAGAGAAGGGCAGAACACATGATGAGGGTATGGAACATATGAGAAGAGATTAAAAAGATAGGGACTGTTCAGCTTGCAAAAGAGACAGCCAAGGGGGGATATGATAGAGTTCTATACAATCATGAATGGCATGATGAAAGTGAATAAGGAAGTGTTGTTTACTTCTTCATGTAACACAAGAACCGGGGGTCACCTAATGAAATTAATAGGGAGCAGGTTTAAAACAAACAGGAAGTACTTCTCCAGACAGCGCATAGTCAATCTGTGGAACTTGTTGCCTGGGGATGTTGTGAAGGTCAAAAGTATAACTAGGTTAAAAAAAGAAATAGATAAGTTTGTGGAGGATAGGTCCATCAGTGGCAGTTAGCCAGGCTCCGGATGTTCCTAAGCCTCTGACTGCCAGATGCTGTGACTGGACAACAGGGAATACATCACTTGATAATTGCCCTCTTCTGTTCATGCCCTCTGAAGCATCTGGCACCGACCACTGTCAGATGACAGGATAGTGGGCTAGATGGACCATTGGGCTGACCCAGTATGGCTGTTCTTATGTTCTTATTGGTGTGCTGGGGGAGCCTGTCTGAATCACAGCCCAGCTCTAAGGAGGAGGGAGAGGGGCCCAGTATGAGAGTCCAAAGTTCACAGGAGCCTCTAGGATCTAGGGCTGGAGCTTGGACACTGCTGGGCTGGGGAAGCGTATTTGAATCACAGCACAGCTCCATGAAGGAGGGCTGTGCAGTCCTTTTATGAAGGGGGAAGGAGTTCAGTCCAATAACCAGGGCAAGAGAAGACCTGTGGGAAAGACTGTCCCGTGAGGCCAGGGCCTGCAGTGGGACTGACAGAGCTCCCTGGCTCAGAGGGAACTGAAGAGGGTATCTGGGAACCTGAAGCCTTGGAACAAGGGTGAATTGGAGCTGAAGTTTCCTGGTGCCCAGGTAAGAATCAGGGATTCATTATCAATAGAAGTCAGGCCAGATGGCTTCCTGTCAAGGAAAAGGAAAAGATGATTAAACTGTCATAGGGTGGGGCACTCAATTTTGAATTTAACGAAGTAACTTGTGGTTAAGAAGAAGAGAGGACTTTAGTCTGATACCTGACAGAACTTTGGGATTTTTTGATGCCCTTCAGCACTAGGTATCTGTGCAAGCATTTTTTCCCCTGATTGCCATTAAAGACAAGTATCGGACAAACCTCAGTGTAGAACTGGACCTCTGACAAATTTATTAGTATCTCACCTAACATAGCAACTACTGTATATTCTGTGAAGCAAGCACACCCTTCTTATTAATGGCACTTTTAAAATTTTCTCTGAGCTATTCAAAATGTTTAATATTTTTCTTGATTTTAAACTTTGTAAAAAGTAAACAGAGTAAATTTTGGCTCATGTTCAACAATAATCCAGATTAGAATTAAGCAGGAATTTCAAATTTTAATTAGACAAATTAAAAAATCAAGCCATTGATTTAATTTAGCGGCATGTCAAAATATATCAAAACATCATTTGACATATTTCATTGTTTTCTATAATTTGAGTAACATGACCAACATAAATTAATAATTGATGCTTTTTATTCACTGACTAAAAACCCAAGTTGTTTTATGTGATACATGAACCAATAAAGTTTGTGAACAGCTGAGCTGGTGAGATGTATATATCTAGGTGGGTTCTGCACCCAAAAAGTATACAAATGCAGTTGTAAAACATGTAAAAATTAACTAGTATATATTAAGACATAGTTGAAGGTATAAATGCTGTAGGGCTTAAAGGTTTTAGTGCAGAAAGATGGGACTGCAGATCTATGCACCTTTTGAAATATAGATCTAAAAGGAAGGCAATTACTTACTATAAGTAAGGCTAAGATTTTGTCATGCATATTTTTAGTAAAAGTCACAGGCAATAAAGAAAATTCATGGAAGCCAGTGACCTGTCCATGATGTTTACCAAAAATATGCATGACAAAATGGGGAGCTTCAGGCTCCATACACCGCCCAGGGTGGCCTGGCTCGGAGCTACAAGCTTGCATTGGCTTGGAGCTTTGGGGTTTCCCCTCCGCCCATGGCGTCTCTGTGCTCCAGGGAACCCCCGCCGTTTGCGGCGTCTCCATGCTACAGGGCGCCAGCGGGGGGCCGGGAGTTGCGGGGCAGCCCCCAGAAGTTCCCAGGAGCCCCACCATCTGGGAGCTGCAGGGTACCTCTGCCTCTGCCCTGGGTGGGAGCTTGGGCCCCTTGCAGTTCCCAGCTGCCAGGGGTGATGGGGGACCCTGCAACTCCCAGGCACCGGGGCTCAAGTCACGGAGGTCTCTGGAAGTCTTGGATTCCATGACCTCCCTGACAAAATCATAGCCCTAACTATAAGTCACTGGTTTTCAATGTTTTCTTCTGGCTTGCAAAGGTTATTGTTTTTAGCATTTACTTTGCAGAGGAATGCGACTATTATCTTGTCAACATAGGTCAGTTCCGTTGACTTGCCTCCTACGAATTGTTGGTTTAGAATAACTAGTGAAGATCCCTTAACATGCTTATTTGAGAACCTCTGCCAAATAAATAAATGAATGGACACTTGGAGAAGATATGAAATCTTTAACCTATACAGTTTGGAAGTCTGAAAACAGAAGAGATGGCAGTACTGCTGAATCTTATAATGCGGCTAAAATTCCTCCCAAACTTTCAGAACCCATTTAAAATGGATGAAAACTGTAGGCTTTCCTGCAAGACCAAAAATGTGCAAAGCTAGAAGCTAGGATTTTTAAGACAGTCTAAGGGGGGTTAGGTGTCTAATTCAGTGGGGAATAGGCACCTAACTTCCTCAGATCCCTGTAAAAATGCTGGTTGGAATGTGCTGTGGATAAGTCTGACCTCCCTTCTGTCAGAGAAATGCTGTCTGACTCTTGTGGTCTGATTACTTTCCAGGTGTCATCTCTATTGGGTTTATCTGTCTCTCTGTTATGTGTTCTATTTTATGTGAGTGAAGTGAGGGGAGCATTGAGTTAAATGGGCCATGTGTTTGTAGCTGTTATTTCATAGAAATGACAGGCAGGATGTAGAATGATGGGATTGGATATAAATCTGTATAGACTGCATGCAGATCTGCAGCATAAATGTTTGCTTTGTGACAGTGAGTACCAGTCTTCAGATTAGTGAATGTTGACATAAAGCTGGGGTTAGGCTGAAGTGTTTAGCACTGTAGTGCACTGATCATGATTTCTGTTGCTGGCATAAAGGCCTAGCTAGCCAGGCAGTATCAGGAATTAGCATAAAGCAAGTCCTTTTAGTCACAGAACTAGAATCCTAGTTCAGGCATGTGGTGTTTGGATGGAGTAGACCAGGGGTTGGTAACTTTTCAGAAGTGGTGTGCCGAGTCTTCATTTATTCACTCTCATTTAAGGTTTCGTGTGCCAGTGATACATTTTAACGTTTTTAGAAGGTCTATTATATATAACTAAACTATTGTTGTATGTAAAGTAAATAAAATTTTTTAAAAATGTTTAAGCAGCGTCATTTAAAATTAAATTAAAATGCAGATCACCTTGACCGGTGGACAGGACCCGGGCAGTGTGAGTGCCACTGAAAATCAGCTCGCGTGCTGCCTTTGGCACACGTGCCATAGGTTACCTACCCCTGGAGTAGACTAAGATCATTAATTAGAATATTTATTACTTAGCACACACACACCCCAACTTTTCAATTGGAATAAATGATGGTTGTCACAGTATTTAATAGGTTAGAGAGATGCCTTGAGGTTGTGCTCAGTTGCAGGAAATGTAGATAGGTATGTTGAACTCTGTAGTAAGGCTATGTCTACACTGGCAATTAAACGACAAAACTTTTGTCTTTCAGAGGTGTTAGCTCCCTCTCCCTCCGAAAGACAAAAGTTTTGCCATGACAAGCGCCAGTGTGAATAGAGCACTCCTGCCAACAATGCGAACGCCGCTCGTTGGGGGTGGAAGTTTCTTTGTTGGCAGGAGAGCCGACAAACAGTGGCTACACTGCATGACTTTTAGTGGCATGGCAGCTATAGCCTTAATGTCACAGAAGGAAACCGGTTTGTTTCTTAAAGAATGTGCATTGCCACTAATAAAATCAAAGATCGGTGACTTAAAAATGCAACAAAAACAAATCTCTGGACAACTTGAATAGGTTTACTTAAGTATTTTCAGTTTGATAACAACTTGCTTAAAAATGTGACTTTTAAATACAATAAATATTGTATTCATGCCTATCATGCTGAAGGATCCCAAAATGTTTTACGAACTATACCTAGGGATCACACTATCTATTTGAAACCTAGTCACCCCTGTAGTAAAAGGTTACAGTGTTGTTGTGCACTGTGAAACACTGTAAGAGTTTAGGACAGGAAGTTAAAAGTAGCATAGCAGTTGAAATTGAAGAAGACATTGCCACTGTATTTTGATGAAACAACTTTCTCCTCCAAAAATGCTATGGAGTCTTGAATGGCCACAGACAAGCAAATCTCTGCTTTCTGTCTCAGACAAAAGATTGTCATTTATTTGTATGGTGAACTAAAAAAAAAAAATTACCGTGAAATGTCCTCTTTAAATAAATGGGGAATAATAATTTATTATTCCTATAAAGCGCCAATAGAATTTTAAATTATTCAAGTGTTTTTTAAGATTGTGTATGAAGATTCTAAAAACATATCAAATTTGAAGCATTTAGAGAAATTGACATTCTTGTAATTTAAACTTTCATGCTGGGAATACCTGGGAGACACTTGTCAGGTTTTGCAAGACTGAGTGGATGTCTACTCTGCAATGTAAGCTAAGGGTCAGAGGGACTCAAGCCCACTAGTTCAGTGATTGCAAGCCTGAACTTGGTTGTCCACACTAAATATTGACCCTAGGTTTAGAATTTCTGAACCCAGGTCTCTTCCATGCTTGGGCGTTGACACTGCATTACACAGACCTGAGTCAAACCAGCCTATCCTGAGCTTCCTAGTGCCCTCCCCAGCTGTAGCTGCTTTAGCCCTTTGTTTGTGGTGCAGTGTGGGAAAACTTGACTGTCTGCCCCACACCTCGCAGGAAGTTGTCACAGCCTGCCAACATATTCTGCCGTGCTGTCTTTTGGGTCTGCACACACTCAGCAACATGGAAGAGTCACCATTTGAAGAACTTGTCTTGGTTGTTAGAATATGTACAGAGCATCTGTGAGACACTGGTGGATATTTAGATGGTGTTTTATGACCCTACTGAAGGCATCTTTTGGAGAAGGAGGAGTATGCAGACATGGCAAACTTGATGTGGCTGATGCTGCTTGTGACTCCTGGTATAGCTGCTGATACCCCCTATGTAGACCAGCACTTCTGGAGCAGGGCCATAAGCACAGACTTTTGGGATCACATTGTCATGCAAACCTGGGATGACCTGAAGTGGTCCAGAGCTTTCTCAGACAGAAAGCTACATTTCTGGAACCATGTGAGCAGCTTGCCACAGCTCTCCAGCATCATGACATGCATGAAGGCTGCCTTGCCTGCCCAGAAGCAGGGGGCTATAACCATCAGGAAACTGTCTACCCCAGACTACTACTACAAGTCTGTTGCTATCCATTTTGGTGTTAGAAAGACAGCTGTGGGTAAAGTAGTTGCCTCAGAAACCTCTGTCATCAGGCATGTGATTTAACCAGAGGTGGTGGGCATAAACAATATCTCTGAAGTAACTACTAGTTTTGAGAGAATGTGGTTTCCAAACTATGCTGGGGCTGTTTATGGAACTTATGTACCTATAGTTTGCCCTCCTGAAGGCTCATGTGAGTACATAAACTGTGAAGGATACTACTCCATTGATATGCAGGCCCTTGTGGACCATAGAAGCTGACTTACGGATGCCAGCATGGGCTGTACTGGAAAAGTTCATGATGCTAGGGTTTTCCGCTGATTGGGAGTCTACCTCCGTGGTCAGGTTGAGACGCTATTTCCACCAAATGACATTGTCATAAATGGAGTTACTGTCCCCATTGTTATTCTAGGGATCCTGCCTATCCCCTTTTGCCTTGGCTTATGAAGTCATATCCTGATCTCAGGCGGCCTGGCAAACGAAGGCTTAATTACACTCTCAGTAGGTAGAATGGTTGTTGAATGTGTGTTTGGTGCTGTCTGCATTACTGTGGCTTGCTGTATTCTTCACAAGTTTTGTGAAACCAAAGGTGAGCCATTTGCCCCTGAATGCACCTCTGACAGTAATGGATTGCTAAACTGGTACACTCAGCCAGAAAGTTCACCTGTCACTGTCTGGAGCAGGATCTGCCTGGACAACAAATCAGGGATGGTCTGTGCTCTCATATTATGGACTTGCATGGGCCAATGGAAGAGGGAGAGTAGTATGTTTCTGAATGTGTTTTGTATAACAATGTTAACAATAAATGAGGAACTGTCACTGTATGCAGTGAATGGGGGCTTGGGGAGTGATTGCCATGATTTTTATTTATGGATGAGATGGGGGGGGTACACTGTGTCACAACAATTGTGGATTTTCATAATGGATTGATGTAAATAGATGTATTGAGAAATTGTGTTTGGAAACAACTTCCCAGTTGTGCTGTATCCTGTGTTTCTCATTATTATTTAAAATACACATTTAATTCCATTCTAGGTGTGCGTGTGCACATGTGCACAGTCGTCAGAGATTTATGACTTAGTGGTATCTGTAGGGCCAGCTGTGGTGCTCCCTTGAGTGCCACGATCATGCGTCGGTATATCAGGCGCCACCGGCTCTATGCCCTCTCAGTTGCTTCTTACCACCCGTGGTGGTTAATCGGAATGCCTTTTCTTGCATAGCAAGGGCTAGCGGTTTCCACCATCCTTTCTGGTTCACAAGCATAGACATTTTTGAGTCTTCTCTTCTCACCCATGCCAATCCTATCTTTAAATCCCACTGAACGTTGCTCTAAAATTGTTACTCGAATCATGATTGTAGCCCATCTCTACTATTGTAGCCTTGTCCTCATGCCCCTACTGTCCATAGAAAAAAATGTTTTGCATCACTAGATTGGAGTCCATCTCCTCTTCAGATTCATTCATTGTGGTTTCCTTTTGGTTTCTATATCAAATTCAAGTCTTGTCTTTCAAAGCTCACATAGCTTGACTCCTGGGTGTCTCATTGGCAATCTTTTTTTGTTACACCCAAACCACATGTCTGTCTTAACCTCCACTTTGTCTCCTTTCACTTTCTGGGCTTTATTCCTTGTGGTCCCTATGCCTAGAAGCCCCTTGAAGAACCCTCAAAGTGCTTGTGATACTGTCCAAAGCAACCAGTTGCTCATTGTTACAAACCATGTCGTCCTCTTCCCCAACCACACATTTTAACTTGCGTTTCAACTGAAGCTGTTCAGGGCAGGGCCATATCTTATTTGGCTATAAAGTTTCATGTTGTACAAATAACTAAAAAACCTAGGTAATTAGGTAGTTCATTAAAATACACTCAGCTCATCTTTAAAGTTGTACTTTTAAGCTGGAAATAAACTTAAAAAAAAAAAGCTGATTTTAATCAGTCCAAGGATCAGTAATCATAAATCAATGTACGTACACTCTCTTGGATTTAGAAAGCACATACACTAATCTCTTGATGTAGGACCTATACTACGTGACGTTTGCTTTTTAAATATATACTGGATCTGATGGGATGGGAAAAGCAAATTACCCTCTTCCTCACTAAAATAAAGTTGTCCCATATCCAGATATAATGTTTAAAAGCACATTTATATAGTGCTGGTTTTATTAACTTTGATTAATACATATTCCATTACCTGAAGAGCTTACTCTTTAAGAAAGAAAACAAACACAAGAAAAATGGGATAGCATTTTAAGCAAAGGAGAGTGTGGGGTTCATTGCTGACGAGCAGCAGGGGTGCTTGAAGAGAGGAGTTTGGAAGTGGGGAGAGGGCTCTTGGCAGGCAATGGAAGTTTGAGGCTGTTTCAGATATGGGGGAACAACATGACGGAAGGTGCTGTTGAGATGGGAGAAGGAAACTAAATATGGAGTAAAGCAAACATATTGGGAAGAGTGCAAGATGTGGGATGAGGGGCATAGAATTGGGGCAGACAGGTAGAGCTGGGGTGGGCAAACTTTTTGGCCCGAGGGCCACAGCTGCGTATAGAAATTGTATGGTGGGCCATGAATGCTTACAAAATTGGAGATTGGGGTGCAGGGGGGGGAGGTGAGGGCTGGGAGTGTAGGAGGGTGCTTCAGGCTGGGACCGAGGGGTTTGGAGGGAGGGAGGGGGATCAGGGGTGCAGGCTCCAAGCAATGCTTACCTGAAGCAGCTCCTGGAAGCAGCGGCATGTCTCCCTTCTGGCTTCTACGTGGAGGCACAGACAGATGGCTCTATGCTCTTCCCTGTCCGCAGGCGCTGCCCCTGCCGCTCCCATGGGCCACGGTTCCCAGCCAATGGGAGCTGCGGGTGCAGCGTGCAGAGCCTCTTGGCTGCCCCTGCACATAGGAGCCAGAGGGGGGTCATGCCACTGCTTCTTGTAGCCGTGTGGAGTGGGGCAAGCCCCCTACCCCACTCCCTGGCTGGAGCACCAGAGCGGGGCAAGCCCCAGACCCCACTGCCTGGTGGGAACTCAAGGACCATATTAAAATGTCTGGAGGGCCGGATGCCGCCCATGGGCCGTAGTTTGCCCTCCCCTGATGTAGGGCATTGTAGATGAGTATCTTAAATTGGATTAAGATGAGAAGTCAATGGGAAATTCAAGGAAGGGGCTGATTTGATCAGAGGAAGGGGATGGTCATTGTAGTTGCAGTGGTTAGGACAGAAAGAAGAGGCGAAAGGCGGAGGTTAGAGAGTTTTAAATGATCGAGGTGAGAGATATCCACAATGTGAACAAAAGGTATTTTTTAGCAATGATGTGAGTGAGGAAAGAGCAGATTTTGGTGCTATTATAGAAGCAGGATTAGCAGGATTTAGCAAGAAACAGGATTTGGTGGAGGAGGGAAGCCTGATTACATTAAGGGTATGGTCTGGGAGATGGGGAAGACTAGAGGTGTCAATAGAGAAGAGGAAAAAAGCAGAGGGGAGGGACAGGATGGAAACAAATTTTGCTTTTGGGGGAAAAATGGTTTAGAAGGCAGTTGAACATCACGAGTTTGAGGCAGATAGTGATGTGAGATTTTGGCCGAGAGGAGATGTCAAGGTTAGAGAGGTAAACTTAGGAATCATCAGTATCAAGCTTGTATTTCAAATAATGGGAGTAGATGAAGGTGGCTGTGGTGAAATACAAAGAAAGGACCAAGAACAGAATCCTGGGAATGCCAGCTGGTAGGAGGAAGAGTGAGGAGCCAGCTATTAAGGGAGATGGTCAGCAAGGTAAAAGCACAGTTCTGGAAACCAAGAATAGAGAGTGTGGAGGAAAGCAGAGTGTCTAAGGCAGCAAAGAAATTGCAAATTAGGATGAAGTCTTAGATTGTTGGTGTGTCAGAGCAGTTTTAGTGAAATGTAGAGACTTGGAAAACATTCTGATGGGGATCAAGGAGGGCTTGAAAGAGACATTGAGGTAGATCAAGCAGAGGAAGCAAAGGGTAAACAGCACACTACAGGATATTCAGATACAGCAGACTAAATTTGGGACTCCAAATATTTTGACAGAGTTCCTCTAATTTCTATTGGTAAGACTCTTCCATCTGAATTTCTTATAATGGAATGAAATAATGAACATGGAAATTGCAGCTGTACTGTAAACCAGATAGTTACCTATTAAGGCAAAACCACAAAGACAGAATCACAAAAGCAAACATTTAATATTCTTAGCATGATGGATTATGCTATGTTTGTAGAACAGTGTGGTAACTGAAAACTCTTGAATCTGGGATCCATCAGTACAGAGGGTTTACTTGGACGGTTAAACTGTCTTAGGCCTTGTCTACACTACAAGACTATTTTGAATCAACTTAGTTCGAATTTGTGGATTCGACCTTATGAAGTCGAATTTGTGTATCCATACACTAATTCGAATTTCTGAGTCCACATTCACGGGGCCAGCGTCGACTTTGGAAGCGGTGCACTGTGGGAAGCTATCCCACAGTTCCCGCACTCCCCACTGCCCATTGGAATGCTGGGTAGAGCCCCCAATGCCTGCTGGGGGGAAAAATGTGCCGAGGGTGGTTTTGGGTAACTGTCATTATTGAACCGTCACTCCTGCCCTCTCTCCCTGAAAGCGCCGGCGGGAAATCTGTTCGCGCCCTTCTCTTGTCAGTTACAGCGCGTACGCAACAGCACTGCGAGCATGGAGCCCGCTGCGATCATCGCTGCACTTATGGCCGTTGTCAACTCCTCGCACCTTATCGTCCACCTCTTCCACAGTCAGCTGCTGAGAAATCGGGCGAGGAGGCTCCGGCAGCGCGGTGAGGACAGGAATTCACAGAGTGGCGCAGACCTCTCACAAAGCAGGGTACGCCGCGCCGTGGAGATCATGGTGGCAATGGGTCAAGTTCATGGTGTGGAACGGCGATTCTGGGCCCGGGAAACCAGCACGGACTGGTGGGACCGCATAGTGCTGCAGGTCTGGGATGAATCACAGTGGCTGCGAAACTTCAGGATGCGTAAGGGCACTTTCCTTGAACTCTGTGACTTGCTGGCCCCTGCCCTGAAGCGCCAGGACACACGGATGCGAGCAGCCCTGAGTGTGCAGAAGCGAGTGGCCATAGCCCTCTGGAAACTTGCAACGCCAGACAGCTACCGGTCAGTAGCGAACCACTTTGGCGTGGGCAAATCTACCGTGGGGGTTGCTGTGATGCAAGTAGCCCACGCAATCGTTGAGCAACTGCTCTCAAAGGTAGTGACTCTCGGAAACGTCCAGGACATCATAGATGGCTTCGCCGCGATGGGATTCCCAAACTGCGGTGGGGCTATAGATGGGACTCACATCCCTATCCTGGCACCAGCCCACCAGGCCAGCGAGTACATTAACCGAAAGGGCTACTTTTCAATGGTGCTGCAAACACTGGTGGACCATAGGGGACGTTTTACCAACATCTTCGTCGGGTGGGCGGGCAAGGTTCATGACGCGCGTGTGTTCAGGAACTCTGGTCTGTTTAGACGCCTCCAGGCAGGAACTTTCTTCCCGGACCACAAAATAACGGTTGGGGATGTGCAGATGCCTACAGTGATCCTCGGGGACCCAGCCTACCCGCTAATGCCCTGGCTCATGAAGCCCTATACAGGCGCCTTGGACAGTGAGAAGGAACTCTTCAACTACCGGCTGAGCAAGTGCAGAATGGTGGTGGAGTGTGCTTTCGGACGTCTTAAGGGGAGATGGCGGAGCTTACTGACTCGCTCGGACATCAGCGAAAAGAATATCCCCGTAGTTATTGCTGCTTGCTGTGTGCTCCACAATGTCTGTGAGAGCAAGGGCGAGACCTTTTTGGCCGGATGGGCGGTTGAGGCAAATCGCCTGGCTGCTGTTTACGCTCAGCCAGACACCCGTGCCGAAAAACTATCCCAGCGGGAAGCGCTGTGTATCCGGGAGGCTTTGAAAGCAAGTTTCCTCGGAGAGCAGGGTAACCTATGACTCTCCACTTGATTTTAAGAGAAGCTGATCCTGGGCCTGTGTCTCTATGTGAGTGAGATCTGCGGTTACATACCCCGTTCTCCAAGTTTCCCCCACTTCCAAAACGCGTTTTTAAACAAATTAAATGGAACAATTATTTTTAATAAATCTTTCCTTTACTTTGCATTTCTGTTCAGGGTTTGAAACATGGACGCATACTGTGCTGGGTACGGTGTGCACTGATGTACAGACCGCTTGTACAATACAGTACGGACAGCTTCCTGCTCCTACATAGGTCTCTGGGGTGGGGGACGGTTTCAAGTGGTTGTGCACGTAGGGGTGGGTTTGCAGGAAGGGGCGAGTGGTGCCGTCTTTGCATAGGGATTTGGATGCAGGCTCTGGGCTGTGGGTTTGGGCGTAGGAAGGGGTGTGGGGGAAGGGTGAGTATCTGTCCGTGGATGAGGGCTCTTGTTGGGGCTCAGGGCAGCGGAGAGGATCGCGCCTACGGTGGAAGTGCATGGTAAGGGCAGCATGCCTTAACATTAGGGGGTGGCAGGCGCTAGGACCGTAGACAAGCGTACACATCACAGAATGACCCGGGGCAGCATACACCACACAGAGGGACCCTGGTGACTACTGACTGCAGTCTGTGTGTGCCCTGCAGTTGATCCTGCCCCCGATAGTCTGTACCCTGCTAATGTAGGCTATCCCGTGCAATTATAAATCCCCTGCCCCCCCCCCTACATACACAGTCTTCTGACACGAAAGACGTGACGGAAAGAGTGAACAACAGCAAACAGCTTTTATTAATCTACTACATAGTGGGGTGATGAAACTTGGATTTGGAACTGGGTGATTCTGTAAGGGAAGCGCTTCTAAACAGTTATAGCGTCAGAGGTGTGTGGAACATTAGCGCTCAGCTGTGGTGCAGTGACAGTTCTCACGGCCCCTACCGCCCCTCCGTCTTGTAATTTTCGGTGAGGGGGGGACAGGACTTCTTGGCGTTGGAGGGTGGTTGCAGATACAGTGCAGGGGGGGCTCTCACCTCCTGCCTGCGGTCCTGCAGAACATCAACAAGGCGCCGGAGTGTGTCCGTTTGCTCCCTCATTAGCCCAAGCAGCGTTTGAGTCGCCTGATGGTCTTCCTGCCGCCACCTATCCTCCTGTTCGATGTGTGTGCGATGCTGTTGACATAGGCTCTCCCTCCACTGTCTCTGCTCTGCCACCTCGGCTCTGGAACAGGCCATCAGTTCCGCGAACATCTCTTCCCGAGTCTTTTTCTTTCGCCGCCTAATCTGAGCCAGCCTCTGCGAGGGGGATGCCGGGGCAGTCCGGGAAAGAGCAGAAGCTGTGTGATGGGAAACAGTAAATGATTTCCTTGAACAGATACATGTTTGCGAACAGTGAACACAGTCTAGTCAGTTTCTCTGAACAAGACCATACAGGGCACCAAGTCTCACGAGATCTCAGGAAAAGTTCGAGATTTCGGAATACGCTCTCATTGGCGGCGCCATTGCACAGGAGAGCGGACAAGCGGGGAGAGACAGCATAATCCGACTTGCAGACAGTCCTGGTAAGCCTTAAAGTAGATCATGCTTATCAGTTAGTGGATAGCTGTGCTCTCCTGCTAAAGGCAATCTGGAAAGCAGAAAGGCTGAGCCTTTTCCAGCCCCTCCCGCCAGTGCACGGGAAAGATCAATGTCTGCTTGTTCTCTGTGGCCTCCAGCACGTGGCTGTTAAGCGAGGGTCGTTGTTATGCAACCTAATTTTAAACCATTAACAATAGTAACAATACACTAATTGCCCGACTTAGATGCAGCCTGTCCAGACCGACATCACCCTGAGGCGGGTCACTCGCAGTCAGAGAGAGCGGATGCTACTGGAAGCCCTGCACAGACCAGGACCATATGCAGCAATGCTGGTGGAGGCGATGATTCCTCTCTACATTAGGATGTCCTGGCGCGGAAGAGTGTGCTTCCATGGAGCACAGAATAAGGCACCTCTCCCCAGGAACCTCCTGCGGAGGCTTTTCGAGCTGCTCTCTGAGAGCTTTCTTGAACTGTCCCAAGAGGATTATTGTTCAATCCCTATATGTGTGGACCTACTATTTATATAGTTTGACATGTAAAATTTTGTATATAGTATTTCTATTTTTTCTATACCCATTTTTAAAAAAATAAAAGTTTCCATGTTTATAGCACTTACCGCCTGATCCTTCCCCTGATTCTGAGTCCGGGTTAACGGGCGGGGACGGTTGGTAGGGGATCTCTGTGAGGGTGATGAAGAGATCCTGGCTGTCAGGGCAAGCGGTATTGTGTTCGCTGTCGCCTGCGCCGTCCTCCACAAACCCTTCCTCATCTTCCCCATCGGCGAACATCGCCGAGGAACTGTCCAGGTACACTATGCCATCCTCAGAGTCCACGGTCACTGGTGGGGCAGTGGTGGCAGACCCACCGAGAATGGCATGCAGTGCCTCGTAGAAGCGACATGTCTGGGGCTGTGCTCTGGAGCGTCCGTTTGCCGCTCTGACTTTTTGGTAACCTTGTCTCAGGTCCTTGACTTTCACGCGGCACTGCATCGCATCCCGGCTGTATCCTTTCTCTATCATTGCTTTAGAGACCTTCTCGAAGGTCTTTGCATTCCGCTTGTTGGAGCGCAGCTCCGAGAGCAGAGACTCCTCGCCCCACACACCGATCAGATCCAGGACTTCCCGGTCTGTCCATGCTGGGGACCTCTTTCTATTCTTGGATTGGCCGGACTCCTCTGCTGGAGAGCACTGCATCGTTGCAGGTGCTGCGGAGCTCGCCCCGATGTCCAGCCAGGACGTCAGATTCAAAGTGCCCAGACAGGAAAAGGAATTCAAATTTTCCCAGGTCATTTCCTGTGTGGCTGGTCAGAGAATTCAAGCTCGGACTGCTGTCCAGAGCGTCAACAGAGTGGTGCACTGTGGGATAGCTCCCGGAGCTACTAAGTTCGATTAGCATCCACACCTAGCCTAATTCGAGCTAGCCATGTCGAATTTAGCTAGCCTGTCGAGGTGGAGTACCAAATTCGAACTAAAGAGCCCTCTAGTTCGAATTAAATGGCTTCCTGGTGTGGACGGTTGAGCGGTAAGTTCGAATTAACGCTGCTAAATTCGAATTAAAGTCCTAGTGTAGACCAGGCCTCAATCTCTGCAGGAAGTGGATGAGAAGGTCAGAATGGACATGTTGATTTGTTCAGGGCTTGCATCCAGGAAATTGGGTTATTGCGTTCTGTACTGGGTTTCTTGTAATCTCCTTTGCTGTAATTGCAAGGGTGGCTAGCTAGTGAGTTCTCTAGTTCTAAGGAGGATGAACTGTATTAGGTAGAGTTACTTGTTTGACAGGAAAGAGGGACTTTTTGGGATATTTTCAGGTCCCAGAGCAGTTGGGCATGAAAGTCTCATGAAAAGTTAATGGGAGTTAGGTACCCAGCTGCCCTTTGTGCCTTTGAAAATCTTCTCTCCAATATCCTTTAATGGCACCTGATGCAGTAAATTAGAGGTAAGCATTGGTTTGATAAAATGTTGCTACATTTTTACACTTTAAAATGTGACATACAATAACTTTTTTACACACTATGCAGCTTGGCAGCAAATGCAACGTATCAGTTGATAGGTGAGTCTTGTGGTAGCAAACAGAGTTCAGATCTGGGATTGTTTTGGGTTGGTATTGGGGAAAAGAATACAGGTATTTCTCAGGGGCGGTCTAAAGAGACCAGAGACAAGTGGTGCAATTGTGCATGCTCCATTTTTAAAAAGATGGTTAGAAAGAACTTTTATTATTATTAAAGCTTAGTGCTGGTGAACAAGCTTAGTGCTGGTGTTGGAGTGATAGTACTGGAAAGGATAGTTTTATATCCTCAGAACATAGGTAGTAGTAGTACACGGTTCCCTGCACCACACTGCCAAATTGCGAATGTGCTTTTAATTCCCACTAGGAAGGACCTCTTAAGGGTTGGCATGGTTCATTCTTGATGCCTATAGAATGCTTGTCTTTAGAGACTAACCGTGCCAATTATTTCAGTTTGAGTTAGTGTTTCAATGTGGATACCTGTTTGCGTGGAACTTGAGTATGTCTACACAGCCTGCAGAAGTGAGCCTCCATGCCCAGGTCAACAGGCTCGGGTAGTGGAGCTCATGCTAGCCCTCTAAAAATAGCTGTGTAGATAGTGCTCTGAAGCCTATTTCCCTCCTTAGGCTTCAGAGCTTGAGCTGCAAATTCAAAACATTGTCTATTCAGCTATTTTTAAAGCCCCAGTGCAAGTCTTGCTTCCCCTATCGGTTGACCTGGGATTGGAGGCTTGCTTCCGTGGGCTGTGTAGACATACCCAAGGAAACCACCAGCTAATTTTATGCAGGCCTAAGAAGAGTCATCAGATGGCAAACGTTTTCAGTTGCCACTAAATTGGGCTAGATTTGAACATCTGAAGCCAAAAAGGCTCCATATCTCATTAGTATTACTAATGGCTCTGAGCTGTTTTACTTAATGGCTCACTCCCACCAATGCACCTGTAATGGAAGGCTTCAACAAAATTGAGACAGCGGCTAATCAGGGCACTGCTTGTTTTAGTAAACAAAATTTGAAACAAAATTAAAACTAGAAAAGTAAATATGGGATCATATGACTTGTGGTGCAAGAATTTTTAATTACAGATTTATCTTAGTTATAAACTAGCAATCATATCTTGGGGGCTTAATGTACAAATAGTCATATGCTAATTATGCTTTAAGTCATTCTGAACCTAGTCCCGTCTCTTCCCCTCCCCCCCCATTTGCATTAAGGTCTCGGATTTGACCTGTGACATTAAGGTCATGTATCTAATTTCTAGCACTCATCTTAATTACTCTGGACAAGTCTGTTTCCTTGGATTTCCCCAATTAAAATACATTTTACAGACATCCAGATTAGGACTTCAGATGTTTCAGATGAAATTTCAACTGAGGTACTGTTGTTAATGTCTGTAGAAGTTCTTCATATTTCTTATAAGAACAAATGCCTGTAAAAGATCACATGATAAATATCTAACATCTTGATTTTTACATTACACCTTTGTGGGGTTTGGTGGCAGCAGTCTTTAGTTTCTAACCATTTCTCTTGCTTGATTCTCCTGCTTTCACACACTTCTTTTAAATTACTCTTCCTTTAATATTGCTTTTATCAAACTTCGCTTCTGATATTTATGCTTTTTGTTTTTATTTATGCTTAGATGACTTTTTCCAGCTGCTGTTGTTTTTTTAATATATTTTTTTAAAATGTTGGGGCTCTTTCTGTTCTGGACATGGCTTTACAACCCTCTTTTCATTGCACTCCATCTTGCCTTCACCTTTTTCTTTATAGTCTGGTGCTATAATCTCTCCCTCTGCTCTTTCAGAAATATTTGAACTTTGTTCCACCTCCCTTTCTGCTGACTGTTCTATAACCTGCAATGAGGGATTGGGTACTGAATGGAACAATTGTGAGAATGTTATGGTGTTGTAAAAACTTCACTCCCTAACCTACTGCCACATATTTTCTATTAGACATTCCTGTACCCACTTCTTTCTACAAGCCAGGATGTTTGCTGTCTGAGATGGGCTTTGTTACCATGAAGCTTTATTACTTGCATTTTGGTCTTTCACAGCCTCTATATAGTATCCAGTGGGCCTATTTGACAAGAATAAATATGGCACCACTGATGCAGGCAGGGTACACTGTACTCTGTGATTCTGCAAGTGTGGAATTCACCACAGTGTTGTGCTCTATAGTCTAACCTTTCATTTATAAAACTTTCTGGTCCCTTGTGGTTTTGAAAATAACCTTGGAAATATGAATGGAGTGTAAAGCGATGCAATGGTCTCTTCTTGGATCAGCAGACAGTCTGACTTAACTACTTTGAGGTGTGAACTGTCACATTTGCTCAACTCAGTGTAAAGACAATACAAACTTGAATTTAATATTGAACTAAATAACAACTGTCATGATGATTCACTTTCATATTTAATCCCTTTTTTAGCTGAAAAGAAGTTGCTGCAGTGTTTCTAATTTGCCCCACCAGAGTGCTACATAATATATGGCCGGTTTGCTCCTTTGTAAATGAGGCCTCGTGTACAATACATTGCATATCTTCAGTTCCTCTTGGACCCAGAATTATGCAGAATTAAACTTCTTCCCTTCTGGCGGGGGATGTGTAGAAACTCAGGCTGTCAGGAGCAAACATGAGAAGTAGCCTCAGCGGAGATCCTCGGACACTGATATGAGACTGCTTGCTGTTTCCGCTCTAAATGTTCTCTTACCTCCTTCCTCATGTTTCTTAACCCCTTGCTTTATCTTCAGAGATACAAGTGTGTTTACATAGCGAGATAACTAAATGTCATAGTTCTTCTTAGAGTGCTGGTCCCTATGTGTATTCCACATGTTGGTATGCATGTGTGCCTTGTACTTGAGTCCAGAAGTTCTAAAAAGCAGTGTCTGTTGGCCTGCGAATGCCCAGTAGGTGTCCTCATGCTCCCGACCAACGTCATAAGAGGGCCAACACCTCTCCAGTTCCTTCTTACCGCTGCATGACCTGAGTTGGAATCCTGCGTCCTCAGATTGCTCCAGCTTTTTTGATAGAATCTATAAATCTGTAAATACCCTTTATACATCTACACCTTGTATTAGTGTATTTAGAGTTTTATAGTATTGTTAGTGTATCTTGTTTTCTCCTGCTGGGGACTTCCTCCCTGTGGTCTGGGACTATGCCCAGGGTCCTGAAGTCCAGGAACTGTCTCTCTTGCCCTCACAACTTCTCTGTCCGTGGTGATCACCAATGCTGCCTCTACTGCTTGGGTGAGATGCATATCTCTGCAAAGTGCTGTACTGGTCATTCATTTCCACCAAAGCTCACAAAGCTTTGCCTAAGGAAAACACCTGATGGAGAAGGCTATGAGGCCACTCTCTGGTCTGGGTCAGGGAGATCTCTCCCCACCCTTTCTGGTACATCGGCCCCAACAGATAAGCAGCGCTCCTCAAAGAACATGCTTAGGAGCAGATTTTGCACCACCAAAGCCCAAGGATTCTTTCTCCAGGGCTTCCCATGAAAGTAGGGGGCATTCTTGTGGTCACAAGGAGAGTTCTCTATCAAGGATGCAGTCCCTCCCCGAACCTGTCGAGATTGGGTGAGCCTTTGTGTGCAGACCCTAAGGGATCAGCAGAACTGGAAAATCACCAGGCTGGAGGGTAAAGTGTTCAGGAAGAAAGAGCTGTTGATGACTCTTGCATTACTACACTGGAGGATGATACTACTTTGGTGTCTCAGGAACTGTCTCCTCTCCAGCCATCAAGCAGGAGAAGCCCCAGTGCTGACGACCCCACCATTACAAGGGGAGTAGATTTCAGATTTGGACAAATCAGACGTGCTGGCTACTCCTGTATCTCCCTGGAGAGAGCTGAGCCCTGACAGGAAATCAAGGAGTTATGGTCACTATGGGCTTGGCTACACTGAAGAGTTGCAGCGCTGGTGGAGGCTTTACAGCGCTGCAACTTAGTAACTGTCCACACCTGCAAGGCACATCCAGCGCTGCAACTCGGTGGCTGTACACCTGGTCTGCTTGGGGTATAACGAGTGCAGCGCTGGTTGTCAAGTGTGGCCACACACCAGCGCTGTTATTGGCCTCCAGGGTATTAGGAGATATCCCAGAATGCTTTTAACTAAATTACTCTTTGTTTTGTTGCTTCTCTTTGTTTTGTTGTGAACTCGGGGCTCCGGGAGCTGCTTATCTAAAAAACAAACACAGCTCTTGTTTGCTGTGATCAATCTGTAACTGACTGTGAACAATCAGTTGAGGTAACCCACTACCTTGCTGTGAATGAGGCAGGCAGGGGGATGAATGCTGTTTGCTTGAGGAGAGAAACAGGGGTGGGGAGGGGGAGAAAGGGAGTCCATTGGAGCAGCTGCTTATCTGGTCTGCAGGCTATTTGCAGTTGAGTGAATGAGGGGTCGAGGCAGGGAGCTGACACACAGTGTCGGCTCCAAAAATCCACTCTCTCTCTCTCCCCCGCTCCCTGTCACACTCCACCCCACCCCCCTCTTTTGAAAAGCACGTTGCTGCCACTTGAACGCTGGGATAGCTGCCCATAATGCACCACTCCCAACAGCGCTGCAAATGCTGCAAATGTGGCCACACTGCAGCGCTGGTAGCTGTGAGTGTGGCCACACACCAGTGCTTTCCCTACACAGCTGTACGAAGACAGCTTTAACTCCCAGCGCTGCACATCTGTAAGTGTAGCCATGCCCTATCTCTCCAGATAAGACTTTCCCAGGGACTGCTGGTACCCAATACCACGCAGTCTCCCACAAACGGTTTACCCCTCTTCCCTTATTAGGGACTGTGATATCCCTATGGCAGATGCCCGGGACCCACCCATGAATCTTACCACACTTCTTCTTCTTGGCACCCACCAGATCCGTCAGTGTATGAGGAGGAAGATATTGACCCAGATCCAAAGGTACCTGTGGTACCAACAGAAGTCTTGTCCTTGTCTCCCAAGTTGCTCCTTCCTCTCTGTGTCTATCAGATGACTATAGGCAGTACCAGGAGCTATGGCAAAGAATTTCCAGTGACCTCCAGATATCACTGGAGGATGTTCAGGACCCACAACACTGGGTCCTGGATATTTTGCAAACTACAGCACCATATAAGGTGGCCTGTCCTGTTGATGACGCCCTCATGGAACTGGCTAAATGGTCTGGCATCCTGGTTCCCCACACCTAAAAGAGCTGAGAGGCGCTATTTTGTCCCCACTAAGGGAGCCGTGTTGCTAAATATCAGGTCTTGTTAGGGAAATATGACTTTAACAACTATTCTAGGTTAACAGACTTTAAGGACCAGCTCCTCCCTGAGGAGAGAGCTCAATATTAGTCCTTCAAAGAGGAGGGCAAGTTAGTGGTTAAAACATATCTTCAGTCTGCAGTGGATGCAGCAGATACAACATCCAGAGGACTGGTCACTGGTATAGTCACAAGGAGAGATATTGGTTACAATCATCGGGTTTCCTTAGGGAGGTCCAGAACACCATTCAGGACCTTCCTTTTGACGAGTCAGATCTCTTAAACAAGCAAACAGACAAGTCCCAACACTCATTAAAAGACTTGAGTTTGACCGTACGCACCCTTGGGATCTACACTCCGGTCCTGAGGAGGAAACACTTGAGATAAACCTATAAATCAAGACCACCACCTCATGTTACTCCTGGGGGAATTTTGCACTACTGCATGTGTGCATAATTAATGAGCTGCACATATTTTTATTTTATTTTTTTTGCAGAAAAAAAGCTTCTGCCGAAATGTTGCTGCAGCTCTGCCTTTTGCCCACCAAAGGGAACTGTGGCCATCGAACACAGCAACAACTCCCGGCTAGCTAGGGAAGAAAAGAGCCTGCCTTCTTTGCAGTGCCTGTCAGGCCAGGTTGGGAGACAGGGACTATGGGGAGAGACAGTGTGGGGCTGCTGCGGGGGGGTGGGGGTGGAGGAGGCATGTCAGATGGGCTCATAAGGGCTAGTAGGGGAGGACAGACTGGGGCTAGGGCTGAATGGGAGTGGAGGCACAGCACCAGAGGGAGGAGAGAGGTGCACGGTCACATGGTGATGGGGGAGGGGATGCAGAGCTATGTAGGGACAGAGGGTGGCTGAGTGGGGGCACAGAGACAGATTGGAACAGGAGGAGGGGGTACAGGGACACGGGGAAGGGAGTGGTTGGGTGGGGGCGCACAGACACATGGGGACGTGCAGGGGGTACAGGGACACGTGGGGATGGGAGGAGTGGGTGTCCGAGTGGGCGTGGTGGGACACGTGGACAGGGGGTGCAGGAACACATGGGAGTAGGGTCACATGTGCCTGACTGAATGGGACAGACTAGGGGTCAGCCAGGGTCTGCATGAGGGAAGCTCCCTAACAATCCCCCCCCGCCCCCCAAAAAAGCCCTGTTCCATATTTTTCCCACCCATACCCAAGAACCCTACAAGTTCACACCCAGGCTCCTTCCCAGCAATTTACTTCCCTCTCCCTCAGCTCCTCCATTATCCCTGACTCCCCCAAACCTTTGCACGGCTTCTAATGGGTGTGGGAAATACAGTTCTGTATTGTAGTTTAAATGAATTATTGTTCAGAGTTCTGTATTAATGTGCCTAGTAAGGAATCTATTTGTCAAACATTTCCTGAATCTTTTTTTGTCTGTATTGTTTTTAATTTTTTGGAGCAGAATTCCTCCAGGAGTATCATGTGTTCTACTACCAGTGTGCAGCCGAGCCCCCGTGGAAATGTCAGAATGTTCAGAGACCTTGCTTCTTGGTCCCCTCTACAACCATGACCTCTACCGATTCCCAGCCACCTGCAAATGGCTACTTTTGGCATCTTGGTTAAGACCCATCTGCAACCCTCCTCTTCTCCCATCACCTTTTGGGGGCCATCTCATACTTTTCCCCTCTCACAAACCCCCTTCCCGGTCCTCCTCTTGGGACGACTCTTATGAGATGATTCTTCCGCAAGAGGCAGACTCCCTCCATGCAATAGAGCATGTCTCAGCTCACTATCAAGGGCGAGGATTCTATTCCCTGTATTTCCTAGTCTCCAAAAAAGACGGAGGGTGGAGACCCATTCTGAACCTTTGACAAGCTCAACATCTTTATTTGAAAGTTGAAATTCAGGATGGCTACATTAGCATCCATAATCCCCTCCCTGCAGGAGGTGATGTGGTTCAGGGCTCTTGACATGATGAACACGTACTTTCCTATTAGACATTCATCCCTCCACAGGGCATTCCTTCTGTTTGTGGTTGGACAAGAACATCTCCAGTTCAGAGTCCTTATCTTTGGGTTGGTGACAGCATCCAGAGTGTTCTCAAAAGTTTTCTTGGTGGTGGCAGCCCAAATGAGACATCAGAGGTACATAGTTTTCTCCTATCTGGGCGACTAGCTCTTGGTAGGCTGCTCCTGCCAGGAAGTCAAGCTGGAGATTGTAGTTTCTGATCCATCTTCTAGCAGCCCTGGGGATTTGCATAAAGAAAAGTCCATTTTTATCACCTACAAAGATGATAAACTTTAATGGAGCAACACTGGGACTCTGTTTCTGCAAGAGCTTTCCTTAATGAGCAGCCTGATCATAGGATATCAGGGTTGGAAAGGACAACCCCTTGCTCAAAGCAGGACCGATTTCCAGACAGATTTTTACCCCAGTTCCTTAAATGTCCCCCTCAAGGACTGAACTCACAACCCTGGGTTTAGCAGGCCAATGCTCAAACCACTGAGCTATCCTTCCCTCCCCCCGATCTCATGAATTTCCTGCAGACCAAGAATTGTAGACAGTCAGTCTGATTTAGATGCCTGGGAAGCTAGTAGAGCAATGTATAAAACATTCAGATTGTGAATACCTGGAGGATGAAGGGGTAATCACTAGCAGCCAGGGTGGATTTACCAAGAACAAATCATGCCAAACCAGCTTGATATTTCCTTCTTTGACGGGGTAACTGGTTTGGTGGATAGGGGGAATGTGGTTGACATCATATAGCTGGACTTCAGTAAGACTCTGTGACACAGTCCCACGTGACATTCTGCGAAGTAAGCTGGAGAAATGTGGTCTTGATAGAACTACTCTTAAGTGTATACCTAATTGGTTAAACAGTTGCAAACAAAGAATAAGTATTAATGGAATGATGTCGTATTGGAGGGAGGTCTCAGTGAGGTTCCCCAGGGATCTGTTCCGGGTCCGGTGTTGCTTAACATCTTTATAAGGAACTGTATGTAGAAATAGAGAGCGTACTGATCAGTTTTGCTGATGACACAAAGCTATGTGGGGCTTGCTAACACTTTGGAGAATAGAGCTAAGATTCAAAGGGCTCTTGATAAATTGGAGAATTGGGCTATAAGACGAGAAAATGGAATTCAGCAAAGACACACACAAGGTGCTATACTTAGGGAAGAAAAAACAAATGCACAAATACAGAATGGGGAATAACTGGCTTGGCAGCAGCACTGCTGAGAAGAATCTGGGAGTTGTGGTGGATCACAACCTCAACATGAGTCGCCAATGCAATGCTGTTGCACCCCTTCCCCCCCCCCCCCCCCCCAAAAAGCAAATGCAGTTTTAGGTTGCATTAACCAAGGCATAGCATGCAAGTCACAGAGGTGATAGTACCACTCTACTCAGTCTGAGTAGGCCTCAGCTGGAGTATCGTGTCCCAACTTTGATCACCATTGTATAGAAAGATCCAGAGGCGAGCAACAAAGATGGTCAAAGGGATGGAATGCAAGTCATCTGAGCAAAGGCTGAAAGAACTGGGTATGCTTACTTTGGAAAAGAGGAGATTGAAGACCACCATCATGTCTCCCCTCAGATACTTGAAAGGCTGCCATAAAAAAGATGGAGAAAAGTTGTTCTCTCTTGCCACAGAGGGCAGGACAAGAGGTAATGGGTTCAAACTACATCATAGCAGATTTAGAGTAAATCTCAGGAAAAACTTCCTAACTGTAAGCCGAGTAGGACAATGGAACAGATGCCTCAGGAGACTGTGGAAGCTCCTTCACTGGAGGTTTTCAAAAGGAGGCTGGA
Organism: Mauremys mutica; assembly: GCF_020497125.1. Taxonomy (NCBI): domain Eukaryota; kingdom Metazoa; phylum Chordata; order Testudines; family Geoemydidae; genus Mauremys; species Mauremys mutica. The sequence continues at coordinate 44,711,015 of NC_059082.1, read as the reverse complement.
TAGCCATCTGTCTTGGATGGTTCAGTCTCAACAAATCCTGCCTCTTGGCAGGGGGTTAGACTAGATGACCTTTGCAGTCCCTTTTGAACCTATGATTCTAATTACAGTTAGAATGTGTGTATTGCTGTTAGGCCATATGGCCTCATGCACTTATGTGACACCGTTCGCCAGGCTTCATCTGTGATATTTATAGGACTGGCTCTGCTTGGTCTACTCACTGAACAAGGGTCACATCAACTCCAAGGTTACTGTTTCCACTAGAGTCATCGCCTTCCTGACTTGGTGATCAAACCTGGAAAAAGGCAGTGTGGGCATCCCCTTCAGTACTCCCACCCCCAATCCCACAATCATAACAGATGCTTCCCTTCTGGGGTGAGGTGTGTACGTGAACAGCCATGCTGCTCAAAGTACTTTGACCCCACAGGAGGCCAGACTACACGTGAACATACTAGAACTGAGAGTTGTCTGTCTCTCTCTTGCAAGGCCTTCCTCCTGCTTATACATTCACTCTATATCCAAGTGATGTCAGACAGTATTACCATGGTCTTTTATGTAAACAAGGCAGAGCAAAATCTCTTCCCCTTTGCCTAGAAGTAGTCAGATTTTGGAACTGATTCATCAGAAACCACATTACTATCCAGGCCCTATAGTTCCCAGGTATTCAGAACTCCTTAGCAGACAATTGGAGCAGACACTTTTCTGTGGACTGTGAATGGAAGATCCATGACACTCTGTCAAAGTGAAATATTCACACTGTGGGGTACACCTCAGTGGGACTTCTTTGTGTCCCAAATTAACAGAAAATTTCCTCTGTACTGCTCCAGAGAAGCTATGGGTTGCTGCTCCCAGGGCAATGCTCTTCTGTTGTTATGGACAAACTATCTCAGATACGCATTTTTTCCCATTCCCCTGATTCCACAGGTCCTAAGAAAGGTATGTCGTGACAGGGCCAGCATCATTCTCCTAGCACCCAATGGGCCAAGGAGTTTTAGTTCCCTGAACTTCCATTTCAGCCCACCCTCCAATCAAAATCCACCCCTTCCTGGACCTCCTAACTCAGGAGAGGGACAGAATCACATGCCCTAATCTGGGCTCGCTCCACCTCATGGCCTAACGTTTGGATAGGTGTCAGAAATAAAATGCTCCTGCTCATCACTCATTCAGACTGTCCTTATCCAAAGTAGGAAAGGTTTATATAGGACCTGTTATCTAGCTAAATGAAGGTGTTTCTCTGCCTGGGTTCAGCACAACCAACTTTATCCAGTCATTGCAGATATGCTGGTCATTTTAGATTATCTCCTGTCTCTTTTAAAAAAAAAAAAAAAAAAAAAAAAAAAAAAACCCAAAAAACCCACCCTCCTCCCCAACAACTCAAGACTTTCTATTACCTCATTATGAGTCCACCTTGCAGCAATTAGTCTCTTCCTCCCATAGATGGACTTCACCCACCCAACTACAGTATGATTCATGAAGGGCCTGATTAGGACCTTCCTGCCAGTGGTCAGACCTATACCTCAGTGGGACATCAATCTCTTTCAGTTGGTACTCACCAGACAGACCATCATTAGAACACTTGGTGACATGTTCCATTCCCCACCTGTCCATAAAAGTTGCTTTTTTAGTGGCAATCACTTTGGCCAGGAGGGTCAGCGAGTTGGGAACCATCATGACAGACCCTCCTTATACAGTTTTTTTTCACAAGGAAAAGGTATTCTTTTGCCTCCATCCTAAATTTCTCTCCAAGATTGTTTCTGAATTCCACATCAACTTTTGTTTGTGAAAGAGACAAGCTTTTCAGCTCCACAGAGTAGTTCTTCAGTTCTATGGAGCTCAAAAACTTTTGTCTCTTTCACCAATAGAATTTGGTCCAATAAAAGATATTACTTCACCCACCTTGTGTGTCTGTCCTTGGATCAACACAGCTACAACAGTGCAAACAAACATGGAACTAACATGACACTTGCAAACAGTCATTCTTTTCACTGTTCACTCTGCTTGTATATTACCTCCCTTTCCCCTAACCTGTGTCTGTCTTGTCTAGACTGTAAGTCTGTTGGGGGAACAGATCTATTACTCTGTTTTGTATAGGGCCTGTCAAAATGGGGTCCTGTTCTTGTCTAGTCGGGCAATACCATAATACAAATAAGGATGTTCTGCATTGCCTCTTTCTCTCCATTTTATGGCCTAGTATTGTCTGTAAAAAAAATAAATCAGTAGAGGTCCAAACTGCTGTCCTGTTCTTTGTGCACAAACACGCTTTGTCCCCAGGAAGCTGGCAATGGAAGCCCTTCAGCTGCTGGGAAATATCAGTTATCTCAGTGCATGTCACAGCAGGTTGTAGATCATAGGCCCTCCCATTGCAATAGTAAAACTACTATATACAACATTTTTTAAATGTGACTCCTCTCACATGCTTCTACAGCTACTTCTGTATTTGAATGCAGCAGCTGTTTAACAGTGCACAGCACACTGCCCTGCAGAATAGTTCAAATATAACTCTTCAATTAATACAGCAGGTGGAGTTGAGGGAGGTAGAAAGGAATGGGGCAGACCATCTGGATTTACATCAGTACTCTTCTAAAACATACTATGAGATCACCGATGAACATGATTTCATCAGAACTTTGTTTTAAGACTCATCTTATCAGGGTATATCAATATGACATACCTTTTATAATACTGGGCATTGTTTCAGCACTGTCAGGACATGAAGAACACCCACTATAGAATCACCAGCGTCACTTCCTGCAGCCCATTTATATTTTCTTGGGTTCCCATCTGACAAGGTGTTGCTCAGTTTAGTTTGTGAGATCTGAGTGGATCACTGTCTTTGGTATTCACTTCAGGCAACTTGTTTAATGACTGTGCCCCTAGGCAGGCAGAAACTCACTTATTTTTTAAAGTCTTTAATGCTGTACCTGACTAAATGAATTAGGAAAAAATACGGATAGGCTATGTAGAATAGTAATTTTTAGTGCGGCAGGGAGATTATACTCTGGTATACAACAGTGAGAAAGCTAATAGAAGGTTGAGCCTGCTGGCATTCATGTTTAAATTAAGATTATGTATATTTCAGTAGCTACTTGAAGCTAGCTTGGGAAAGGCTTTATGTGGTTGTGTTTTAGTAATGGTTTAGCAGAGTTATGTTACCCTACTGCAACATTATCACTGTTACAGAAAGATATTCTCGTAGTCTGTTTAGTAGGTTACATTTTTAATTAGGCTATAACATTTGAAAAAACTTGTTCAGTACTATTGGTTGTTTTGAGTCATACTTTATTGCTGTCTTCATTGTGACTAATTTTGAGGCATGTTTTAGGCTAATTCTCTAGACTAATTTTAGGCTAATTCTCATAGCAGAACCCATTGCAGTGTTCATGCGCCCTTCCTACCTCTCTCCATTCTTGAATGTTATAAAATGATGTTATAAAAGGGGTATGTGGAGGCCTAGCCTTCTTCATTTGTTCCACTGCTTCTTCAGGTCTATGATTCTGTTAGAACTCTGAGGAAGAGGGGAAGGTGTGTGGTGAGTGTGCATATGCAGAGTCCATTTCAAAGAACTACAGTTACAGGAAACTATTAGTTAGTAGTGTTATCATCATGCCTAGGAGCCTTAGTCATGAATCAGGACCCCATTGTTTGTGGTAGTGTACAAACACAGAACAAAAAGACAGTCACTTCCCCAAAGATCTTGCAGTCAAGTATGATGAGACAACAGGTGGATCCAGACAGAGCAATGGCAGGGTGCAAGGAAATAATGAAACAATACTGGTCATTATAAGTTGTGGTCTCAGCCCACCAGCAGCGTAATAGAAAAGTGTATTCCTGCTAATCGGATAGTTTGATAGTGCATCATGTAAAGAAGTTTGTAATCTGATCTTAATTGAATAGGGATTTTAGGTATTACTCTATGAAAATGAGTTTGCAATTTAAACGCTAGGTCTAGGGAGTAGTGGTTTGTAAACGTTTGCTACAGTTGGAATATGCCTAAAACATGCTATGCAGGCAGCATTCCTCCTAACCTCTACAAAAGGTAGAATGGATGCTAGTTTATAGCTTTCTTATGTTCACTTTCTAATCCATCTGTAGTGAGATAGTGTGTCCCTTATTGATGTCTGTCTATGAAACAAAGAGACTAGAGCTTTTCTTAATGCCTTGGTTCTGTTAAGATAGTATGCCAGAGTTCTTTTAGCATTCATGTTGTGCAGCTTTGACTCCCTTATATGAGCATCAGATCTAAGAAAAAATGCTGGCAGACTCATTGTTGGATTAAGGTGAAAGTCAGATGCCACTTTGGGGATGAAGCACTACCTTATCATTGTGAAAGATAATGAATGGAGGATTAGCCATGAGGGCATGTAGTTCACTCCGTGGCCTATGATATGGCTTGGAGGAAAGCCATTTTGATAGGTGGAACAAAAAACATACTCTCCCAGGGTCTCAAGGGAAGCTTAATTAGCTGCATAAAGATTAATTTAATATCCCGTAACTGTACTGGATCCAAACTAGCAGGAAAAAAAATGTAGCCTGATCCAATAGCTGAAAGTTGAAGATAGACATATTCAGATTATACATAACACATAATTTTATAACAGTGAGGGTGGTTAACCACCGGAAAAATTTACTGAGAGTCATGGTGGATTATCCATCACTGACAATTTTTAAATCAGGCTTGGATGTTTTTCTAAAAGGTACACGGTATGAATTGTTTTGGGGAAGTTCTATGGCCTGTGTTATACAGGAGGTCAGACTAGATCACAGTGATCCTTTCTGGCCATGGACTCTATGAATTAGATAAACTTTTCAGAACAGGAAAATCGATCTTAACCCAGTACAACATCTTTATTCTTTGGTGTAGGAGCCCGTGCTCTTGAGTCTCAGGATTCTCCTGAATGTGACTTGGTCTTCTAACGGGAGCCTTTTTAACCTTAGTAGCTCTTCTTGAACCAGAGAGAGACTGATCCGAAGATTTCTCCTATGTTTTTGATCTGATTCCAGAGGCTGACACAGACTGTTTCATTGAATGCTTTGATGTTGAATCCAGTGGTCTGGGTTCCAGCTTGGATCCAGACTCTGGTGCAGAGATTGGTCCCTTCTGCATTCTGCTCTTAATCTTTGTTTCTAAGGCCTTTTAATCTTTCTTACAGCCAAGGTCCTTTGGATGTGAGAGATTTTTCAGCTAGAGCTTATTGCAATATAAAGCTTGTGGCCTGTTCTGGCGCTCCTTGTAGGGCCTCATGGTAAAAGTGCTGTGAATTGAGCACTGTGAATGAGAATGTCCCTTTGAGGCACACCAGGCATCTGATTCCGGAAAGACTAATGGACTAGAGGCATGCTTCTTGAAGCCAGCTCTCTGAGCTTTCATAACTGCCATGGGTTTGGTGGTCAGAATCAAAATCTGAACTAAGTAATCTAACCTAAAAACAAAGTAACTTAAAATAAACAAGAACCCCGATTAGCTTAATGTTGTTCTTAATTGATAAAGCACTGATCCTTCTTAAAGAGAAGGTGCAATGACCTGGCTAGGCTAGGCTGTGCTAACTTGGAGGAGCAGTAGAGGCAAACTAAGACAAAAGTGATAATTTTAAATTTTTAGAACTTAATAAGGGAAAACCCAAAAATTGTACCAGAGGATAAATAATATAGCTCATTACTATTTCATAAAAAACTATAGGTAACGAATACATTAACCTTTGTGAGCTTGTACAGGATACTCTTCTTCACTCTGTGCAGTTAATACCAAATGGCATGGCATTAAAAAGAACAAAAGAGATTTCTCAGCATAATATAGTGTCAGTTCAGGGAAGGAACCAACTTTTCCTCTCCTTGGCTGTAAGTCCAGCTCCACTCTTGCTGTCTTGTTCTTTGCTTCTCTTTCACTTGAAGTGCTCCTTAGATTTGATGTTCCTGTGACTGTACCTCTCTTCACCCACTTTATCTGCAAGAGTGGTTTCTTCACCCTGGTGGGCCCTCACTTGTCCATGTTAAGAACCTTTGAACAGTATTCTTTCAATAGATATCGAACAGTCATTTTCTCTGTTCATATACTTCAGTTATTTTGTGGGTGGACTTCTTGTATACTGTTTACAGGATCTGTTTTCATCTAACACAGCTTTTTCGTCAATTCCCTCTTCCCCCAATTATATTTTTCCTTTCAGTTTTCTCCCTTGATACTCTTTCTCCAGTATGTCTGTAGATTTTATTTTCCTCTACTTCCCCTTCTCTAATAATGTCTGTTCACATTACTCACACATTTCTTTCTTCTCCTGATCTGAAACCTCTTCTGTTTTCCTTCTTTCCTCCTCCTCGCTTACCAGATCCCTCCTGTTCTTTATCATTTCACCTCCTATCCCAGTTCCAGTTCATCTGCTAACTCAGCATCTCGATACTTCTGCTTCCCTCCTTTTTCTCTAACATCTTTTTCCAACTGGGTCACCTCCCCAGCTTGATCTGCTGTCTCCTTGGCTGCCTCTCTCCTTAGGGTAGTGTTCTGTGCTGCTTCAGCAGCTGCTAGTGCCAGGGTCAGGGTTAGTACAAAAGATCTGGATCTGGAGAGGTTCATGACCATGTGTTTCTACAGTTGGAAGGAATGGAGTGCCAAATCCCCTTTTATAGCCTCGTCCTGAAATCCTCCAAGAATGGAGAGGGAAGAGGAGGGAGGGGACCCATGAATGTTCCAACAGGCTCTTATGAGCAATGTTCCCTCTAATTTTTTCTATCCACATGTGGAATAAATTGTATGTGCACTGAGGTGATGTGCACCACCAGCAGAAACAAAAAACCTAGATATTATATAATATCTTTTAAGAGTTACCATAGGGATAATTACTCCAGTAAGGACAGGTTAGGCATTTTAGAACTCACTACTCAAAGAACTAAATTTAAGTGTAAGAGAAAAATTATGAAATGCACAGACCACTCAAACTAAAATAACACACTTTGAAAGAATAAAATTACAGAGAATATATGTGCATTTCAGGAAGTACCAAGAAGTAACAACAATAATAATAAAAGTGTTGGGAGGTGAGTGTGAAAGACTGTATGCCACGGGGGTGCGTGACACACAGGGAAGTTTCTAAGAGACCGTGTGCTTTCTCTTTAAGGCACTCACTGAAAGCTCCCCTGCTCCTGAGCCGTGCCCCTGTCCCTCGCTCTGCAGAGAATGGAGTACATGGGCAGGGGGGAGGATAAGAGACTCTGGCTATGGCTACACTTACGGTTTGCAGCGCTGGTAGTTTGCAGCGCTGGTCATCCAGCTGTGCAGGGCCAGCGCTGCAGTGTGGCCACACTGACAGCTACCAGCGCTGCAGTGTGGCCACATTGGCAGCATTTCCAGCGCTGTACTGAGAGGTGCATTGTGGGCAGCTATCCCACAGAGCACCTCATCCCGTTTTGGCGCCGTTTTGGCGCTGAGTATTGTGGGAAGGGGAAGGAAGTGTGTGGGTCATTCCGCTTCCTGTTCCAACGCCCCGTGGTGCATCGCTTCACTTCCCAGCAGTCACACTTTCGCCGTCCACGTTTCTTGCCATTTGTGAGTGCAGCACGCTGTGAAATGGAGCCTGAGCTGCTGAGGAATTTGCTGCTGACTGTCGCCAGCACATCACGTTTGGCAGTTGAGCTATTCCTCCTTCAGCTCCAAAGTGACAGTGAGGAGTCCGATGATGATATGGATTTGCCTAAAGCGGGTGACATGAAATTGCTTGTGGCGGTAACAGAAATGCTCAGCACCGTGGAACGCCGCTTTTGGACTCGTGAGACAAGCAGTGAGTGGTGGGATCACATTGTCATGGAAGTCTGGGATGACGAGCAGTGGCTGCAGAACTTTCGTATGAGAAAAGCCACTTTCATGAGACTGTGTGCTGAGCTCGCTCCCACCCTGCGGCGCAAGGACACAAGATTGAGAGCTGCCCTGACGGTGGAAAAGCGGGTGGGTATTGCAATGTGGAAGCTGGCAACTCCAGACAGCTACCTGTCGGTCGGGAACCAGTTTGGGGTGGGAAAGTCGACCGTTGGAATCGTGTTGATGCAAGTTTGCAGGGCCATTAATCGCATCCTGCTGAGGAGAACCGTGACTGTGGGGAACGTGCAGGACATTGTGGATGGCTTTTCAGAAATGGGTTTCCCTAACTGTGGAGGGGCAATAGATGGGACGCATATTCCTATTCTGGCACCACCCCACCTAGCCTACGAGGACATTAATCGCAAGGGGTATTTCTCTATGGTTCTCCAGGCGCTTGTGGATCACCGTGGGCGTTTCATTGATATTTACACAGGCTGGCCTGGAAAAGTGCATGATGCACGCATCTTTCGGAACAGTGGCCTGTTCAGGAAGATGCAGGAAGGTACATTTTTCCCAGACCGAAAGATCACAGTAAGGGACGTTGAAATGCCCATTGTGATCCTTGGGGACCCCGCTTACCCATTAATGCCTTGGCTCATGAAACCATATACAGGGAAGCTGAATAGGAGCCAGGACCGTTTCAAATACAGGCTGAGCCGATGCCGAATGACTGTGGAGTGTGCTTTTGGCCGTTTAAAAGCTCGCTGGAGATGTCTATATGGGAAGCTAGACTTGGGGGAAAGCAGCATCCCTGCGGTTATATCCGCGTGCTGTACCCTCCATAATATTTGTGAAGGGAAGGGTGAAGCATTCAGCCAGGCATGGACCAACGAGGTGCAAGTCCTGGAGGCTGAATTTGCACAGCCAGACAGCAGGGCTACTAGAGACGCCCACCACAGGGCAACAAGGATTAGGGATGCCTTGAGGGAGAAATTTGAGGCTGAAAGCCAACAGTAATGTTTTTTTGCCTTGACCAGTAGTGACGTGCACTGGTTACAGTGCTTTTAAGTGCCTGTGTTTTCCTTGATGTTTGTTACCTGTGTTTTCATTGGGGTTTGTTATCTTTCACTTTATGCAATAATAAAAACTGATTCATAATCAAAGAAATCATTTATTTAAAAAAAAGGAAGTACACGGGCAGGGGGGTTGGTTGTTGAACTGTACATTCATAGTTTTTCATATGTACTGCCAGGAGTGCTGTGCACCTCAGGATTGTACTGTTGCATGGTGATGGGGGTTGAGTGCAGAGGGTAAGGGTCGTAGTTCTCTGGGCTCATAGGTGACCGTACTGGTGTCGGGGGCAGCTGGTGATGGTGTAGGTAAGAACCTGGATGCTGGGGAACGGGACTTGGAGCTGACATTGGTGCATAGGGGAAAGAGGTTTGGGAGGGTGGGGGTTTGGCACGGTAGTGCTCTGCCTGCATTGCTACCATTGACTGCATACAGTCTGTTTGGCGCGCAATGAGGTTTATAAGCTGCCTCGTGGTTTTCTTCAGCGTCAACGCCTTTCTCCTGCTTTCTGTTTGCCTCCAGTGATGCATCTTTTCTCTCCATTCCTGCGCATTTTTATTCTCTGTTGCACACTGGTTCATAACTGCCTTCACCAGTTCTTCTTTGCTCTTGTTCGGTTTCCTCCTCAGGTTTTGCAGCTTTCTTTCAGTCACTGATAAGACTGGCCCAGGACTACTCAAGGTCACTGTAAAAATACAGCAAATGATACATTTTAAGAGAGCTTCCATTGTGTATAATCTGAAGTTATTTTAAAGTCTCACAAGCATTCCTCACACATTTCAGCAACTGCTAGAGAATTCACAGCCTCCCAGAAATGGTAATGGTAATTAACCCTGGGGTTTCCTTCCGCGGTGTGCTCGAGCAGGGTGCTGGTGCTTTGTTAAACGCAGCACCTCCATCTCCCTCAGGAATTAACCCTGGGGTTTCCTTCCGCGGTGTGCTCGAGCAGGGTGCTGGTGCTTTGTTAAACGCAGCACCTCCATCTCCCTCAGGAATTAACCCTGGGGTTTCCTTCCGCGGTGTGCTCGAGCAGGGTGCTTCTTGCTTCATGGCTAGGCTGCCTGTTTCGGGGCTTTGTTAACCCTGGGGTTCCTGCCTGCCGCGCTATGCAGTTGGGGAAACCAGCACTGAAACACTCCCTCCATTTCCCACAGGAGTTAATACTGGAAGATATCTCCCTTCTGCGGGTTACCAAAGAAGCAAGGGAGGGTCTCCTACAACAATGCGGATTCCGCCCGGGTCCTTATGCAGCGTGCCTCTGTGCAAGCATGGTTCCCCCACCCCTCCTGGAACAGTGGCGCGGACGCGTTAGCCTGAATGGGACAGGGACCACAATGGCTCTCCCTTTAAACTTGGTCACGCGAATTGCCTATGCTCTTGCAGAAACTTTTGAAGAGATTACAGAGGCAGATTACTGCGACGTGATAGACCACATCAATGGGATATTCCATGTCTAGGCATGCAGGCATGCAGCCATACCATCCCCCCTACTCTCCCAAAACCTTTGCATTGCAATAAAAGCTGCTTACCTGGGACCTGCTCCTGTGATTCTTCTGCACCAAGTTCCAGGGGCTGCGACTGGCTAGCTTCCTCCTGGCTTGAGAAGAGCTCCTGACTGCATGCCTCCTCCGGGCTGGCTTCCCCCACCACAGTAGCCTCACTGTCTGCCTCCCCCTCCCCCTCCTCTACCGGCTCTGAACTGTCCATCGTGGTCCTTGGATTTACAGAGGGGTCACCCCCATAAATCGCATCCAGCTCCTTGTAAAACCGGCAGGTCGTGGGGGCACTGCCGGATCTGCGGTTTCCCTCGCGTGCTTTGCAATAGGCACTCCGCAGCTCCTTTACTTTTACCCTGCACTGCACCGCATCACGCTCATGGCCCCTTTCCATCATGGCTCTCGATACCTGGGCAAAGGTATCATAATTCTTACGGCTAGAGCGCAGCTGTGCCTGCACAGATTCCTCCCCCCAAACACTGATGAGGTCCATCAGCTCGCCATTGCTCCATGCTGGGGCTCGTTTGCCACGTGGAGGCATGGTCACCTGTAAAGATTCACTGATTGCATTCCATACCTGGCTGAGCAAACAGGAAGGGGATTTTTAAGATTCCCGGGGCATTTAAAGGGCGGGTCACCTGAGGCCAGGGAAATAGAGTCTGACCTGATGAGCAGAGTGGCTGAACAGGCATTCTGGGATACATCCTTATACCCTGGAGGCCAATCACAGCGCTGGTGTGTGGCCACACTTGATGACCAGCGCTGCAGCACCAGCGCTGGAATCCTTATTCCCCATGCCGAGAGGGGTGTTCGGCCAGCGCTGCAGCCAGGGAGTTGCAGCGCTGGAAGTGCCTTGCAGGTGTGGCCACTTACTAATTGCAGCGCTGGTGGAGGCTTTCCAGCGCTGCAAATCGCCAGTGTAGCCATACCCTCTGTGTGTGAGTGAGAGAGAGCTGGCTGCTGGGTATGTCCTTGAGAGACCGTGCGCTATCTCTTTAAGGCACTCACTCGCTGCCTGGAAGTCTCATTCAGACCACAGCAGCTCTCTCCTGCTCCGAGTCCTGAGCCCTGGCCCCTCTCCCGAGCTCTGTGAGGAGAGTCACAAGAACACCCGGACATCAGCTTTCCCTCCCCCGCCCCCCTTCTGCACAACCAGCAGGAGGGTCCTGGGAGCAGCTGCAGGAGCAACATGGCTGCAAAGCAGCTGGGAGAGGGGCACCTGAATACATGCTGCCGGATGTGCACAGCTCTGCTAATCAAGTGCGTGGTACTTTAATCACTTCTGGGCAACTGCACAGCTTAGAGGGATCACAGATTATGAGTGGGTTCCACCGTAGAACTGCACCTGCCAACACATCCTTCAAGTGAATATTCAGAGGATGCTCAGAACACTTACTACTCAAAGTGAAACTATACTTTGGAAGGTGTTTAAAAATTACATCATAGGCTTCTGTATTTATTACTTAGTAAATTGACTTTATCTCCCTCTCCCTCCCCACAGCAGTGTCTTCTGTGTGCATGCTGAGCTCTGCTGAGTCCAGCGGCACTTAGTAGTGGCTAGTAGCACTGCAGCCCATTTATGAGAGAGAGAGGAAATTCTGCATGCACAACATTAATTTCTGCAAAATTCTGCATTGCGCAGTGACACAGAATTTCCCCAGGCGTAAAAGTAAGTGGGTGTGCCTCAAAGGGCCCATGGACCAGATATGTCAGATTACATGGTGCCATTTTATTGATTTGTTTTTCTGAGCAACTACACTTAAAACAAATGCATGTTATAGTAACAGACATGATGAATGAAGAATACCAAGTGAAGTACAAGAGCACAATAGAAATTTGATCCAACAAAAGAATTGGTTTGTTCTTCTTCAAGTGCTCGCACATGTCCATTCCAATTTAGGTGTGTGTGCCGAAGAAGAGACTTTGAGGCCACTGAGAGAAGACCCACTCTCGGGCACCGAAGGGAGGTAAGTGGACAGAACAGGATAGAGAGAGACCCAAGCCAGGCTGATCTCTCTCCCCGGCACTGTGGCAAATGCCAGTAGCGATGGCAGCACCGGAACCGCAGACACCAGATATCCAGCCAGCTGTCTGGCACTGGGCAGACTAGTTCGTGGCACCATCACCCCCGAAGGCCTATGCAACAGCGAAGGACTTATTAACTTTACTGGTATCAAGCCTGGCCAGGCAGGATACAGCACTCAGGCATCAACCAGCTTTAGATTGGTCTTATGTCCAGCCTCTGGGGCAAGCCCCCTTTCATTGCCTTGCCAGAGATGTCACCGTGGCACTGATAACTGGCACTGGGGGGATTGGTGCCGCTGTGGTCACTGCAGTCATCATCCTCTTCCAGTTCGGACGCAGGGTATGACTTCAAGATGCTGACACTGGGAACTGTGATTGCAAAAAATACCTGGCCCGTGGGACTGTGGGGTCCAGCACTGTTAGAGTGGCCCTTTTGGAACCCGTGGAGGTTTTCCCAGGGCCAGGGCACCAGCTCATGGCACTCCTGCTCGGTGCGCTCGGAGACCACAGCAGCACTGGGAGACTCCGGTACCAATCTCCGGTGCAGACACCGGAGCAGGTCCCACTACTGAATCTAGCACTGACCCAGGACTACTCCCTGGTACCAAGGCCAGGACTGGGGCTGATCAACAAGAACAAGTTCCTTGGCAGGAGGTTGCATTGGACGCTATGGTAGCTTATGGCTGCTCATCTTCCCCAAATAGGTCCTCCCTGCCTCAGGACGACCTTAGAGCCCACCAGTACTTTCTAAAGCCGATGGCCTCCAATCTAGTGTTGCAGGTGGAGGTTGTCAAGGAACTAACAGGTTTCTGGATATTTTGTCGGCCACAGCTCTTGCAAGGGTTGCCCTCTCCTTGCACAACACCATCATGGGACTGATCAAGGCCCTCTGGCAGAATCCTGCTTCCATTCTTCCCACGGCCAAGAGAACAGAAAGAAAATACATTGTGCCTGCTAAAGACTACGAGTTTCTGTTCTCGCATCCTCCCAGGAAAATGGACCTTCTGGGGAGGAAGGCATACTCAATGGGAGGGGCTTCAGCTAAGGGTAGCAAACCAGCAGGCATTGCTGGGTCGTTAGGGTCCCACATGTTGTTGTCATATGAACAAATTTAAGGGCAAGCTTCCACATGATAGTCAACAGGAGTTCTCGACCCTCGTAGATGAGGGCAAGACAGTGGTGAGAGCCTCCCTGCAGGCAGCCCTTGACTTTGTAGACTCAGCATCTGGATCTTTGGCCACAGCTGTGACTATGCTCGTGGCTGCAGGCAGCAGGGTTCCCTAAAGAAGTACAACAATCGGTGCAAGACCTGCCATTTGAGGGACTCTCGCTCTTGGAGCAAACTGATGCCAGGCTCCACGGGTTCAAAGATACCAAGGCAACACTGAAGTCCCTGGGTCTGCAGTCACAGCCTAGGAAGCAATATAGGCTGCAGCAAAATAGTCATTTCTACCCCAACCAGAACTGCTACGACCAGAGGAGATGGAGGAACCAAGAGCTTGGGACGCAGATTTCCCCCACTTTCCTCCTTCTCTGGTGGCCTGGCATAATTGGCCCCAAGTCACTCAGGGGACAGTATACCAATTCCTCACAATCTGGGTTCAGTTACTCCGATTTTTTTCTGACAGTCTTTCCCACTTCCTAGAGGCCTGGAAATGGATCACCTCCGACCGCTGGGTTCTAAATATAGTGGAATTTGTTTATACCCTCCAATTTATTTCAACTCCACCTTCCCAGTCCCTCTTCAGGAACCCCACTCACAAGCTTCTGCTAGAGCAAGAAGTTCAGTCCCTCCTCAGCATGGGAATGGTGGAGGAGGTTCCGTTACATCTAAGGCAGGGGTAGGCAAACCAGGGCCCGCGGGCCAGATCTGGCCTGCCAGCCGTTTTAATCCGGCCTTTGAGCTCCTGCTGGGGAGCAGAGTCTGGGGCTTGCTGTGCTCCAGCGCTCCAGCTGGGGAGCAGGGTTGGGGGCCACTCCATGCGGCTCCTGGAAGCAGCAGCATGTCCCCCCTCTAGCTCGTACGTGTATGGGCAGCCAGGGGGCTCCGCTCTGCACGTTGCCCCTGCTACAAGTACCACTCCCGTAGCTCCCATTGGCCGTGAACTGCAGCCAATGGGCGCTCCAGGGGTGGCACCTGTGGATGTGCAAAGTTGCCTGGCCGTGCCTCCACATAGGAGCTGGAGAGGGACACGCCGCTCCCACGCCATCACAATTGACTAGGAGAGTCTCCAGGATCGCGATCGACTGGCTGGTGACCACTGGTCTAGATAATACTTAGTCCTGCCATGAGTACAGAGGACTGGACTAGATGATCTCTTGAGGTCCCTTCCAGTCCTGTGATTCTTTGATTGTCTAAAACATTTATGTATAATTTAACTTTCTGTGATGAATACATTGGTTTGCACAGACGGTGCTGGACAAGTTTCCATAGTGTAGGTATGTCATGCTAGCAATATTGTGGCTAGTGTAAAGAGTATAAACCAGTTTGTTTTCTCTTTTCATGTTTAGAAAAATCCTTTTTAAGGAATTTAAATATTCAACTTAAATTTCTTACGGTAAGTTGGCTTGCATTAGTCTCTAGTGACAGGCTCACTGCTTGCATCAAATGTCAGTCCCTCCTGTGGTATATGTGCAACCCTTGAACCATATGTGCAATCTCCGAAATGCACACTTCGATCAAACGAGTTTCACTGACAGCATGTTAGGCTAGTCTAACTGCACTGCTGAGGAGTGTGGATTTTTCACATCCCCGAGTGATTTAGTTATACTAATCTAATTTCATAGTGTAGATCAGGCCTTAGTCCACACCCTTGAGTTGTCTTAGGCCTGGTCTACACTACAATTTTAGGTCAAATTTAGCAGCGTTACCTTGATTTTAACTCTGTACCCGTCCACTCGACGAAGCCCTTTTTTCGACTTAAAGGGCTCTTAAAATCAATTTCTTTACTCCACCTCCGACGAGGGGATTAGTGCTGAAATCGGCCTTGCTGGGTCAAATTTGGGGTAGTGTGGACGTAAGTCGACAGTATTGGCCTCCGGGAGCTATCCCAGAGTGCTCCATTGTGACTGCTCTGGACAGCGCTCTCAACTCAGATGCACTGGCCAGGTAGACAGGAAAAGTCCTGCGAACTTTTGAATTTCATTTCCTGTTTGGCCAGCATTGCGAGCTGATCAGCACAGGTGATCATGCAGAGCTCATCAGCAGAGGTGACCATGGAGTCCCAGAATTGCAAAAGAGCTCCAGCATGGACCGAAAGGGAGGTACGGGATCTGATTGCTGTATGGGGAGACGAATCCATGCTATCTGAACTCCGTTCCAGTAAACGAAATACCAAAACATTTGAAAGTCTCCAAGGGCATGAAGGACAGAGGCTATAACAGGGACTTGCGGCAGTGCTGCATGAAAATTAAGGAGCTCAGGCAAGCCTACCAAAAAACCAGAGAGGCAAACGGCTGCTCCGGGTCACAGCCCCAAACATGCCGCTTCTATGATGAGATGCATGCCATTCTAGGGGGTGCAGCCACCAGTACCCCAACCCTGTGCTTTGACTCCGTCAATGGAGTAGGATGCAACACAGGAGGGGGTTTTGGGGATGAGGAAGATAGCTCACAGCAAGGAAGCGGAGAAACCGGTTTCCCCAACAGCCAGGATCTGTTTCTCGACCTGGAGCCAGTAACCCCCAAACCCACCCAAGACATGCTCCCGGACCCTGAAGGCGGAGAATGGACCTCTGGTGAGTGTACCTTTGTAAATATTAGACATGGTTTAAAAGCAAGCGTATTTAATGATTGATTTGCCCTGGCGTTCGCGGCCAGTACAGCTACTGGAAAAGTCTGTTCACGTGTCTGGGGATGGAGTGGAAATCCTCCAGGGACATCTCCATAAAGCTCTCCTGGATGTACTCCCAAAGCCTTTGCAAAAGGTTTCTGGGGAGGGCGGCCTTATTCTGTCCTCCATGCTAGGACACTTTGCCACGCCAGGCCAGTAGCATGTAGTCGGGAACCATTGCAGAACAAAGCATTGCAGTGTTTGCTGGCATTCAAACAACATCCATTCTTTATCTCTGTGTTATCCTCAGGAGAGTGATATCATTCATGGTCACCTGGTTGAAATACGGTGGTTTTATTAAGCGGACATTCAGAGATGCCCGTTCCTGCTAGGCTGTTTGCCTGTAGCTGAACAGAAATGTTCCCTGCTGTTAGCCACGCAGAGAGGGGAGGGGTCAAGCCATCAAAATGCAACCTTGTAATGAAAGCGCATGTGCTATGTAATGTTAACAGCAAGGTTTACTGTGAAAGAGTGTACCCATTGTTCTATAAAATGTCTTTTTAACTACCACTCTCCCTTTTTTTCCTCCACCAGCTGAATCTGTTTCTCCTTCTCAGAGGCTAGTGAAGATTAGAAGGCGAAAAAAACACACTCGGGGTGAAATGTTCTCTGAGCTCATGCTGTCCTCCCACACTGACAGAGCACAGCAGAATGCATGGATGCAGACAATGTCAGAGTGCAGGAAAGCACAATATGAACACGAGGAGAGGTGGTGGGCTGAAGAGAGTAAGGGGCGGGCTGAAGATGATAGGTGGCGTCAGCTTGCTGACAGAAGGCAGGAGTCAATGCTCAGGCTGCTGGAGCATCAAACTCATATGCTCCAGCGTATGGCTGAGCTGCAGGAAAGGCAGCAGGAGCACAGACCGCCGCTACAGCCCCTGTGTAACCAATCGCCCTCCTCCCCAAGTTCCATAGCCTCCTCACCCAGATGCCCAAGAACGCGGTGGAGGGGCCTCTGGCCACCAGCCACTCCACCCCAGAGGATCGCCCAAGCAACAGAAGGCTGGCCTTCAATAAATTTTAAAGTGCAGTGTGGCCTTGTCCTTCCCTCCTCCCCCACCCCGCCTGGTGCTTCCCTCCTCCCCAACCTCTCCCGGGCTACCTTGGCAGTTATCCCCCTATTTGTGTGATGAATTAATAAAGAATGCATTAATGTGAAGCAACAATGACTTTATTGCCTCTGCAAGCGTTGATCAAAGGGGGGAGAGGAGGGTGACTAGCTTACAGGGAAGTAGAGTGAACCGAGGGGGAGAGGGTTCATCAAGGAGAAACAAACAGAACTTTCACACCATAGCCTGGCCAGTCATGAAACTGGTTTTCAAAGCTTCTCTGATGCACACTGCACCCTTCTGTTCTCTTCTAACCGCCCTGGTGTCTGGCTGCGCGTAATCAGTGGCCAGGCGATTTGCCTCAACCTCCCCCCCTGCCATAAACATCTCCCCCTTACTCTCACAGATATTGTGGAGCGCACAGCAAGCAGTAATAACAGTAGAAATATTGGTTTCGCTGAGATCTAACCGAGTCAGTAAACTGCGCCAGCGAGCTTTTAAACATCCAAATGCGCATTCTGCACTTGCTCAGCCTATAGTTGAACAGCTCCTGACTACTGTCCAGGGTGCCTGTGTACAGCTTCATGAGCCATGGCATTAAGGGGTAGTCTGGGTCCCCAAGGATAACTATAGGCATTTCAACGTCCCCAATGGTTATTTTCTGGTCTGGGAAGAAAGTCCCTTCCTGCAGTTTTTGAACAGACCATAGTTCCTGAAGATAGGAGCGTCATGTACCTTTCCCGGCCATCCCACGTTGATGTTGGTGAAACGTCCCTTGTGATCCACCAGTGCTTGCAGCACCATTGAAAAGTACCCCTTTTGGTTTATGTACTCGTTGGGTTGGTGCTCCGGTGCCAAGACAGGGATATGCGTTCCGTCTATCGCCCCACCACAGTTAGGGGATGTCTTTGCTGCAATGGGATTCCCTATGGCCTGCACATTTCCCAGAGGCACTACCCTTGATATCAGTAGCTCTTTGATTTCATTGGCTACTTGGATCATAGCAGCCCCCACAGTAGATTTGCCCACTCCAAGTTGATGCCCGACTGACCGGTAGCTGTCTGACGTTGCAAGATTCCACAGGGCTATTGCCACTCGCTTCTCAACTGTGAGGGCTACTCTCATCTTGGTATTCTGGCGCTTCAGGGCAGAGGAAAGCAAGTCACAAAGTTCCATGAAAGTGCCCTTATGCATGTGAGAGTTTCGCAGCCACTGGGAATTGTCCCAAACCCACAACACTATGCGGTCCCACCACTCTGTGCTTGTTTCCCGGGCCCAGAATCGGCATTCCACAGCATGAACCTGCCCCATTAATACTATGATGTGCACATTGCTGGGGCCCGTACTTTGTGAGAAGTCTATGTCCTCATCGCTCTTCTCACTGTGCTGCTGTTGCCTCCTCGCCTGGATTTGCTTTTGCAGGTTCTGGTGCTGCATATAGTACAGGATAATGTGTGTGGTGTTTACAGTGCTCATAATTGCTGCAGTGATCTGAGCGGGCTCCATGTTCCCAGTGCTATGGCGTCTGCACTGAAAAAAGGCGCAAAACGATTGTCTGCCGTTACTCTGACAGAGGGAGGGGTGACTGACGACATGGCTTACAGGGAATTAAAATCAACAAAGGGGGTGGCTTTGTATCAAGGAGAAACACAAACAACTGTCACACAGAATGTCCCCTTCAAGGATTGAACTCAAAACCCTGGGTTTAGTAGGATGCAGAGGATGCAGTACGACAGCTAGCCATCGTCATCTCCTGGGTGCTCGGCAGAAGACGGTGCAGTACGACTGGGGAGTGACCTGGCTGAATCACTCCCATGTCTGCCCAGGCGCCCCTGACCGACCTCATGAAGTCGGCTAAAAGAGCACCCAGGAGTAAGACGATGATGGCTACCAGTCGTAGTGCACTGTCTGCTGCCAAAAGGCAATGAGCTGCTGCTCTGTAGCAATGCAGTACCACATCTGCCAGCACCCAGGAGACATACGGTGATGGTGAGCTGAGCGGGCTCCATGCTTGCCGTGGTATGGCGTCTGCACAGGTAACTCAGGAAAAAAGGCACAAAACGATTGTCTGCTGTTGCTTTCACGGAGGGAGGGAGGGAGAGGGGAGCCTGATGACATGTACCCAGAAGCACCCATGACACTGTTTTTGCCCCATCAGGCATTGGGATCTCAACCCAGAATTCCAGTGGGGAACTGTGGGATAGCTACCCACAGTGCAACGCTCCAGAAGTCGACGCTAGCCTCAGTACTGTGGACGCAGTCTGCTGAGTTAATGCACTTAAGAGCATTTTGTGTGGGGACACAACTGTATAAAAACGATTTCTAAGAAACCAACTTCTATAAATTTGACCTAATTTCATAGTGCAGACATACCCTTACTTGCATCTCCTATGCAGCTTGATATATTGATAATACTAAATGAAATGGTGTCTATGGGTGGTTCTTGACTGATGTCTTCTAATTTCTTTAGCTAATGGCTCTAGGGTGTATACTTTCCAATGTACTGAACAGTGTGCTATCTTAATATAGCTTTAGATCCTGTTCAGGATAGTTGTACTAAGAATACTTAACTGTTTTAGTCTTTTGCTTTTCCTGTTACTTAGATGACAAAAGGAAGTAAAATGACCATCCTGAGGTTACATAGTCAGTCAGCTCAGTAGGATCTTGGAGCCAGAGGAGCACTGGCTTCCACTCTTTTATTCTAACCTCTAGGTCAGAATTCTGGAGTGAATGAGCCTCCCAGCTGGGCTGACAGACTTGGCGAGTGGGGCTTATGCCGATGCTCTAAAAATAGCTGTGTAGACAGTGCTTTGAAGTTGTAGCTCAGGCTCTGAAGCCCACCCCCACCAGGTTTCAGAGTCCAAGCTCCAGCCCAAGCCACAACTTCAAGTGCTGTCTATACAGCTATTTTAAGAGTGCTAGCCTGAATCTGTTGACCCAGATTCCTCCTGCTCAGTCCAAAATGCTGTGTAGATATACCCTTGGTAACTCTGAGTTTACAACAGAAAGCAAGCATTGGAAGTGAAATGTGCTGTTTTGCTCTGGACAGAAAATGGAGGCTGTGTTAGGAACTTCTTACCCATATCTGTCACTAGTGTCTTGCAAATCATTCTTGCAAACTACTGCATCAGCTACTGTCTGCTCCTCTGAGCCAAACTGCTGAGGAATGAACAGGATTCCTATGCCTTGTGCACCATCAACAAAATTGGCAATTAAATAGTGCTTCAGAATCTTTGGTGTACAAAGCAGAAAATGGCTTTATTTCCTCCTCCCAACCCTCCACCCCATAACTAAGCTAAGTCTGAAGTTCTTGGTCACTTGTAAATGAAGTTGAACATTAACCTGTTTTGTGTTCTTCTGACTACAATCTCTCTCCAGTAAAAATCATATTTGGATGCGTTTTGCTTTGCTAATATTCTTATTCAAATGTTACATTCTGAAAACATACAATAGTCAACAGACTGACATAAGCTTGGAACCCATGAGTAAAGGGGTGCTTATCCCATGCTTGTTCAAAATATTGTAGCAAATGGGGAATATTCAGGGTCTGAATTCTGTAAATGTACCTTTCTTATAATTACTACATATGTGCAGGCACATGATTGTGGCAGCAAGATAATCACTAGAGGAAATCTTAACAGTATTGCCCATAGATTATAATACCTTGCAATAATACAATAATAAGGTTCAAGAGAAGTTCCAGTTACTCTTAAAAGTGAAGAAGCTGAACAGCAGGAGCCTTCAATAGGGGCACCAGTATTTCCGAGAATGCTGTCATCTTTAGTGTGGTGTCTTTCAAAAGGGCAGTTCTTGACTGTTATTACATGATGATCCTATATGAAGAGAACCTCCACTCACTCTCACATTCAAATCATGCATGGAAGTGTTTGCTTTGTGGAGGTAAATATTATACTTGAATGTTTACATTGAGGAAACTTAAACTTTTTATTTTAAATTCCATCAGGACTTGTGTGGGAGAAGACAAATAGGTCACTAGTGGTCTGTAATTACTACCTTTCTATCTGAGGTTGAGGTTCTTAGTCTGGGTGTGGTGGCCACATTGTCTGTTCCCTATGGATAGATATGAGGGTTGGGGAAAGAGGGGCTGTTTCCTGTCTAGATGGGAGGGGTTACAAGCATGGTCCTGATATGGAAAAGGTTCAGAACCACAGATTTAAGTAATCTTTGGTTAAATCTTGAATAGATAGCTAGTGAAATGAGTTTGTTTCTATAATTGGGTTGGTTTCATTTCTTACAGATTAAATAAAGATGCTCTACCTTGTCTGAAGTGCTACAGATAATGTGTTCCACTAGAGAAGAAAGTTTGTAGCCAAAAAAATCAGGGTAATTAGTATGCACACCCAATATTCAAGCTGCCAAAGCCCAAATGAGGGCTGCTGCAGGAAAAGTGGAAGGAGGTGGTGGGGAGGAGAGGATAACTTGAGAAAATATAGAATCCAGTTCCTTTAATAATGCTCTTACTGCAGTTTTCTTTCAGCATTTGTGATGTCAGTAATGGTAACAGGTGGGGCTAATGGAGATAAATATGCTAAAATGAGCATCAAACAAGATGCATTTGGAAGTGCATGCAGTGCTTCTGAGAATTCCTAGGAACCCATGTGCTTTCTTATTTTAATAAAAAGCCAAATGCTAATAGTGAAGGCACTTTCAGATTTGGGGATGGCGGTGTAGTTAGCTGGACATCCAAAAGTACATCTGGCTACTTCTAGTTGAACATCCCATACAGTGGTTAATTTAGCTGGACAAATTACAAAAAGTGAGATTATCACTTCAACGGTATCTGAATCTGAGTGCTTAAGTGACTTCTACCAGTTCACTGTTGTGACTTTCTTTAAAACATCATCAGCGAACATATATTTCTTGAATGGTTCTTATTCCCAAACTGGGTCTCTTTTAAGGTCAGCTGCAATTATAGATTTTTCCCTTCTAGTGAGAGAATGGTATGGTAGATCTCAAATCAATGGAAGACTACACTCAGAAAGACCTCACGGCTTCTGGAATATGCTGCTCAAACAGTTTCACTTCTCTTTCTACTGCCTGTCCCTCCCTTCTTACATTTATCTCCAGACTTCTTCTCCTTGTCCAGATCTATTCCGCCCCCAACAATCTTCTATTCCAGGGATTGGCAACCTTTGGCACGCGGCCCGTCAGGGTAAGCACCTGGCAGGCTGGGCCGGTTTGTTTACCTGCCGCGTCCGCAGGCTCGGCTGATCGCACCTCCCACTGGCTGGGGGTTCGCCGCTCCAAACCAATGGGGTCTGCGGGAAGCGGCGGCCAGCACATCCCTCACCCCGCACTGCTTCCCGCAGCCCCCATTGGCGTGGGACAGCCAACTGCGGCCAGTGGGAGCCGCAATCGGTGCTTACTCTGGCGGGCCGTGGGCCAAAGGTTGCCAATCCCTGGAATAGAAGATTGTTGGGTGCAGAATAGATTTGGATAAGGAGAAGAAGTCTGGAGATAAATGTGAGAACGGCCGCATACCAAAAGTTGCCGATCCCTGTTCTATTCATGTACTTTTTGAAACATTGCACTTTTAGAGAGAGGTAAGGGATTGACTGTGTGTACACAAATTTGCAGAGGGACAATAGGTTGAGGTCTGTTATTTCTCACCGCTATATATTATTTATGCATGTATTTATTTATGTAAAAACATTTTTGCTGTTAATAAGCATGTTATCTCTGACGACACAAATCCAGAGTTTGAAAACTTCAAAACTAAGCATCTCTGATGGTATCTTCTAGACTGAGCACTGAGTCCCACTGGGTAGATAGAAAGAGTAACCTAAATAATCTCTATACAGAAGCCCCTGGATCCCCATAAAATTGGGTCCCTAATCCATGAACTATTGGAACTCATTTACAAAACTTTTCTTAAACATTACATTAATATATTGTCTCATACTATAGAATTAGAATTTATAATCCCTATTGCATGATGATATCTTTGAGCTATAATGTATCTTAATATAAACTATTTTTACATAGGTTTTTTCCTCAAAAAGCATTTTATAAAAAAAATTCAATTTAAATAAAAAAAATCCAGTTTAATTTTTATCCACCCTGGTAAAATCCTGTCTAAGGGCTAGTCTACACTTACCGCGCGGGTCGACGCGGTGAGTTCGACTTTCCGGAGTTCGAACTATCGCGTCTGATCTAGACGCGATAGTTCGAACTCCGGAAGCGCTAGTTCGAACTCCGGTACTCCACCTCGGCAGCTGGAGTTAGCAGAGTCGACCTTGGAGCCGCGGAGTTCGGTTCCGCGGCGTCTGGACGGGTACGTAGTTCGAACTAGGGTAGTTCGAATTCAGCTACGCTATTCACGTAGCTGAATTTGCGTACCCTAGTTCGACCCCCATTCTTAGTGTAGACCTGCCCTTAGATATAAAAAGCTAATACATTTTGGGGCCTGGTTACAGTATGATGATTCTCTCTGATGTTGGTGAAGCAGTGTTTGGCTTTGCGGTGTAGAATGGACTGAATTATGGCCCAGCCTTGGACTTTGCAGCACTGTAGCACAACTTGGGAGCATGATTAAGATGGTTAGAGTCCTGTCTGTGCTGTAAAATCAGTATTAGGCACTACCTTGTGGTAGTATCTTTTTGTAGTGTAGCGTGGACCCTAAATCAAATTACACTTAATATTCTTCTAGCTCTTTTAAGGGTGTAAAGTCAAGCACTCAAAAAGAAAAATGCCCAAATTAAGGTTGCCAATGCAAATACAAGTAAGACTAGGTTTTATTTTAAACTGCCTCCTGTAAACCAGACAACTGCTTACAAAGATTAATGTCCCTGATGATTTGACCCTGCAGGCATCAATATGTTTACAGCCTAATGCATAAGTTATGAAGTCATGGTAATAAAAGGCAAGAGATGATTCAGAATCAGAATAGTCTCTTCTATCAAAAGATAGTTATCTACTGAATTCTGAGCTATTTTTGGACTGGTAAAGAGATGGATGGTAGCGAATATATTTTCCTTGATTGCTCTCTTTCCCCCACTGAGATCACTCTTTCTGCTAGAAAGAGCAGGTGGAAAGGAAGTAGGAATCTTTTAAATTTTTGATGAGAGTGTTCAACCATTAAGGAATCCCCTTTTGTGTTTTTAAATTGGACTCCAACCAAGATGTCATGGAGTTGCTGTCCTTATTTAAATCATGCTTTCTAAGGTTTGTAACATTGCATAAACATTTTATTGCAATTAGGCTTTGTGCATGTGATTGCCTAACCCATTCGTAATATGACCAAAGGTAAGGTGACATGACAGATGACACAACAGCCAGCAGAAAGGGGCAGGAAAGCCTACTCCACTCGCCTGCCATGCCATTACCAGTTGGCATGCAGATTAGGAGATTGTTGAACTGGCAGTGCTCTTCCACTGAGTTCTGTGTAACTCATATATGCCAAAGGGGCACAGAGTTCAGCTTTGCATCACTTTTGATCCTTGGCAGATCAGTTATTCCAAAATTAGCTTCATAGAATATGCATGTCAGAAGTATGCTGGACAAAAATGCAGCTCTTGGTCCAGCTGAGAAATTGCATGCCTTTGCCAATAGGACCTAGTCAATGAACATATTTAAAATCTGATTTTTTTTTAAGCATAATTACTAGAATTTCCTGTCTCCTATTTTTCACTCTAGGTCTGTTATCATGAAGTTTTCCTAACATTCTGCTGCTGTTAGTTTACTTATGTTACATTATATGTCTCCTTTCAGTATTTAAACTAAGTACTGACTCTCAAATATTCTTTCTGTCTTTGAGTTTTCCTAGCTGTCCTTACAGAAAAAAGTGTTCCTTTAGCATTTGAATAAAAGTAATTTCTCATTCTAGATCTTAGTGAATCTCCACATTGTTCAAGTACTGCACAATCTGTAATCTGCAGTTCGTAGACAGGTACTGCAGGAGCTATTGCAGGTCAGACTTCATATGCATTGGTGGAGATGCACATGGAAAATTTATCCACATTGACTAGTTCTAGGTCATGCCATCAGTCCTTTGCTCTCCTGAGCACGATGCTTATATACTTAAAAAAAAAAAAAAAGGAATCTTGGCTATTGAGCTTCTGATGTAATCTTTCTTTCATTACTGAAACCTATGACTTTATCTGAAGAACAATGCTGTAGAAGAAAATAAATTACAAAAATTTATAGCTCAGTTTATGTTGGTGACAGCAAGTAAATGTTACCCTGAAATGGCAAAGCTTCCCAGACTGTCCTGTAGTGTAACATCCCTTGTCCTTTGGTGTATCATGGAATTATATTGAGACTTTGTGGTGAATCTTGTGACAGATTTCACAGTAACTCTCCACTTGCTCAGTGCTACCACTACAATAGAACAATGTTTTGATTTGTTTTTTCCATGGTGCATTTCACTCCCTAGCAGTTTACAAAGCAGTCAGTAGCTTACCAGTGATTGTAAGCTACTGGTAGCTTTACAGCCATGGCTATAAGAACCTGCCTTATTTAGAGGGAGAATATTTCATAGAATATCAGGATTGGAAGGGACCTCAGGAGATCTTCTAGTCCAACCCCTGCTCAAAGCAGGACAAATACCCAGACTTTTTTTTTTTTTTTTTAACCCTAGGTCCCTAAATGGCCCCCTCAAGGATTGAACTCACAACCCTGGGTTTAGCAGGCCAATGCTCAAACCACTGAGCTATCCCTCCCCACAAATGTGATAACTACTACACTACAGAAACCATAAGCATTTCCATTTGCTTGTTCTCAGTAAGTAGTGTCTGAGGCTGAGCCCCTTTTGTCTAGTGCACCAGGGCTATTCTATAACTTGCAAAAGGGCCTTAGTTCTTTACCTTGCACTTGAAGAGCTACCAGGTGGATTGGAGACCTCAGTTAAATAAATGCCTCTCCCACTCTTATCTCTTTTGTTCTACAGCATCAGCATCAAACGTCAGCCCAAATTTTACAAGACTTAGTGCTGCCAACTGTGCCTTAATGACACTTGCAAAGTCCAAGCAAGACTGTTCTTCTTTCTGAATTGTTTTGGGGGTTCTCAAAATGTGAGAAGGGTGCATTCAGCTTTAAAAGCCGTAGGCAGCTAGAAAATCTGAACGAGGGCAATTTTCAGATGTAAACAGATGTCAAAGATCAGTAAACTTTGACCTATTTTTCTCCCTTAGCTGTTGAGAGAGAGATTTTCTTTTGGGGGGTGTCTTCTTAATAATAAGTTATTCTTTTTTTCTCTAGCACCTACCTCCTGAATATCTGTCTTTATGCACAATGCTACAAAAAAAACCCAGTGTATACATGCTATGGAGGGAAACCGAGTAAGGAAACTTTCTGGCTTCAGAAGCCTCTTGTATAAGCAGTGAAATCTGTACATTCTATCTCTATTTGCTTGGTTTTGTACGCTTATGGCAAACGTTGACAGAATTGCCAAACAGCATGAGTTTTCCAGATAAGTTTCTAGTCTTTCCTTCCATTATGGAAAGTATTCTGTTTAGTGTGCATTCCATTTTTTGAATAATCCCTGGGGTGCGGATGGATTTCACCTCTATTTGTAGCTTCTTCTTGGAATTCTTTCCTTATCAGATATGGCTTACTGAACGTACTGCCTGAAACTTGCTGATGCTGTTTGGTGTTGCGTAGATAGTAATGAATTAGTGAAAATGCAAAGTGCTGAGTTACATATAAAAGTTGATAGACTTGCATGGCATTTCTAATCATGCAGCTAGTCCCGTACTAATAAGGCATTTTCAGAGTACGCTTTGTATAGGGAGGTTTCCTATGACTTCTCTCACTTCTAAATCCTTCCAGGGTTCCATCCTTTTGCGGGGGGAGCCCTCTGCAAACCCCAGATATCTTGTGTGGTAGAAAGTAGTTCATTATTTCTTCATTTGTGGTCTAATGCTAAACTGCTTTATATTCATGGCAGAATATTTTCACTTGCATGACTGTGTAGAATGCCAGTGGGAGATGTTAATCTGTATTTAGCTGAAGTGTGTGCTGCAGCGACTTCTGTGCTATGCCGCTTATGATAGCAGGACCCAAATACATCTCACGGAGTTCTAAAAAGTAGTTTGTAGTATGGAGCAACAGTCTGTAGAGATTACAGATCTGGTTACATTGTATTGGGCCCTGTAATCTCACAGTCAGCGCTCTTCTACTGAAGACGAAGGCAGCTGATATCTACTTAATATAAAAGTTAAGTGTAGCTTTAGGGCTCCTGGCAAATTACCAAAATGGTCCTTTGATGGACACTGTTTATGCCTAGCTTAAATGTGCATGTAGAATGTTAGACCTTGTTTATACACCGTTGTAATGGATTATCTCAATTGCTCTGGAGGAACCAGTACTAGAACAGCAAGAGAAGCTTTTCCTGTCCATACTTCAACTGCCTGTGGCCTGAGTAACATGAATACAGAATTCCTCCTAAATCTACAGAAACGCTTGTTATAATATTAGCTTTCCAATGTACATTTATTGTTCACTTGAATTTTATTTTATCGCAGTTCATCAGTTACCTATTGAGTAGCAGAGAAGAGAGAACCTTGGAACAAGAATAAAAGGATGTAGTCCAAACTGTCTGACAAGGGACTGAAAAATTTCATCTAATCAGTGTGCATGGAAAGCTTAATGGAATAAGCATCTAATTCCTCCTCTCCCTTCTAATGGCTTATAACTACCAAAGGCTTGTTTACTTACGCCTCTTTCTGAAATGGATTGTGTTTGGGGTGGGAGAAGAGTGTGGGGATGTGTGGGGTGGAGCAGTCTATTTTATCAGTGTGTAGATGTCAGTAACACTGTCTGCCCTCTCTGCTTGCTGCTGTTGCTGATCCCTGGTGCCCAGAGAGAATTCAACATAGATATGACAGGTTTTGCTGCATAATCTAGCTGGCCAGCTGTTTTTTCTAAAATTTTCAGTATACAAAATAGACTTGCTTTAAATCTGCACTATTTTCAGTGGGTCACTTCCAAAATATGCTTTGGAGGACAACTTAAAACAAAGTCAAATGCACTGATGTAGTAATGCTGGTAAATAACAGGGAAATGTATGTCACAGAAGGGGCTCCAATGGTTTTGGTACTGAATTACAACTATGCATCTTTTACAAAAGGTACAGAAGGACTTCCCTTGTAACATATCTAGTTACTCAGTGCTGTGAGTTTCTCAATTAGTGAAATAATTTTGTCATTCTGTATGTGTAAAATGAAAATCCGTATCAGAATTTAACAGGGATTGTGAGAATCTGCTGCTTTCAGATGCAGTGATCTAGCTACCGCCAGAAAGTAGGTCACTTATATCTCAGGGAATTCCCTGCCTCTGAAGTTCAGAATAGGTGGAAGAAAAGGTCAGAGTAGAGTTCATGGAGGAGAGGTATATAGGACAGAAGCTTGCTATTTTTTTCTGTAGTTGCTGTTTGATCGGTTTCCTGTTTTAATGAGAAGGCTGAGAATGAACAGGGGAAAGGCTTCTGTTGGACATTTAACTTCTATAAACCAAACAGTTCAAGCAGTTAGAAAAGGACCACCATAATTCAGTCTGCTTATCCATAGCTCCCTGGTGCCGTTTCATCGCTTTCCAGTTCCGAAAGGTGATATGTGTTTGCTGTATATGGTTCCCCTGATGCTGCCTCCTATAATCCAGTTTGACACTCTAGAAAACCCATCTTAAAATGCTTATCCTGGTAGTCTGTCTCCCAAGAACACCTCTTCCTTGAGAGGGTGTGCTGTGCTATGAAAACTATAACACACCTTCAAGCCAACAAAATTAGCAAGCGCTCTGTGTGTTGTGCTTTCTTTCTATAAAAGTCTTGTTAACACCTGGTTGCTGTAAATGATGATGTCTTATCTAATCCTTTGTCTGTTTTCTGCAACTCACTTGCTTTGTTCTTTATAACATCTGTTATTTTCTGCTGGTCTATCACTGCATTTCTGCTGCCCCTCCCTCTAGCTGGGTTTGTCAAGTCGCCCATGTCAGAAACTAAACTCACAGGGGATGCCTTTGAGCTGTACTGTGACGTGGTTGGGAAACCCACTCCAGAGATCCAGTGGTGGTATGCTGAAGTCAACCGGGCTGAGTCTTTCAAACAGCTGTGGGATGGTGCTCGGAAGCGCCGTGTCACCATTAACACCGCCTACGGGGCGAACGGCGTGAGTGTGCTGAGAATAACCCGCCTTACATTGGAAGACTCTGGGACTTACGAGTGCAGGGCCAGCAACGATCCCAGGAGGAATGACTTGAGGCAAAATCCCTCCATAACGTGGATTCGAGCCCAGGCTACGATAAGCGTCCTTCAGAGTGAGTTCAGCACCCTACAGTAGTAGCACTGTAGTAACTAGAGGCAGTCCAGTGACCCTTCTCCCTCTCCCATGACCCTTGATATTACCACCCTTTGTCTTGTTTGTTGAACCCAAGATTGTTCCTCCAGTTGTAGTGCTTGAGTGTGTGTCTGCCACCTTTTTTTCTTTTTCTTGTCTCTCTCTCTTCCATAGGATCAAAGGACTTGGGAAAATCTATGGAACTATCCTATAGCTCTTGTGTGAAAACAAGCTCAGTGTTGGATTTTTTTTTTCTTCCACTATTTACTTTTATAGTAGATTTCCTGCATCCTATCGCTGGCTTCTTCATGAGTGCCTTTCTATTTTGATTTTTATTCTTTCTTGATCTAACCACTTCTATTTCTTCTTTTTTCTTGGAATCTCTGAATACCTTCCTTACTTACATGGTTTTGAGTTCATAAGTTTCTGTACAAATCCTTCCCATTTTGATTTTGTTGTTACATGTGACCTTTAAAGCCTGGATTTTTCCATAAAGTCATGGAGCTTCTTTTCTAAACAGTATGTGTCCTAACAGATTCTCTGATGCAGCAGCACATTACTGATACAGCTGTTCTTACATGATGGTGTAAAAGCGAATGCCACTCAGAGTGAAGGGATGTTATCAACTTAATGTACACTAGCTTTAGCCAAATGACCCCCCACTGAGAATGTAACATCCCTTTTTAAAAACTTATACTGGAAACATCTCAATTGATGTTTGTTCCATTTATTGTCCTAGATTTTGTACACGCTTTCTGCTGCCTTTATTAGGTTCCACACAAGTTTCGCTTCTGGTATTTTCAGAACCATTTTAACACAATCCTATTTTTATGGACATTGAATAGAAAGAATACTGTTTGCTTTCTCTTAGATGTAGTGATTGATATACAGCTTGCATCTACACAGATTCAAAATGAAATACATGCAGAGTGACTTGACTGTGTACAAATGTGAAGAGCAGAAGGTAAAGGAGAAGTTTTTTTTGATTTGTTAGTATAAATGTCTCACTGTTTTAGGGCTGTGACTAGTAGAGGATGGATGTTATCTTTAACACTACTCTGAGAATTTGTATACATAAACCAGGATAGCGCAGAAATGTAATTTCTCGCTGCATACATTGTGCTTCATATTGCATAACTCAAGCTCTCCGATGGTGTAGTGACATCTGTTTAATCGATGTAGTGGTATCTGAAGGAACCCTGTGCCAGATGTAGACCTGGTAGCTAGTGCTCAGTTCAGCTTGGTACCCCACCTATCTGAAAGTATTACAGAATAGTGCTGCAATATGAAAATGATTATGGACGAAAACAATCGACTTGCTTCAGTCAGTACTGATGGATCAGAGAACCTGCCTCCGGAAAATGGAAAGAACATGAATGTATGTGGAAAAATAAACAGAATTAACCCAATTACATGGATTTGTTTAAAACCTAAAAAACATTGGGTTGTTTGACTTAATAAACCTGTTCAGTTTCCAGTCCTAGGACTTGACCCCTCCCTAGCCCTTAGAGGTCACAGTGGACTCAGACCTGTCAGCAGCAAGAGCCTTCAGATTTCAGGGACTGGTGTTATCTCAAGACAAAGCTGAATTGTCCTGCAGCAAGTTTAACTTCTGGAAGTCTGGTTCCTGTCTCAGATACAGTGTAGTTGTAGCTGGTAGTGTAGTGTAGTCAGTCCCAGGATATGAGAGAGACAAGGTGGGTGAAGTAATATCTTTTATTGGAACAACTTCTATTGGTGAGAGACAAGCTTTCGAGTGACACAGGGCACTTCTTCATGTCACCAATAGAAGTTGGTCCAATAATAGATACTACGCACCTTGTCTCTCCTGTTTCATTTGATCACCTGCTTCTGCTGCCCATGAAGGTCTGTTGTATTTCCCAGCTCTATTCCTTGCCTACCCAGTCTCCTTTTAGTATCTTTTGAGGAGGGGGAAGAACCTTTTTGAATGAAAAGCTAATTATTAAGTTCTCGAAGCATATATTTGATAGAGTCCTTATGAAATGTCTCAAATTGTGTTTCCTATCTCCCTCAAATATGTCATTTGTAACTGAATGTACTTTTTGGGATGGAGGTTCTAAGCTTCCATCTCCTTCCCCAGTTAAAGACCTGTCTTGTCTCTTGCATGCCTGCAGTTCAATTATCCAATGTTTCCTAATTTTGAATTATCAGAGGGGTAGCCGTGTTAGTCTGGTTCTGTAGAAGCAGCAAAGAATCCTGTGGCACCTTATAGACTAACAGACGTTTTGCAGCATGAGCTTTCGTGGGTGAATACCCACTTCTTCGGATGCAAGTAGTGGAAATTTCCAGGGGCAGGTATATATAAGCAAGCAAGAAGCAAGCTAGAGATAACGAGGTTATAATAATATAATAATTGGAGATATACCAATCTCCTAGAACTGGAAGGGACCTTGAAAGGTCATCAAGTCCAGCCCCCTGCCTTCACTAGCAGGACCAATTTTTGCCCCAGATCCCTAAGTGGCCTCCTCAAGGACTGAATTCACAACCCTGGGTTTAGCAGGCCAATGCTCAAACCACAGAGCTATTCCCCCCCATCAATCAGGGAGGATGAGGCCCTGTTCTAGCAGTTGAGGTGTGAAAACCAAGGGAGGAGAAACTGGTTCTGTAATTGGCAAGCCATTCACAGTCTTTGTTTAATCCTGAGCTGATGGTGTCAAATTTGCAGATGAACTGGAGCTCAGCAGTTGCTCTTTGAAGTCTGGTCCTAAAGTTTTTTTGCTGCAGGATGGCCACCTTAAGATCTGCTATTGTGTGGCCAGGGAGGTTGAAGTGTTCTCCTACAGGTTTTTGTATATTGCCATTCCTAATGTCTGATTTGTGTCCATTTATCCTTTTCCTTAGAGACTGTCCAGTTTGGCCGATGTACATAGCAGAGGGGCATTGCTGGCATATGATGGCATATATTACATTGGTGGACGTGCAGGTGAATGAACCAGTGATGGTGTGGCTGATCTGGTTAGGTCCTGTGATGGTGTTGCTGGTGTAGATATGTGGGCAGAGTTGGCATCAAGGTTTGTTGCATGGATTGGTTCCTGAGCTAGAGTTACTATGGTGCGGTGTGCAGTTGCTGGTGAGAATATGCTTCAGGTTGGCAGGTTGTCTGTGGGCAAGGACTGGCCTGCCACCCAAGGCCTGTGAAAGTGTGGGATCATTGTCCAGGATGGGTTGTAGATCCCTGATGATACGTTGGAGGGGTTTTAGCTGGGGACTGTATGTGATGGCCAGTGGAGTCCTGTTGGTTTCTTTCTTGGGTTTGTCTTGCAGTAGGAGGCTTCTGGGTACACGTCTGGCTCTGCTGATCTGTTTCCTTATTTCCTCGTGTGGGTACTGTAGTCTTGAGAATGCTTGGTGGAGATTTTCTAGGTGTTGGTCTCTGTCTGCAGGGTTAGAGCAGATACGGTTGTACCTCAGTGCTTGGCTGTAGACAATGGATCTTGTGGTGTGTCCGGGATGGAAGCTGGAGGCATGAAGGTAGGCATAGCGGTCGGTAGGTTTTCGGTATAGGGTGGTGGTAATGTGACCATCACTTATTTGCACCGTGGTGTCTAGGAAGTGGACCTCCCGTGTAGATTGGTCCAGGCTGAGGTTGATGGAGGGGTGGAAGCTGTTGAAATCGTGGTGGAATTTTTTCAGAGTCTCCTTCCCATGGGTCCAGATGATGAAGATGTCATCAATGTAGCATAGGTAGAGAAGGGGCGTGAGTGGACGGGAGCTGAGGAAGCGTTGTTCCAGGTCGGCCATAAAAATATTGGCATATTGTGGGGCCATGCGGGTGCCCATAGCGGTGCCACTGATCTGGAGATATATAGTGTCATTAAATTTGAAATAGTTGTGTGTGAGGATAAAGGCACAGAGCTCAGCAACCAGTTGTGCTGTGGCATCATCAGGGATACTGTTCCTGACAGCTTGTATTCCATCAGTGTGTGGGATGTTTGTGTAGCACTCCCAGCTATCTCCGTGACACCACTGATTTCCTGAGGAAACTGAGGAAACTACAATGCATTGGTGACCT
Source organism: Mauremys mutica (assembly GCF_020497125.1). Taxonomy (NCBI): domain Eukaryota; kingdom Metazoa; phylum Chordata; order Testudines; family Geoemydidae; genus Mauremys; species Mauremys mutica. The sequence continues at coordinate 44,677,436 of NC_059082.1, read as the reverse complement.
TCCAGAAAACACCATCCTAGCCACCATGGATGTAGAGGCTCTCTACACTAACATCCCACACACTGCAAATTTGACACCATCAGCTCAGGATTAAACAAAGACTGTGAATGGCTTGCCAATTACAGAACCAGTTTCTCCTCCTTTGGTTTTCACACCTCAACTGCTAGAACAGGGCCTCATCCTCCCTGATTGATCATAGAATCATAGAATCTCAGGGTTGGAAGGGACCTCAGGAGGTCATCTAGTCCAACCCCCTGCTCAAAGCAGGACCAAACCCAACTAAATCATCCCAGCCAGGGCTTTGTCAAGCCTGACCTTAAAAACCTCTAAGGAAGGAGATTCCACTACCTCCCTAGGTAACCCATTCCAGTTCTTCACCACCCTACTAGTGAAAAAGTTTTTCCTAATATCCAACCTAAACCTCCCCCTCTGCAACTTGAGACCATTACTCCTTGTTCTATCATCTTCTACCACTGAGAACAGTCTAGATCCATCCTCTTTGGAACCCCCTTTCAGGTAGTTGAAAGCAGCTATCAAATCCCCCCTCATTCTTCTCTTCTGCAGACTAAACAATCCCAGTTCCCTCAGCCTCTCCTCATAAGTCATGTGCTCCAGCCCCCTAATCATTTTTGTTGCCCTCTGCTGGACTCTCTCCAATTTATCCACATCCTTCTTGTAGTGTGGGGCCCAAAACTGGACACAGTACTCCAAATGAGGCCTCACCAGTGCTGAGTAGAGGGGGATGATCACATCCCTCGATCTGTTGGAAATGCCCCTACTTATACAACCCAAAATGCCATTAGCCTTCTTGGCAACAAGGGCACACTGTTGACTCATATTCAGCTTTTCGTCCACCGTAACCCCTAGGTCCTTTTCTGCAGAACTGCTACCCAGCCATTCGGTCCCTAGTCTGTAGCAGTGCATGGGATTCTTCCGTCCTAAGTGCAGGACTCTGCACTTGTCCTTGTTGAACCTCATCATATTTCTTTTGGCCCAATCCTCTAATTTGTCTAGGTCCCTCTGTATCCTATCCCTACCCTCCAGCGTATCAACAACTCCTCCCAGTTTAGTGTCATCTGCAACCTCTAACCTCGTTATCTCTAGCTTGCTTCTTGCTTGCTTATATATACCTGCCCCTGGAAATTTCCACTACTTGCATCCGAAGAAGTGGGTATTCACCCATGAAAGCTCATGCTGCAAAACGTCTGTTAGTCTATAAGGTGCCACAGGATTCTTTGCTGCTTCTAATTTTGAATTGTGTATTATGACTATATTGCCAAATGCCTTGTGTTCAGGACACACTTTTGTTTTTGTTTGTTTCGTATTGGTGAGAAAAACACTGTACTCAAACACTTAAACAACTGTATTGTGCCCACAAGGGAGGCTTGAACTACTGTAGTTTGTGGGAAGCAGAGCTCTTAAGGTTTAATCTCTAGGTAATTGCACATTGGAAATGGAGCTGAAGGGAGACCTAGCTAAAGAAGCTCAGTCTGTACCTGGAAGGCAGGAGTACAAGTCTGAAGTATCCCAGAGTTTAAGCTTGCAAAGGCAGAATACAGTAGTGCACTGAGTAGAAACTATCCTGTAATTTTCCTTTAGGAGAGATGCATCTTACAGCTTAACTAATTTGTATTTGAAATGAAGGCTTCTGATTAAAATGGTGTTGGAGTCTTTGGCTAATGGAGGCCACTCTTCCACTGATCTCATGACACCATCTTGGGTATTCAAAAATAGACACAATAAACTAGTAGAGCCTGCTTTAATTGTGGTGGCTAAAACAAAATGTCATTGTTAATATCAAAACAGAATGTAGTGAAAAGCAGCACTGAATACTGATTTGAAAAGTTAAACAGGAGAACTGGAAGTTGGTTTCCAACTAAACCAGGGGTGGGCAAACTACGGCCCGTGGGCTGGATCTGGGCCCTCAGGGCTTTGGATCCGGCCCGTGGCGCCACCGGCACCACGTCCCTGCAGCCCCCGGGGGCGCAGAGGGCTCCATGCGTTGCCCTTGCCTCCAGGCACCGCCCCTTGCAGTTCCCATTGGCTGGGAACAGGGAACCGTGGCCAATGGGAGCTTTGGGGGAGGTACCTCTGCCCCACTTCCCCCAGGGGTTGCAGCGCTTCCTGAAGTGGCATGGGGCCAGAGAGAGGGCAGGTGTGCAGGGAGCCTGCCCTGGCCCCAGTGCACACCGCTGCCACTCTGGAGCCACTTGAGGTAAGCGTGGTCAGAGCCCGAACCCCTCCTGCATCCCGCCCCCAAACTCCCTGCCCTAAACCCCCTGCCTGCACCTCGCACCCCTCCTGCACCCTAACCCCCTGCCCTGAGTCCCCTCGTACACCCGCACCCCTCCTGCACCCCTGCCCTGAGCCCCCTCCCGCAGTCCGCACCACTCCTGCACCCCAGCCCCCTGCCCTGTGCCCCCTCCTGCAGTCCGCACCCCTCCTGTACCCCAATCCGTTGCCCTGAGCCCCTTCCTGCACACTGCACTCCCTCTGGCACCCCAACCCCCTGCCCCGGCCCTGCATACTATTTCCCCTCCCAGATGTGGCCCTCGGCCCAAAAAGTTTGCCCACCCCTGAACTAGACACTAAGGCTCCCATACTGTCCTTCCACAAGATTATGGATTCCAGTTGGATGCACTTATTTGAAAACCACAGCTCATATACAATTGACACCTCAAACGTGAGGTATGGGAAGGATTTTCCTCGTGAGAATCTTCAGGATGTTCCTTTTTGGAGTGGGACAGCTTTTTTTTGTGTGCACACCTTACCCAGTACCCATTCCACAATGCATTATCTCCTCAGAACTAAAGAGCAATGCCTGCTTGCTTTTCTGCTTTCTTACAGATTGATGAAACATTAGTATCTTCTGCTAACATTTTAAAACTTCAAGTGGTCAGCCATCAGGGAACTCTTAAGTTACATTCTCAATCTTTAACTCTTCTTGCTTCAAACTTCTGTGTTTAGTAATTTCCATATATTCCCAGGATAGGTTTGAAAGCACCCAACAAGTCCTGTAAAAAGCCTTGCTCTTCACTTAGTTCCCATTATTTCATTCAGCTCCACCTATAAATATCATAAACATTACTATGTAACTGACAGGTGGGTAAGAATAGGTCTAAACTGGCCGCGATAGCCATTAAAGTCCCAATTAGCTCCAGGTCATCAACATACAGTTTGAAAAGCAGACCTAAAATGGTCTATTATTGGCTGAATATGAAAAACATTTGGAAAATAAAGCAATTCCCAAAGCACTTCTGGATAAGTCTCTATTACACAAATTTTCTAGTTCTGTAGACTAGATTAAAAGTGTTTTCCATTACTTGCTTTTTGGAGGTATGATGCTTGTAACATTCTCCAATGGTAGCATATATGCTTTCCATTCCAGAGTCACTGCAGGTTGTGCTCTCCTGTAACCACCACCGTAGTGTGTCCATGGCTTCAGTCCAGTGTACTGCAGACAGCATCAGACTGCCTCTACTGTTGACTCTGTTTAAAAATATCCAGTTCACTATTACAGTGGCCAGTATACTTGTTTTACCAATTTCCTCTTTTGACAGAAAAATGCTATTTATAATTCATTGACATAAATAAAATGGAAGATATTTATTTTCATATTGAATGAAAATCTGTAAAACAGAAGCAAATATCAGTCAATTCCAGTAAAGCTGATGTCTGTTGACAAAATTCCCAGAAATTGAGTTAATGTTGCTTCAGAGGGGTATTTCTGTCAAAGTATTTTGATAGTTGACAGTAATTTTTGTTTAGGTGAACAAATCTTTTGTGCTTGCTCATTGGGGATGATATTGGGGTATGAAATAAAAGAAAAGAATAGTTGTGGAGTGGTAAACAAATGATTTTCTTCCATCTAGGACCTGATCTTGTGGTCCTTGCACAGGTTAAATTCCTATTGCCGGACATAGTGGGGCAGAGTTGCAGCTGATGGGCAGTAATAAAGTTTCTACAAGAAAGGACAGAAGGAACTCCAGCATTTTGATAGCTGCAATATTGTATCTGGGATGGGGTGATTAATACTGGGACTTCTAAGTAACTGAAAGAGGGAGTTTGCTTAGCCAACCTAGTAGAATTAGAAAGGAAAAGATATACACATATCAAGTGGTGATGTAAGGGGCTTATTGGTCATCAGTAGTAAGATTTCTCACTTTGCCTCACTGGGCAGCAGCAAGAAGGGCAAGTACTATATTATTGTCGAGATTAATGTTACCTTATGAATAATAATAATACAACCTTCATGGTGCCTCGTTTTTTTCCTGATTCAATTTAATAATTTGCTTTAATAATTTGCTTTCCAAGTGCTTTACAGATGAGGCTTAAGAAGACTGTATGGTGTGACTTAATCTATACTCCAAATGTGTTTAAAATAGCTGTCAGCAAGGTATATGGAACCAACTGGAATAAATATTCTTTTTTGACTTTCAGACATCATTATGAAATGTTAATTAGGAATTATATGAATATGTTTGTATAAACCACACCCACACCTGGCAACCCATCTGCAGTTTCCTCACCTACTGTTTGGAATGCAAAGGAAGTTCTTGTATTCTGAGATATTAGCATTTTTCCAAGCCTAACCACCAAAAGTTCTCTCATCTTTTAAACCTCATGCTTAATAATTTTTTAGTTTGAAGGTAGATAAGATCTTTTCTTAGTCTCAGTAGAAAAATGCCTTGCTTTGCAGTTTGGGAAAAGCATAGCTCCAGTGGCCAGCTTTCAAAATTTGGTGGTTGTGGATATTAGCTCTTAATTGTGCATAATGCCGCTTTCAAATTTAAGGAGAAAATTCATAATGTCCAAGTTCCCAATGCTAATTTCTGCAAGGCCTCATATATATGGTTGGACTTGTACAATTTATAAGTTCTCACACTGCCACTCAGGACTGAAATGTGAGATATTCAAAGCTTCAGAAAATAACTAAAAACATGTCAGCAAAGTATGTAACTCTTACGTTTACCACTGGGACTCAATGTTGCAAGCAAATTCTATTCAAGTGAACAAGAAAATGTTTCCTATTAAATAAAACTAAGGCCATTCCCAGTCAAACTCTATTGAGTAAAGGTAGGAAATATATTCTTCCCCTTTTATTTAAAAAAACAACCACCTTTTCACCCTCCAACTACTGTACAAGTGGGAGATTCTCCCCTCAACTACAAATGCTATTTCCAGTATAGGCCACAAAGTACCAACTCACCCTCTTTGTTGACTGCCCTTCCACCCAGTCATGCAGTCCATTCTCAGCCAACTTGTGTCAACTAGTGAGGTCAACAGAAAACAATTTTCCCTTTTTCTCTATGGCCAGAGATTCTGCATCCCCCCCCCCCCCCCACCTTCACCTCCTCTCCTCCCTCCCCCCACCAAACAGGAGCCAGAGATTCCCCTTTCCTCTCCAGTTCTTGGTACATGCTGGAAAGATGGATGTGGATTATACTGTGCAACTAACTTGCATACTGTTGTAATTCATATGATTCAGTATGATTGGGCAACAAAATGGCAAATGAAATTTAATGTGGATAAATGTAAAGTAATGCACATTGGAAAAAATAAACCCAACTATACATACAATATGATGGGGGCTAATTTAGCTACAACGAATCAGGAAAAAGATCTTGGAGTCATCGTGGATAGTTCTCTGAAGATGTCCACGCAGTGTGCAGAGGCGGTCAAAAAAGCAAACAGGATGTTAGGAATCATTAAAAAGGGGATAGAGAATAAGACGGAGAATATAGTATTGCCCTTATATAAATCCATGGTACGTCCACATCTTGAATACTGTGTACAGATGTGGTTTCCTCACCTCAAAAAAGATATTCTAGCACTAGAAAAGGTTCAGAAAAGGGCAACTAAAATGATTAGGGGTTTGGAGAGGGTCCCATATGAGGAGAGATTAAAGAGGCTAGGACTCTTCAGCTTGGAAAAGAGGAGACTAAGGGGGGATATGATAGAGGTATATAAAATCATGAGTGATGTGGAGAAAGTGGATAAGAAAAAGTTATTTACTTATTCCCATAATACAAGAACTAGGGGTCACGAAATGAAATTAATAAGCAGCAGGTTTAAAACAAATAAAAGGAAGTTCTTCACGCAGTGCACAGTCAACTTGTGGAACTCCTTACCTGAGGAGGTTGTGAAGGCTAGGACTATAACAGCGTTTAAAAGAGAACTGGATAAATTCATGGTGGTGAAGTCCATAAATGGCTATTAGCCAGGATGGGTAAGGAATGGTGTCTCTAGCCTCTGTTCGTCAGAGGATGGACATGGATGGCAGGAGAGTGATCACTTGATCATTGCCTGTTAGGTTCACTCCCTCTGGGGCACCTGGCATTGGCCACTGTCGGTAGACAGATACTGGGCTAGATGGACCTTTGGTCTGACCCGGTACGGCCATTCTTATGTTCTATGTTTAGCACAATGCTGACTGTCATAGACACAACTGATCAGGGTCCTCTGGCCTAAATGTGGAATGCAATTATAGGGCCAGAGTTAAAGATGGCCTGCAAAAGAGAGAGAATATTTTATCTTTACAATGTATAAAGAAAGCTTAAAAGCGTCTTTTAAAAAAATCTGCTAGGTTTTTTACTTTAAAAATATCAGGAATGTCAAGTCTTGTTTACCCTCTTTATGGGAAGACTTCCTGGATGACTAAAATGAGGACTGGGGCTTTGGACTTTGAATCGTATTGAGTGTTGTGTTGGATTCTTAATGAAGCAAAATTCTTCAGACTGAGATAAAATGGCTTTAATAAAAATGAACATGTTTAAACAGTGAATAAACACTACATTTCTGCTCAACTAGCTTTAATGTCTTTGTTCACTCCTTTATAAAAAAAAAAAAAAAACCTTCTAGTTCTCAAGTTGTCCATAGTATGGAAGAATGCACAAGATCTGAATTCCCAATATGAAAAAACAAGTAGGATACAAATCTCTTTCAAGGAATTGCACATAATAGGAGAAACATGGATGCTTAAATGGAATCTCTTTTCCTTCACAGTTCATCTTTAAGATTAGAATTGGAACCTAAACTGCACATTTCCTGAATTTTATAGGATTTATTTGATTTGATCACTTACAATACAAGCCTGTGTTCCACATTTCTTCTGCTTCCATTTCGCTTTATGCTACTCACAGAGGACACCACAAGAAGGTTGTAGACATGTCACCCAGGTGTCCCATGACTGAACACTCTAGAGAGCAACGTATGCTACATATCAAAGAAGTTAATGCAATGCAAATTTAGTGTTATGCACTTTAAATGCAACACTTTCTCAACCCCACCTCAGATTTTTGTAGTTTGTGACTTGCAACTTGTCTACAGTTGGAAATTTGCTCCAATTTTAGCTTTCTCAGTCTACCAGTTGGTGAAGCTGCACCCTCATGTGGACAGGATAAAAACTGTTTATAAACCAGTTTGCACTGGTGCAGCCTACCCTTAATTTCAAGCGGGAGTAAGATCTACCCGCAGAAAAAGCAATTCTGTCCATTTCCAGTAGGGATTTGTACTATTGCAGCTGCATTGATGTCAATAATGAGAGCATATCCCCCTTGTAGACATGGCCTTGTTCCTAAGACTGTTGATGTGTTTTTTTCCTGGGAACTGGGTACCCAAAGTGATGCATATTATTCACCAAAGCAGACTGTTTTTGCTTGAAGTTTCTGCATATAGAAAAGGGTTTGCTTTATTCTGAATGAATAAAACTGCATTATATTGCCCAGAAACAATGACTTACTTCCTTCAGAAGGTGAGGAAAAGAAGCAAATATGCACCAAATATGCACCAAATATGCAGCTTACCTCTTTGCATTCCACCATATGCAGAAGATTTGTAAAAATCTTACTCTGAGATGTGTAGCAGTTGTTTGAAGTGTGAAAGTGAAGAATCTAAAATTCTTATTTTTTATATAGGGGAACTGGTCCTTAAACTGTTGCCTTCACTAGTGGTCATCTGTTTGTGATGCTTTCTTTATCTCCCAAATTAGCGAAGCAGTAGTCTCTTCCCTCCCCATCTCCCAACTGAACATTAGACCTGGGTTTGAGGTGCAGTTGTTAGCTGAGATTTATGACTCTCTTTAATGTCCACTTTGTTCCAGAGCCCAGGATCAATGTCAGCGAGGAAGTGACCATTCACCAGTCTAGTTCTCCCATCATCCTGCAATGTAACCTCACCACAAGTCCCAGCCCCCTCACTTACAGCTATTGGGTGAAGAATGGGGAAGAAATTTCTGGCACTAAGAAGAATTCCAACACCACAGAGCACAAGTAAGTCTGTAAGAGGAGACGTCTCTTCACTATAGCATCAAGCGTGGTCGCCTTATGATTTAAAATGGGGGATAAAGTCAGGACTTCAGGGTTCTGTTCATGGCTCTGCTACAGGGTGGCTGGACAGTTTGCATGAGATTCATCTGCAGTAGAGGGGTGTGCAATTTCTAGGCTAAACAGAACAACTGAATAGTTCTAGAAAAAGCTAACTCTGAAATGGATCAGTGTTCTCCATAGCTATCCTGAGTAGTTCATATCCACATAATTCCAGGCACAGCTCTTTAGAACTTCTTGGAGCAGGAGTGTTATTGTATGGATAGAAAGTACAGATAATGGTTTCCTTTCTCAGCTGAGCATACTATATATTGTACAATATCCTGTTACATACATTGCAGAATGTGTTCTTGCATCTGTGCATATTGTGCCTGAACAGAAGAGCTGGTCTGAGCTGAGACCAGCTTACCCCCAACTTGGCTGTACTCTGGGCCTTGACAGATGAAGGCCAGTGCTCTGAGCTGTCATTGAAGTATAGGCAGGAGTATTATGGAATTGCTAATTATGAGGAGATAATTGAACTAATGCAGCTGCACTGCCTGAACTTCTTGTCTTTGTCAGCACAGTAACATTTTTGACTGAACTCTGCTCAGAGCTTATGGTTGCCAACCGTCCAGGCTTGTCCTGGAGTCTCCAGGAATTAAAGATTAATCCTTTAAGATTGTCATGTGATGAAACTTCCAGGAATATGTCCAACCAAAATTGGCAAACCTACAGCGCTCGTGCATTAGTACTGGAGCCTGTAATATTTGTGAATAGTATTTCCATATGCTTGAATTGATGCCGTTACATGCCAGTATTCTTTAAGCAGTATTTTCATGAGTTCCCTCTATGATTGGTGTGCACACGTTGATCTCATGATATTAGAATTTTGAATATGCTCACCATACCTCTGTCCTTGCATCTCCTGTCCAAAGGTGTATAAGGGCACGTCTACATTACGTGCTGGACGGGCAGCGATCAATCCAGTGGGGGTTTATTTATCGCGTCTAGTCTAGACGCGATAAATTGACAGCCAAGTGCTCTCCCGTCGACTCCGGTACTCCACCGGAGCGAGAAGCGGAAGCAGAGTCGACGGGGGAGCGTCAGCAGTCGACCTACCACAGTGAAGACACCGCGGTAAGTAGATCTAAGTACGCTGACTTCAGCTACGTTATTCATGTAGCTGAAGTTGCGTAACTTAGATCGATTCCTCCCCTCCCTCCCCGCCCCCCGCAGTGTAGACCAGGCCTAAGAGGGTGATGCCCCAAATCCCACTCATGCCCTTCTGTATGATTGCAGTAAGGAAAAATTATTGTAAGGTGTGGCTCCCTGGCACTGAGCTGTGAAACTACCTTGAAAAGCCACATCCATTGGGGGTGTGCACAAGACATCTTGTGCAGTGATGATGTCATCAACATACTCTCTGTGTGAGAGCGCAACTGCCTCAGTTCCCTTGTTGTTCCAAAAGAGAGCATACAGAACTCTCCTATGTGTCCTCAGGCTAGCTCTTTCCTTAGTTTAATTGATCTCCTTGTAGTTAGTGTAGAGTAGTATAGTATAGCTTAGTGTACATAGCAGCATGCATCCGACAAAGTGAGTATTCACCCACGAAAGCTCATGCTCCTATATGCCTGTTAGTCTATAAGGTGTCACAGGACTCTTTGCTGCTTTTACAGTTCCAGACTAACATGGCGACTCCTCTGATACTTAATGTACATAGTATCTCCAGAACCACATTGGGCCCAGAGATAGATGCTCACATCTG